>NW_024423564.1:8259890-8341232 GCF_017311325.1 Ursus maritimus
GCCCCCCCCCCCCCCGCAGTGAACCGCACTTTGAGCCAGAACTAGAGGGAGCTCTTTTTTATCCGCATAGGGTGTTCACTTCCAAATTTGGGGCTGCCCCAAATCCAGACGGGGGATACAGTCAAAAAACTAGTGGGAAACTCACTGCTGGTTCCGTGGCACTTGAATTTCTGGTCTTCCTCCCCGGTCCACCTGCTGCCATTTACTTCCCAGGGCCTCCAACAGCCGCTCCACGTGTTCTGCTCGGGTTTTATAGCTGTGCTGCGTGGGGGAGACAGGCTGGAATGTGTTTACCCCATTTCATCAAGACCTCAACCCCAGCCTGTCTCCCCTGGATTTCTGCTGACACTCACACTTTCCCTCGGGGTCCTGGTCCCACCACAGCTCCCCTTCCCTTGCTGCCCCGAAAGGAGAACGGGCCACCGGCAGACGGAAATCGATCCCGGCGAAGCCACGTTCTCTGTGAGCTCGGCTCACCTGTTCTTGCCGGCTCTGTGGTCTAAGACCTGTACTGGAAGGCACACACGCAAGTCAAACTCCGTCTAGATATCTATCTATAGAGAGATCCAGACAGACGGCTATGGCCGTGTGTGATGAGCGATAGAAGGATCTGTTGAGAGTGACTGACTCCTTCCTATGAAATACCTTAAGGTTTTAGGGCACTCCCTGCAACAAACTCTTGTCCTTCTAGCATAAACTAGCTCCTTCTCACTGAAATCAGGTGACAAGCTTTAGACATTGTGGCTGAGAGAAAGGGTGTGAATGTGCCTCCCTGCCCCTGGGGAGGCATCATAAGAGGGTCCTTGTGCTCATTTGGGAAGGTTTGCAGTTCAGCTATCCTATGACAACAGGAGTGGCTCATCTTGCCTCCGTACTCTGAGAAATGCGGCCACTGTCCACACGTACTTGACACACACGCTTGTCCCTTGTTTGCTCAATATGGCAGCTCCGTCCTCTGACCTGAGCCATGTATTGTCCAGCCATCTGCCTCTGTTTTCTGCCCTTTTGTTTGTGATTGGACTGTGGCAAAATAACGGGTTTTTAAAGTCCTTTGAGCAGGAAAAATAACTTCAGAACTAAAAACAGATGACTCTGATTAGGCAGAAGGCAACGGGGCAGGATACTGCCGTGCTACCAGGAAACACGCCTGCTCGATCATCTCTCGTCCACTCAGCTTGCAGGCTGGGCTTACCTACAAGAAATCACCTGAGGCTCTTGTCAAAAAACAGGTTCTCAGTGCGTGGCTCTGGGGTGGGGAGCGAGCGCGGGCATTTATAATACTCTCACCTGGAATGCAGATGCCCATGGCTGGGTCTGCCCAAGTGCATTCCATTTGCATTTGAAGAGCTTTACCGCAATGGGTGTGGTAACAAAAAGCAGCACCCCTGGGAATGTCGCACAGACTGAGAAATGTTATGAAGTTCTCTGGTCACGGTCTCAGGTCGGGCTCTCTGGGGGGCAGGAGACCCAGATTGCACGCAGGAGTGTTTTGCGGAGTGCTCTTGAGACCTGAGCCTGTGCCAGACGCAGGGGAGCCAGGGGGGCCGTCCAGGAGGCTCTGTTAACCACCCTCCCCCCCCCCCAGAGCTCCGAGGCACGGATGCTGCATTCCAGCTGTCCTGAGTTCAAGGGAAGGAGCCCAGGCCTTTATAATGCAAACCTGACCAGGCCTTGGATGCTGGCTGCCCCAGGAAGGGGGTGTCACCTTGCGTAAGGTGACTTTCCAGCTGAGCCCCTTCCTGCCCAGGGCTGCCGGCTGAGGCTCTTTGCAGGCAGTACCAGGGGCAGCTGAAGGACCCTCTGGGCAGCGTGTCACGTGGCACACCCAGGCCGGGACCCTGCTCTCCAGTTCCTCTTCCACCAGTGAGCCACTTTAGACCCCTGCTCTTCATTTCCATGCTGAAATCAACACCCTCGACCACAGTCCCTTTTTCGTACCTTGGTCTGCAAAGCCAACTGTGGTTGGCAGTGAGAATCAGTTTGAGCCTCCAGGCGATGGGATAGCTTGCGTTTTTAAGAATCTCTAGCCTAGATTTTTCAACACTGGAAGGATTTCACTTAACATTTCCTCATAGATTCCTGCTATATCAGAGGTCCTGATGCCATAAGAAAATCTGTCTCGTGGCAGAGGGAGGGAGTCGAGGCCTAAAAAGACAAGGAATCTCTCGCAGAAAACCAAGACCCCGAGGTCTCTGCAGGCCGAACTGAAAGAAGGCTCAGGACTGAAAGCCCACATGTAAAGAAGAAAAGCAGGAAGAGCCTAGAACAGGCTGTTTAATGATTTAATCCTGTGCCCCACTGATTGCGTAATGTGAACTTTAACCTCCTGTTAAATATAGTTTGCACTGAGAGTCCTTCACACTCTAGTAAAAATAGCTGCATGCTTGAATGGCTCATACGCTTGATGACTGCAGGGAAAAAGGCTGGGAAATCTGGGCGAGAGGAAGGGAGAAGGACCCTAAAGGCCTGGGCTGCGCTATCCACAGCCAGCTTGCCCATCTGAATGTTCCCGACAGCAATGGCAGAGAGCTGTCCAATCAAACTGAAAACGGGAGGTAGCTGGACGGTGGCCTGGCAGTTCCCTGAGCAAGGGGCTGCAGCAAAGCCCACCATCGCCCCCATGCAGCACACTCCTTGCCTGTCTCCACCAACAGAGCTGGGCTGTGATGCTGGGGGGACAAAGCTTCCTGCCTGGGATTCCTGTAGCCAGAACACTGGGTTCCAGAACCTGGTTCTTGGGTGGGAGAAATGGGGGCCTAAAGCATGTGGGTAATGGAAAAGATCTCGAAAGTAGGGCCTGGGCGGGAGCCCCACACAAGGATAGGCAGACATAAGGATACAAGGCCACACACACCCCACAACAGAGGAGAGGCAGCCCCCTTGGCCCGGGTGAGAGGTTCCCCTTCTGTGCCCCCGCTGGACACTGGCTGATGCCCAACAGTGGTCGGGGCAGGGGGTCAGCCGAGGCTCAAGTGTCCAGGAGGAAAGAGCTCTGGTTCTTCCTTTCTTCCTTTCTTCCTCCCTTCCTCCCTTCCTCCCTTCCTCTCTCCCTCTCTCTCTCTCTCTCTCTCTCTCACTTCCTTCAGCTTGTGAAGTGCAAGGGGAAGAAAGAAAACCCAAGCCTGGAGTACAGCTTGTGCTTTTGTGACTAGGGTGTCTTCAAGAACCCAAGGCAGCAATTACTGCTAGGTACGGACTCCAGCTCCATGCCCTGCCTCCCATGGCACCAGAATTGACCATATGCGGTGTGTTCAGACATGAGCATGGAAATGGCATCTGCTGTCCCCGGGAGGGACCGTGTTGAATTATTCGTACATCCACCGGCACATCTTATAAGGGCTGGGTTGGCAGAGAATCACCTCATACAGGTCGAACGGTCATGAGGTGTGTCTGACAGGGAGGAGAGATGTGACTTCCCCAAGCCAGTTTTGTCCTGCCTTCACCCTACCCCCTAAAAAGAGTCTCCTGCTAGCTTCATGCTCACAAACAGAAAACCTATACAAACAGAAGGTACATGGAAACTTCCCAACCTGAACAAAGCAATGCAAATCATTGAGTGGATAGAACCACATCCTGGGGGATTAAGTGTGCCCAGCTATTGATTTGCATAGATTTTTTTTTTCCCAGCAAGAAAGGAGAGAGAGCAGAAGGCAAGAAACAGTTCAGATACGCTGATCCCATACCCAACGCCTTTCACACCGATGGGGCCCCCGAAACTATCCTCGAGTCTGTGTCCTTTCACTGGATGACTTCCGACTTCTTCTTTGCTCCTGCCATCTCTAAACGTAGAAAGGAAAGAAGAGTTAAATGTAACGAGGAACTACTATATGCTTTATATGCTAATCTAATTTAATGCTTACAGCCCCTCAACGCGATAGGATTTTTTTGTTTTCTGAAATACGTGAGGGAAACTCAAAGAGAGCAGGTAGTCCACGCGTTGGCGTTGGGTATTTTTAGCTCAAGTCAGACACCAAAACCTTGTTCTGCGGTGCTTCTCAACCCTACCTGCATACACACACACACACACACAACACTGCCAAAGGAATCTTGGGAAGGGCCAATGCATGGGCCTCACTCGGGGTCCGATCACTCAGCACCTCTGGGGGCCCAGCCCAACATTGGTACTTTAAAATATCAGAGTGATTCTAACGCATCTGGGGTTGAGAACCACTGGGCTACACCACACTCTTTCCCATTATAGTACCACCCCTTGCTTCCTGCCTTCCCCCCCGCCCCCACTTTCTCTGGCCTTTCAGAAATGCCCCAATCCTGCCAGCTTCTCCACGGAGGGTCCAACCAACAAATGAGAACAACGTTTGAAAGCCTACAGATCACTCCTTTCATAACAAAAGTGTGCGGGACATAACTCACCGGGTGGTCGTGGTTCGCTGCCCATCACCATGACTGACGAACATTACCTGAATCACACAGTAAGCGACGTGGTGATGGACAGAGACGTTGGCTAATGGTCTTGCTGTGATTACAAGAGGTAGGAGGGAAAGCACCACGTTTAGAGCCATAAACATGGGGATTTCCATTTCGGTCTGCCTGCCAGCTAGTTTCGAGAGATGAGGAAAGTTCCTTTGACCACCTGGACCTCAATTTCTTACTTGTAGGAAGGACGCAGGGGTGGGATTTGATCATATTGGAACTTCCTTCCATTACCTACCACGTGGGTCATGACGTTGCTACTCTCTCAAAACCTTGCGATGTCCAGCCATAAAGTGGCTGTGTCATTTCACCAGTGAGTTTACCTTAAATGCGATTGTGTCTTTATAAAAGAAAATGTTCTGAAAACACAAAAGGCTGTTTTTCCTCGATAAAAATTAGGTCAAGCTCTCTCTGTCCTATCCCCTTCTGAAGAACAAATTTAGAGAGTCTACTGCTGATACCTGGGCGTTATTTCAGTGACATGGTTCTTTCAGTGACACGGGTGACCTTGACTTTTAATTATTCAGGAGTGGCAAGTACAGAACCCGAAGTGGGTTGTTGACACAAGATGCTCGGAAAGACGGTAACCCTCCCCTCTTTCCCAGATCAGAATGTCGTAATTCGGTTTTGGCGTAAGTATGAAGGGCACATTCATTTTGGAGAAAATGAATTTAGTCCGATGATGCAATTCTGTTATTTAGACATTATTCAGACCGGCTGACAAAGAATATCAGAGGGAATCTCGGGGAGGCTCTTACTGGTTTGGGCTTGTACAGCGTACACACCAAGAGGCCCCTGTGCCCGCGCGGAAGCTGCGGGTTTACTGAAGGGCTCACTTCCGGCCTAGGAGCAGAGGCGGCCGATGGCGCCGGGAGCAGCAGGTGCACCGTGAGGGAGCAGCCCGAGCACGCTGGGCTGGGAGGCAAAGCCAGCCACGCTCCGCGCTGTGCCTAGTCCTGTCCGGGGACCCAAAGCAGGAGCCCTGGCTTGGGGATATTGATTGTTCTGCGATTACCAGCGGAGGTCGGAGGAGTCAGGGGTCTGGGCACGGGGACGGGGGTGGGATGTCCCGGAGGAGGCGTCGGAAGGGCGGGAGGAGAGAGCAGGCCAGGGAAGCAGCCCATTCCTGATGCAGCCGGAGAGGCTGTACCGTACGCTGGTGCAGGTTTTCTGTGGGAAAATGTCCAGTGGCAAGCAAGCAAACAAAGCAACTCTTCCATCCTCACCAAAGGGGATTCTTACTTAATTCCACCAAGAGGGAGTGAATCAGCATCTAGTCCTGGCGAGAGCAGGTTCTTTTCCGCCTCCCATAGCAGGTGGCGAGGGACTAGTAAGAGCCATTCTTCTCTGGAAAGATGTATTTACTTCATAAAATAGCACAATGGAGAAGCCTTTCTTACAGTTTGGCTCGGGCATGATGGGTGGTCAAGACCAGTGGTCATGCCCACCTGCGAACTTTTGGAGGAACCTCAGAGATGAAGGGGGGCTAGACTCCCGTCCCCTTGGGAGCCAGGCCAGTTATGGCTTTTCTCTCCTTTCTTTTTTAATACGGGACACTACCTGGGAAGATGGCCTCTGGAGACCCAGGGCCAAAGCCTTAACATTCCAACGAGTCATCGCAACAAGAACAAATTCCTCAGAAGTTGACAGGTACAGCCTGTGGCAATAGTATGTTCCGGCCCAAGCTACTTACCGGCCTGAACCCCCAGCTCCTGGCTAGGCACAGGTGTTTACCAAGTGCCACTTCTGTCTCAGGGAAGCTTTGTGCCGCATTACATTTCCATCTCAATAGTCTGGCGGTTTGAGATTTGTCCCCCCCCCAACCCCCCAACTATATAATAAGGACAGGTCCACGGAGATCAGATTTCCACCCATAGGCTGTGCTTTCATTCCTTCTGACTGAACGTTCCCTGTACTTTCCTAGCCGGTGACAATCCTATCATAGTCTCAGTCCCCTTCCTGAACTTTCACATCTCAGCCCCCAGCTCCGTGAGATCAGGACGGCGCTTCTGTTCTGTCAAGAGTGAGGCCATAGATTTTTCTGTCTCAGAGAAAATGGCTTTGAGGCTAACTGGGGCTTTTTAATTATTTGGGGTTAGCTCGGCCTGGATGCAGGTGTGTCTCATTTTTTGCATAATGTATTCCTGGGAATGAGAGAGGACGACCTCAAAGTTCAATCCACTCTTTCAGTGGAGAAAGAAAAGCAAAAAATACATTGGCAATTGCCCCAATGTATCTGAACGGTGTGGAGTTTTGTAAGCGCTGCACTTCTTTAATGGGTGACGAGGTCACACGTGGCTACTGTTGGACTTTGCTCCAATCACAGGCCTTCTGCATAAGGTTTCTTTTTCCCCATGAGCTTTTCCAGTTGTTCCTTTGTTGTTCCGTCCCATGTAGGAAGAGCCAGACTCCCCGCTAGTTTTCTGTGTTCATTAACTTTCCTCCTACCCGGGCTCACGGAGCTGGCTTTTGCCCTTGTCCCCGTGGGTCGGACTGCTGAGAAGCCTGTGGCAGGAAGGGCTAGGGCTCAGAGCTGGGCTGACACGGCATCCTGCTGGTTTGTGGTGGTTTGGCCAAGCCCAGCAGGACAGCTCTGGCGGTATGAAATGGGGTTGGTGTGGGTGTCATGTTTGTCTTAAGGAGGAAGGGGAACGGGATTTATTTTTGTCACGACTCATGGTTCCTCACAGCTTTCTCTCAGCAGATGATTTCTGAGTTTCGACAATTTTCAGGGATCTCAGTTATGTAAACCTCCTTGGAGAAGAGACCCATCTTTAGAGGATGACCAATGGGGGCGGTTGCTCCTGGACCCACTTCTCTGGGGATGGTGGCAACTGAGTGATGAGGAGGGGCAGTGCTGGTGATCACATTCACCTCGCCATTCTTGTCAGGTGTGCCTTCCCTTCTAACTAACTCCCAGCACATTCCCTGTGGCCTGTTGGCCATCCTCCTTACATCGCCCCTACCACCTCAGTGTTGCATTGAATGTTGTGGGTACCATTGACCAAAGCTGACCTCAATGTCCATTTAAGCCAGAGTTTGATTGTATTGGGCTATTATGAGACTAGGAAGCATGGGTCCTGCCCACGGTCATTAACCTTGACCTGAGCTCCATTAGAGATTGCTCGTAAATGTTATCGTTCTCCAGAATGAGGTCCTCCAAATTTCTCTCATGCTATATACTCCTTGGGCTATTTCATCTATTCCCGTGAATCTAATATTCATCTAAGTGCGGAAGGTCTTCTAAATCTATGTTTCAAATTTCTTCCAGACAACTACCTACCCCTTCTCACCTCCACGTGGGGGCCTTACATTTGCCTTGACTTTAACATACCTGACATTGAACTCATTCTCTTCCCCCAGCCAGCGTTTTCTTCTGTGGTGCTTCTCCTAGTCGGCTGTGTCATCATCAGAGACATAGAAACCCAAGAGAAAAATGTGGTTGTCAGCCCGAAACCTCAACCCCTCCGCTGCACCATCCCTCCTTCGTGTCCCTGCGCACGCCAAGCAGCCTCCGTGGTTTTCCATCTCCTGCAGAACGGAGTTGAAACCTTCTCGTATAGCACCATAGACCCTTGTCCTCAAGTCCCTGCCTCTGTACATGTGATCCTTGAACTTGCTTCAGCCCCGTGTCTCTTCTGGCAGCTTTCCGAATTAGCTGCTCTTTCTTTTTTCTTTTCTTTTTTTTTTTTGGTGTGCGTATGCACTGAGCCTGTATATACGGTTTTGTCAGGTTTTGTAAACGCCAGGAACACCCTTCATTCCCTTCTTCTCTAGCTAATTCCTATTGCTTCTTTAAGTCTGCTCAGGTGTGGTCTCCAGAATTCCTTTTCTCCATGACAATGCCCCACTGTGGGAATTGGTAGGTATTAAATTCTGGTAGGGGCTTAGCACTGCAAATATATATATGTCATCTTCTTTCTAATTTTTTCAGCGGCCCTGTAAAGAAGGTACTATTGCCCTGGTGTAATGATAGAGAAACTGGGCTTGCAAAGGTAAAGAAATCAGAGAGCTGGTTCGAAATGGGAATTCTCAGGCTCCACCCCTGGCCAAGAGAATCGGAAGCTCCAGGGGCAGGACCCAGCACTCAGTGCTGAGTCCTTAGGTGATTTCTTTTTTAATTTAATTTAATTTTATTTAAAATTTATAGTGTATTATTTATAGTGTATTATTAGTTTCAAGGGTCGAGTTCAGTGATTTATCAGTTGCATATAACCCCCAGTGCTCATTCCATCACGTGCCCTTCTTCATGCCCATCACCCAAAACCAAAGACAGCCTACAGAATGGGAGAAGATACTGGCAAGAGTCCTCGGGTGATGCTGAGGCGCGCGCAGTTTCAGAAGCGATCGCATGGTTGATGAGGAGCTATTCTGGAGAGTTTGGCCCAAGGGAAAGCACCTTTCTCTCTCAAGAGCTTGAAAGCCGACTCAATGCCACTCAAAGACAGTCAAGATACAATCTGAAGAGGGAAATTAAGCAGTGAAGGAATTAGAGCACCAGGATTCGGTAGGCCCAGGCAAGTTAGCATTAAACCTACTGCTGGGGTTTCGGAAAATCCTCTCTGAGACCAAGACTACAGACAAATATGATCTTGCTTGGCAAACATTGTAGTCTTAAAGGACCCCTGGGAAAGGAGTGAACCGGGGGTAGATTGTCCCAAGTGGACATTACCTTTCTTTCAGCCACCCACAGTTCCTCCTGGGCTAGCAAATGCCACCCCCCCCAACAGGACTGGAGTGAGGTCCAGCGAGACTTTGGGGGATAGGTCAGGGGAGTACTTACTCTTTGTTGGGAGTCTCTTGAAGTTGAAAGTCTTTCAGCCCCAAAGGCATGCACGTGTCTCTAAAGGTGAAATTACAGGTAAACAAGGGCCATTTGGGGAGTAGGAATCCCCAACTGGAAAAGACTGCCAGATAGGTCAACTTGGAGATTGGTCTCTGGTTGTGGCCGAAGAAGTGGCTACGAGCCTATTCCAGACTACATATGGGGCGTCGTTATCTGTCATCACGGCTCTAAAAGGCAAGATATAGAACTGGCGCCCGTTCAGCACCATTTTACAGGTATAGATACTGATATTAGAGAGCTAAAGCAATTTATCCCAGCCTACACTCTGGGGCAGTGAAGGGGTCTTGGCAGAGTGCACAGAGTAAAATAGAAGGGA
Source organism: Ursus maritimus (assembly GCF_017311325.1). NCBI lineage: Eukaryota > Metazoa > Chordata > Mammalia > Carnivora > Ursidae > Ursus > Ursus maritimus. The sequence goes on from NW_024423564.1 coordinate 8,269,484, forward strand.
AAAAAAAACTATTTCCCCCCACTAAACTCTAACAGACTCAGAGTCGACCCCAAATTTAGCATCTCCTTCCATCATGAATGTGAGCCCCAAAGCACAAAGTCATGGCCGTACCTGCCTCTGGGTCAGTAACGGGGATTGCAGATCATTCCCTATCATGTTCCGGTTGTTGTGGGTATCCGGAAATATCCTCTATGCTCACCAGTACATCAAAATGTGGGCATTTACTAAGCTCGCCTCTTGATCTTGTTACTTAAGGTACTAACAAAGAGGCAAAGATATTACTGCAAATTTGCTTTTAAAAATTCTGAAATATTTAAAATAATTTCAATTATAGTCCAGTAAAATTTGTTTCCTCTGTCGTCTTCTGGATTGCTTGCATGAGAAAGACCTCACATGGGGAAACAGCTCTTGGGCTTTACCAGATTCATGATGTTAAAAAAAAAAAAGGAAAATAATAAAGGGAAGAGCCCCATGAGAGGTGGGGCCGGAAGTCATACCCAGCTACACTAATTCCAACGATCATCTTCTTTTCATACTACCTCCCACCTTGGTCCATGTTGGCCCAAGGCTGGCAGTAAATTGGTGATACTCTTTGGCAATACTCAGAGCCATAGCCAGCACAGAAGTAGTTAGGCCATTAGGCACAAGGGAGAATGGCTGCGGATATGGGGTGACTGTGCTGGTTTAAGTCACACGATGGGTGAGTCCTCCAGATGCATCCAGCTTTGGTGGTTTGAGAATAAATCTATAAGCTCCTTCTCTTATTACCTCTGATGGGGGAATTGCAAAATCACTGCCGACATTTGTAATATTTATGGAGTGCCAATAATGTGTTGGTTTCCATCCTGATGCCTTAGGAGAAATTCAGTAAATATTTATGTTGCGTTGCAATGCAGAGACATCGTGATAGGCATGGGACTAAAGGAAGAAAGGTATGGAGTTTATACTTCAGGGGGACACAATCCAATCAGAGTATAGGCAAAACTTGTATTTAGGCCATGGCACAGTATATAGCTTGGGATAAATCAATGTGGCTGTAGAAGTTAGGGGTGGGAGAGGCTCATTCTGACAGCATGGGATGGGGAAGCCTAAGGAAGAGAAGGGATTGGTTAGAAACATGAAGGGTAAACAGAGCAGGTGGACTTGGAGGGTGGGGGAGAGCTGTGGCCTAATAGGAAAAGGTTAAGTGTTTTAGTAATAATCATGGTTCAAAACAGAAAGGTAAAACTCTTTGCAATGGCTTACAAATCCCAATGCAGTCTGGAGCCCATGACCTCTCCCACCTCTTCTCCTGCTTTCTCCCCTTTGCCCGGCCTTATTTAGCTGCACTGGCCTCCCCTTGATGTCCTTTGCACTCCAGGCCTGCTCCTGCCCCAGGGCCTTTGCATTTACCATTCCTTCTGCCTAAATTGCTCTTCCCGTAGATATCTTGGATGCCCACTCCCCCATCTTTTTTATGTTTGTGAACAGATGTCACGTTCAGAGCAAGGCTTTTGATGACCCTACTTAAAATTGCACCCTCTCTCCCCACCGTGGCACACCACCCCATTCCCTGCTTTAATTTTCTCTAAAATCTTTATTATCACTGACATACTATACCAGTGGTTCTTAAACCTTAGTAGTGACTGCAATCACCTGGAAGGCTTGTTGAAACTGCTGCGCCCCCTCCCCAGGTCTCTGATTCAGTAGGTCTGGGGTGGGGCCTGACAATGTGCATTTCTAACAAGTTCCCACATGCTGCTGTGGTCTGGAGAACCTGGGAACGAGTGCACTATAAATCTTACTTATTTATCACCGATCTCCACTAGAATGTAAGTTGCTTACAGCAGCAATTCTTGCCTGTTTTGTTCATTGCTGGATCTCGGTGCCAGAACAGTGGCTAGAACACTCACACATGTTTATTTGTCAAGTAGACAAGCGAACGTGGCTTCAGTATAGGGCATGCGTCGGGATGCTGGGATGTGTGCAGTAGGAGTCAGTTTGAAAAAGGAAAGTTCGGGCCATATCCTTCACATATCGTTATAGCAATAACACTTTATTATTATGAGTATAATACTTATTGCAACACAACCATCGTTTATTGAGTGTTTGCGCGAGGCCGGGCCATATAACAATGAGACTCAGAGAGACTCTTATGACTCCAGTTTGCCTGAGATCACGTAGGATAGGTAGTAAATCAGTTGGAATTTGGATTTTAACTTAGGTCTCTCTGACTCCAAAAGGGTGGCCTGAAAGACTATGCCATGAAGCCACCTAATGATTGATCTTTTGAACTTTTTATTTGGAAATGATTCTAGATTTACAGAAGAAAGAGTGGCAAAGATGTTGTGGACTGTCCCCATGTAACCTTCACCTGGCTTCCTCTAGTGTTCTCTTGCATAAGCGTGGTATGTTTATCAAAACTAGGAAATTAAAGTTGGTACAATGCTATTAACCTACCTATAGACTTTATTCGGCTTCTACCCATTTTTCCATTATACTTTCTTCATCTGTTCCGGGATCCAATCCAAGGTCCCGTTGTCTAGCAATTTTTAAGGACTCGCTGTGGACAAGTTGGAACGTGGGGAATATGAGGTGCTGAAGATACCAAGATGGCCGACACTCCAAAATGGCAGGGCAGCCCTTGACGTACGTACGGCAGGGACACAGGCTTCCCTAGATGAGGTCTTACTAGGACAGAGGGAAGCGCAGGGTGCTGTAAGGGCCAACAGAAGGCAGTTAGGCAACCTACTCTTTTTTTTTTTTTAATTTAAATTCAATTTAATTAACATATACTGTATTATTAGTTTCAGAGGTAGAATTTAGTGATTCCTCGTTTGCATACAACACCCAGTGCTCATTCCATCAAGTGCCTCCTTAATGCTCGTTACCCACTGGGTGACAGGCAACCTACCCTTGGTGTTTGGGAAGGCTTCTTGGGAGAGTAGCCAGGAGGAACAACATGAGTAGATCTGCAAGGCGCTAAGAACCAGCAGAGGGAGAGGCCAGAGGGTGGTGGTGGTGGTGGAGGGGAAGAAACAGAGAGCCTCGTCAGGAACCTCCGAGAACTGAGACGTTACTCATTGTTCCCAGGAACTAACAAAGCCCAGGGGCTAACATGGTCAGGTGTATGTTTGAACTGGAATCTTCTGGCAGGAACATGTAGGTCAAGTTTATCTTTTGATGATTAACCTAATTATTTAACACCTCCAGTGTCATGTTGCTATACCTACGTATGGAAGGCAGGATAGCCCAGTGGTTAGTAGCATGGGCTCTGGAAGGAAACCGTTGAGTTTGGAATCTCACGTGACTCCACCACTTTCTTGAAGGTTTCTTACTTTTCTGTGCCTTGTTTTTCCCATCTGCAAAATGGGGAAATACTAGTACTCATCTTATAGTGTTGAGAGGATTTAGTACAATGATGTCTGTAAGGCACTCAGCACCATGCCTGCACACAGTGAGAAGTCAGTGAATGTCAGCTAGTCATCAACTGTGCATCTAGTTTGCATCTTGCTTATATTTCTTAGACAAAATCTGCGATACCCGAATAATAGTTTCAAAGAGAGCTTTCATGTGTGAATATAGTGTCATTACAACTTTAGTGAATTGATTGTGCCCATTCTGTAGATAAAGAAAGTGAGACACAGCAGAGTTGGATGATAAAACTACGATCACCTTACAATCAAGTTTAAGAGCAAGTTTTTGGTTTAAATTCCCAGATTCTTTATGCTGCTACTGGGACATTGACCAAAGTCCACGCACGTTAAAGAACAGTTAGAAAAATAATGAACTGTCTGTTCTCCAGCTCTTGTCCAGCAGATTAGCCTTTATCAGCAGTTTTGCCACATAAACTGTTTTATGAGTCTGCCTTCCCATGGTGACACATCAGACTTGTGAACATTTAAGCAACTCACAAATGCAGATGGATTTCATTTGCTGAGGGACAAAGAGTCCCCAGAGTTGACAAATTGTTAGCTGTCATAAACACGGCTCACAGATTTGGGCACTGGAGATGGGTCATAGGGGTTGAACAGGCTGGTATCCATTCTCTATGTGACCTTGGGTGGCTTGCATAATGTTTAGGAGTCTCAGTATACACATCTGTAAAATGGGGATTCTGATGTTGCCCTCCTAAGGCTGTAGGGAGTTATCAAAGACATATGCATTCCGATGGTGTTCTTCAAGCATGGGTTATCTTCTCCGACACCGTCCCTATCTTCCTTTCCAATGGTGATAGATGATCCATCACAAAGGCCAGGGAATGGTATAGATGTGCAGAAAACAGAAGAAAATAAAATTTTACCAGTGATATTAAATGTCAGATAGAGAGAGACCTTCCAAATCCGTGTCTGGGTAGATAAGAAAACCAAGATGTGTGTTTCTCCCTTAAAAACTCTGAGAAGACAGAATCGTCCATTGGATACTGCAATTCTCGTTTTAACTACATTTGGGTTTTATTTGTGTTCATGGGGGCTAAAATTGTGATGGCAGGGGTGACTTCAAGTGTTCCCGGTGGTCTGATGTAGCCGTGGAGGGCAGTGACTGTTCAGTTGGGCAGGACAGGCCCCATCAAAGCATGAGTCCTGGGAACTGCAGAGCCGAGTCCTGTATCACCCATAGGTCGAACGTGTGTTCGACGTGATTCCAAATACATACAGATATAAAAAGAAACCGCTGGCAGCTATTGCAAGACAACCCATCACCAAACGCATCTCAAAGGCTCTTGTGCACACGCACCTGTGAGCTGTCCTACCTTCCAAGCTGAGCTCTCAGAGGGCCGCTTCCTAGAAACTGCTCTCTCCTTAGTGGCCTGCGTTTCCGTGGGGGACTCCCATTTCACCGAGAGGGTGGAGCCGAGAGGCACTGGCTGTGCCCCATCGTGATGAAGGTCCTGGTCATGGACACTTGAATAGAGGCCCCTGAGCAGGTTCACTCGCTGAGGGCACAGTGGCAGGAAGTGTCCAGGTCCTCGCTGTCACGGGGCCTCTCTAATGCTAGGATACACTGCTAATCTCAAGCACCCAGGGGAGAACGGGTCAGTGAGGAGGAGCCCACGCCAGCCAGCCAGCCCGTGCCCAGACATGCTATCTTGCTCTATAGACTCGGAGCTATCTGATGGTTCCTGCAGCCTGGCCAGCACGTCCAGCTATGCACTGGGGCCCGCAGGGGTTCAGGGCAATGTTTCACTCACGTCCACGCCCTGGCTAGTCTTAACTCGCCTTTCCTCTAATACTGAAAATGAATTCCAGATCTGCACCCCCAACAATGGATAAATACCATCCCCGCACTGCACGGGCTTTATGCTGCCACCCACGTTCCGATTGTCATGAAAAGCCACGGCTTTTGGCTAATATATGCCAGTCACTGATAGCCAGAGTGCTCTCGTCTCTGTCCCAGACTTCTATTTCTCTGTATTGACCTTGATAGCGGGAATGGGCATGGGGGGACCTGTATTCCCACTGTTTCTGTCTCCAGTCAACTAAAACCAACTGTCAAGTGATTTTGCCTCTTTCTGTCTCAGTTTCCAGATCCGTTAAAAATGGAGATAATTATCCCTGTTCCACGTAGCTGCTAAGAATTTGATGAAGATGCAGTAGGATCATATACATTATAAGGACCGCTTAAAAATCGGAATAAAATAAATAATATTTACAAATGAAATAGTTATATAAGAATTTATATACTGTATTATATATTTTTATGTAAATATAATATTTATATAATATTTATAAATAAAAATGAAGGTGGTGGTACAGTCTTAATAGTAAAGCATAATTGCTGTGGATTCCACTGGGCAGAATTTGTGATACACGGAAGGGACAGCATAAAAGTTTACCTTTGCCCTGTAATGAAAAAAGGATGCATTCAATAATTGAACAACGCGAATAATACATGAGGGATATGTTTAACCTACATATGAGAACAATTGGGTTTCACAAAGTTAGCAGCAATCATCTGCAAATTAAAAATTCATGCCATCCCTCTGCGCTCTCCACAGCGAGTCACGGAATACCTTCCCTTGGCAACACTTAGCTGTTAAAATCAGAAACATGGGAAGGAACTTTGAGCTCGCCTGACCCAAAGTTCTCATTTTAAAAAGACAACAAGACTGCCGTCCGAGGATAAGTGCCATACACCTCTGAGCTCTCTCAGTCCACTGGAAAGCCAAACATTGAGCCCAAATCTCGCCTTTGCAGTCATTCCCTCCTGCCTCCTTTGTTGGCCTCATTAAAGACTAATTTTCCAGTTCCTAAGGAAAACAGTTTTGTCTTTGTTTTTTTTTTTTTTTTAAAGATTCTATTTATTTATTTGACAGAGAGAGACAGCCAGCGAGAGAGGGAACACAAGCAGGGGGAGTGGGAGAGGAAGAAGCAGGCTCCTAGCGGAGGAGCCTGATGTGGGGCTCGATCCCATAACGCCGGGATCACGCCCTGAGCCGAAGGCAGACGCTTAACCGCTGTGCCACCCAGGCTCCCCTTGTCTTTGTTTTTAAGTGGAAACTTAGGCAAAAGCACAGACTCACCAGCTTATGTGACACAAAACTTCGCTTTAGTATTGCTTCGTTTTCTTCTTCACCAGCCATGGACCCAGGTTGTGTGGAGGGCCTGAAGCTCTTTTGCTCGGGGGCATCAAAAAAAAAAGAAAGTCAAAATTATGAGTAAAAAATTGTTACAAATGCAAATGTTGATTTAGCTTGAGAGAAGACTCACAATGAATTTTAAACATTAAACCGACAGATAGCACACATATCAAAAAATAACATTTTTCTTAACTGCCTTCTTATTCATCTTATTGTTGCCTTTTCTTAATTGCACACCTTTAAAATCTTTTTCTTTTAAAAACATCTTTTGGCTGCAAACTCTTTCATGACCTCTTTGCTTGATTACAGTTTTGTGACATCATCATCTCAAGAGAGACGAGGACAGTAATACTTCCTTCCTTCCCGAAGCCTCTAAATGATTACTCAGAAACGGTTTATTATTGATACTTTACAAACTGTCCTTTTAGCTTCCCAACTTGTTATTGGTAATGCCATGTTAATGTTTAGGATTGGATTTAAACTTGAGAAAAGTTCTCTTGTTTCCGTCATATGTGAGGCGTTATAAAGATCCTTGCTTTGTTGTTCTGCTTGCAGTACGTGCCGTCTAAACATAGGAATTCTCATAAATCCTGCTTCTCACAATTGCTATTAAACATAACAGTAACGACAGGGGGTTCTTTTTTTGTAATTGTAGACACTGCAGTATCAGACACCTTCCTGATGAGAGAGGACTTCCAGTGTGATATGGTTGTGTAAAAATGAACATCCACTTTAACGGTTTTCCATATCCGATGTTGGGAAGAATTTTCCATATATTATCTCTGACCCCACCCATTTCAAACTTCATTGCTCCTCCACTCCTCTTCTACACCTGGTGGCAGAGCTACAGGGCATGCTCTTATCTCCATATGACCCCAGGCCCATTTCCGAACACAAAGATGGCGGACAAGTCAACACAGAGGGTGATAGGAGTGTTCTGGAAAGCCATTCCTTCTCTGGGATGCTGGCAGGAACAGAAGTATACATGAAAGTGACAGTGACCTACACCAGTATGTGCTCAAAAACCCAAACTGAACTTATCCTCCCTGACCTTCCCCTTAACTGGATTCCAAAGATCCCTCCACCGTCCCCCCACCTGAAGAGTTACGTGACAGAGTGGCACTCTGAGAAAAAGAAGCAGCATTATTCATCAGCTGCAATGCAAATGGATTGCTTTTGCAAATTTTGCAACATATGACCATGCAAACACATTGGCAAGCCCCTCCAGGGCCTTGAAAGGGGCCGATGCAAATGAGAGGCCCTGAAGGTTAAGCGGCATTGACGTTGTGGTGAAGGAGAGCTCTCTGCCGCACAGAAGAGAGAAAGTCATAGCTCTGAACACAACAGACAGGGTGTGGCACACGTCTACCAGGATGGAGGTGGGGGTGTTGTCTGGGCAAGCTGGCAAGCAAGGGGTGCCCCATGCCTGGTCAAGGGAGGGCCAACGGTTTCATCAGCGCCGTCCGGCAGAGGAAGTGCAGTTGCTCACCCTGGAGCAGGTGCCCTGCTCCCTGGGCTCCTCGGGAGAGACCATCAGTTGCTGCTAACGGGGTGTGAGCATGTCATCTGTCCGCTGCAGCCCATCCATGAGCCACGCTATCCATCGAAAAGCAACCCTGTAATCCCTTGAAATGACATAATTAGAAACCAGTCACTCTGTTACAATTTAAACATGAGGTTTGAATCTAAATTTGGATGACTGCCTCATAACGAATATGCAGCCTCCGTCAACATCAGCTAATACAGGAGACAGTCTGGTGACCAGAGGAAGAAAGTCTCATTCAAGATAAACTTCTCAGGGAGGGTTCAGATCCCACACAAAGGGCTGCTGGCCCGGAGTCCCTTTACAATCTATCCCAATGATTTGTTTCACTATGAACTAGAAGAGAACTACAAAAATGGTTTAAAATATTCTGAAATTCTGATTTTTCACCAAGTCAGTCTGATTTTTAGCTCCAGGTTAAACTCAGGTCCTTTAAGACAGTGTGGCCCACCTTTGTCTCCTGTTTTCCAGACTTTCCTAACCTTCATTCTTGCTTGTCTGGACTATTGCAAACATCTCTAGTCTACCTTGTACGCTGTGGCCGTGTAGGGGCTCTAGAGATGGCCTTCCTTGCTCTCCCCCAGAAGCAATCTGTCCTCCAGTAGAACACTCAGCCCTTTGGTTGGTTCTGGTCTTCCAGCATTAAAGAAAGTCACCCTTCACTGTGGTGGTCTATACGGGCTATGAGGTACATTTTGGGATAAGGACCAAGTCCTACCTTGGCACCCCCAGTCCCGTGCATGGTTAAGGAGCACAACTGGAGTCTGGTGCATATCAACGATGGTAGCGCTCTCGATACTCTTCCTAACGGTCCAAGTAATTGTTTTCTCCTTGCTGGAGGTTAGTTTAGGGGGGTAACCCACAGATGTGTCTCTGGTAATGGAAATGTGACTAGTATGACTGAGGAACTTCTGATCTTGAATTCTACTGAATGGAAGGGTGAACTGCCTGGGGCTCATCTATGGGACAGTGCAGGCCAGCGAACTCGGGCGACTCAGGTTTGGCAGGGGAAATACCAGGCAGCCAGGGTTTGGTCTCCCGTGGGATGCTGTCACGTCTGGCTGTGATGCCCAGGACTTCCGTTGCCATTCCAAAGCCCCGAGAGGAGCACACCGAGGACAGAGCTGACACTCTGAGGATGGCAGAGGGGCTGGAGAGAGCGTGAGCCATGGACTCAGGCAACTCTGGGCTGCCCTACCTGGGACTTCCTTACATGTGGGAAAGGACATTTTCCTCACTGCTGAAGCCATTTTGGGTAGGGCTTTCGGTAACGGCAGCTAAAAGCAGCAAAAGTGACAGTGCTATCATGTAGTCAGGTGGGAAGGGGGGCAAGTACACCATGGCCAGTGGGATTTGCAGATGTCGCAAAATTAAAGACCCGTAGAGACTGTACATAATGATGCAAGAGAAATATGTTAAAAGAGAAGCCCATTATGGAATCCCTCGGTATCTAAAGTAAGCTTTTCTCAGGCAAAAAACAGGGGTTGTGAATTGTTGTTGAGGGAAAAATGGAAAGAATTCTGCAGAGGATGTCTGTGGCTTTGGTCTAGTGAGGGCTTCTATTGCCCTCCCTTTCTTTATAGGGTCCTATGTCCTAGGGAGAATCATTCCTTGTGACTCTGGTAAGGCTGACACCCCAAATCCTTAGTCTCAGAGGCGGGTCTAAAAGGGGAATCTGGCCAACAGAATACGCCACACTGCAGTCACAGTGATTGATTAGGGAGGGCATGTGAATTTTCATTAAGATTTGGTATGTGGACAATATAGACCCTAGGAGAGAGAAAGGGTGTTCTTTTTTCCCCCCCTGGGTTCATGGGCCAGAGGAGAGAGCCCTTTGAGAGAAAAGCCAGTTCCAGAACCCGGAGGGACAGGAGAGAGAGACAGAATCTTCTGACACTATCTGAGCTCCTGGGTGCAGCCATGCCTGAAGCCCAAGTCCACCTTTAGACTTTACATGTGCAGGAGCCAACTTGGTTCCTGATGTGCTGCATGGCTTTCTTTGACTTGCAGATGAGAGAGTACTGACTGATATAGTAGAGAATCAAATAGGACAAGAGGGAGACCCTGGATGTGCAGAAGATAGGAAACTGCCAAGGCTTCACAGGCAGTCTGGCACAGTGGACAGCCGTCTGGAACCTGGACAAGCATAGGTTCGGGACAAAATGACCAGGGTTTTAATACCAGCTTATCCATTTCTTTGTTTGATAAACCTGAGAAAACCACTTAAACATTAAACATGGGTCTCAGTTTTCCAATCTGTAAAATGGGAAAAGACAACTTTCCTCTTAAATCTATCATGAGAATTAAGTAGAACAACGTAGGTGAAATCATTTGGATAGAACTTGGCAGAGAGGGGCACCTGGGTGGCACAGCGGTTAAGCGTCTGCCTTCAGCTCAGGGCGTGATCCCGGCGTTATGGGATGGAGCCCCACATCAGGCTCCTCCGCTATGAGCCTGCTTCTTCCTCTCCCACTCCCCTTGCTTGTGTTCCCTCTCTCACTGGCTGTCTCTATCTCTGTCAAATAAATAAATAAAATCTTAAAAAAAAAAAAAGAACTTGGCAGAGAGCACTCGCTTGATTGACGTTAGCCAATAAAAATGACCAAAGTGACTATTTAGGTTCGTGGATTCTGCTTTTCTCTCTTTTGCCTGCTCTTTAATCCTAGGAGTTTCAGTGGAAACTAATGCTACCTGTCATTATTTGAGCAAGTACCTTGTTCCTGTGCTTTACATAAATTATCTGTGGTCCTGAAAATAATGATTCAAGGTAGGCAGCCCCATTTCCCAGGTTGGGGGAGATGAGAGACTGGTCTACACTGCAGAGCCAGGAGGGGTCTAGATGCAGCTGGTGGGGGAGGAGAGGCTATAGTGACATTGTTTACTGCTGGGATTTTTCTTTCTCCAGAGAATTATGAAAGACACACTGTTGTTTTGAATTTCAAACCACAGTTACCTGTGTAATTAAAGAACCCATAAGTCCTTCAATAGGAAAAAGTGGAAACTGACCCAGTGAATGCCAGACTGAAGGATGTATCCAATTACTGTTCTTACTGGGATAAAGGTAGTATAATGTTCTTGAACTTTGCACAGTCCGATTCAAATTGGAGCTTTTAGATTAGATAAAAAAGCAATCGTTTTTAGAATTATAGAGCTAGAAGATAAGATTCATGCTAAATGGACTTTTGTGTTCATTATTGCAAAAATCCCCAAACCAAACCCAAGCATCCACTGTTACCATCACCACCTGCTGTACGCGCTCCCCACTCCAATCTGTTTTTAAAAAACATACGGGTAATCCTATTCTGATTAGCTGCACCATCTTCATTAGGACACGAATGAAACTATTTTTGTTCCTATGGAAACACGAAAGTTGCAAAGACGTGCCTGAGGATGTTTGCTGCAGCCTGTTTGCAAGAGCAAAAACCCTATCTATCCTTATTGCTGATGTCCAGAAATAAGGGAGTTATTTAAGTAAGTGGGACACTCTGCTACAGCTAAAAAAGAATGGAATAGATCTATACATACTGACGTGAAGAAATGTCAGCAATATACCTAAACACTTAAAAGTAAGAGGCAGAGTGTTGAGACTATAATCTCATTTATGTAAAAAAAAAAAAAGGCAAAAAGAAAGAAAGTATCTGTATGATGGGAAATCTTAGAAGTAACAGCAACCTATGATTAGTGGTTATTGGGTTACTGTTTGGAGTGGGATCACAGAGGAATTTGACTATTCCCTTTTTGTGGTTTTTGGTCTTTCTTTTTTTACAATGAGCCAGTTTTATCTCTATATTCAGAAATATATATATATATTTTAGGGGCGCCTGGGTGGCACAGCGGTTAAGCGCCTGCCTTCAGCTCAGGGCGTGATCCTGGCGTTATGGGATCGAGCCCCACATCAGGCTCCCTTTAAAAAAAAAAAAAAAAAAAAAGAAATATATATATATATTTTAGGTTGAGATTCACAGTACCTTGGGGACAGGCTGAGCTATTAACTGATATTGATGTGAATGTTGGTTTCTATTTTCTATGTCCTCTGTCCTGTATTTATTTGCATAGCCCAGAACAGTCTCTCTAACTGCTGACTTCTTAACAAGTCTGCTCCTCATTTTAGAGACTACTATGCTGGCCTTGGGAACACAGCCACTATCCCTCTTGCTGGGCCAGCTCCTCCTTGGCTGCTTCCACTGTCTTAACTCGGGAAGGTCCATCCGGGTCTCTGCAGCTACTCCACTCATTGTAGCCACTCTGCTCTTATCCCACCTTTAACGTTTCCATACAATCTGTGGTCCCCAAGTAGAATTAAAGAAAGATTAAAATGTTAAAAATCCTCTACCCAATAAACTTAGATAGAGTCCTTCCTCTACCTTCATTCTTCAACATTTCTTCTGCACCTGCCTCTTGCCAAGTGCTGCGACAGGTCCCTGTGCTCGGGGCGCACAAAGGGTACTGGTAGAGACAGACAGGTAGGCAGCGACAGTGACCATACGAGGTCACACCTGTATTACTACACAGACTTTCTCAGCACCCATTGTGTGTCTGCATTAAGTGCTGAGGGGCCAAAGACGAGTAAGACGTGGGCCCTGACCTGTAGAGGCTTACAGTCTAAGCAGGACAGTCCAACAGAAATCCAATGCACGCCACGTACGTAATTTACATTTTTCTAGTAGCCACATAAGAAATGTAAAAAGAGAGAGGTGAAATTAATTTTAATTAGACATTTAATTTAATCCAACATATCTCAAATATTACCATTTCAACATGTAATCAATATAAAAATGATCAATGAGATACTTTACATTATTTTTTCATACTGTTTCACATCCTGTAATATCTTATACTTACAACGCATCTCTATTGAGACTAGACACAGTTCAAGTGCTCAGTAGCCACATGTGGTCAGCGGCTAAAATAATGGACAGGGCAGATCTAAGGGGAACATGGACTTGTGAATAGATCATTTCACAATGTATTGAGAGATCGGATGGGGTGTGCCTAGAATGTTATAGGTGATGGACCTCACACTCTGGGGTGGGATGTTTGGGGGAGAAGGTAAGGGTCAGGGAAGGCTTCCTGGAAGAAGTAGCACATGCACAGAGGTAGTCAGATGTATCATGGGAAGAGACCAGGTCCAGAAGGTGGGACAGGCAGCCTGAAGACTGGCTCTGTGGCTTCAAACAGTGCAGTGCAGCTAGGGGTCATCACTAGTGTGGTGGTCCTAGCTTAAAAAGTAAAACCGAAAACATAAAAAGACAAAACAATAAAACAAGGGAGGGTTTTAGTGAATGGGAATGAGGTAGGAGGGAAGTACAGAGGAAGGGCCAGCAGAGAGCAAAGGTTTTCTACTTAAGGATAAACCTGACAGGAGACCACAAGGATGAGGAGCACTTTGCTAGGGCTGAGCCCTGGTGAGTGAAAGATGGGCTGGATTTTGGCCACTGCTTGGCCCCTCATCTAGGCCCTTTGTGCAGTGCACGGGCTGAACAACTGTCCGCGGTGGCTCCTCGCTGTCCAGTCTTGCCGCACCCTCTCCAGCTAGACTTTCCCCACATTTACATGAGAATACAGTCCATGCCTTCCTGGGACTTACCTGCCCTACACTAGCATTAAACTGGCACTGCCTTTTAAACGGCCCTGTGCCTGCAGACATGGAGAATGACCACTCACGCATGCTCAGTGCCTGTCCAGGGGTGACTATCTCGGGGGGACACCAGTTCACCGGAGTGACCTTGAGTGAGTCACCCTGCCTCTTTGGGCCTCTCCTCCTCCTCTGCGAAATGGGGGTTGGGACAGATGACAAAGCTCACAGGTGTTGTGGCTAGGACACTGTGTGCGACAAGCCGGAGCAAACTTGTGTTCAAACCTCCACCGGGCAAACTGTGCCCCAGGCTGTCCCCACCCCACCCTCGGTTCCCAGCCACCAGCTACGTACAGAAACCCGAACACTTGGTCCTCCCAGCCTCCCCTGAGCAAGCTGCTGGCTGAAACCCGGGAAAATCTGGTTTTAGAAACGTCCTTATGCAACCGTTTTCCCCCTACTTTACACTGCTAATGCTTTAGGAAACACAGTATTGGCAACATGGATCACGCTCAGAATGATTCCTGGGAACTGGACAGACCAGTTTGGTGAGAAGCCCAGGGCACCTTCTAGAAGAGCCTGGCCTCTCCCTCCCACTCCCCCTTCCCTGGGATGCGATGAACCAGGAGTCAGGCTGGGTCACAGGATGAAAGTCTGAACTAGCTAAAGCCGCCTGGGACAGCTCTAGCGTATCCAAGCCTTGGCCCTGCTCGCTGGGGCTTTAATAATGCAACAATAACCAGCTTCTAGGGCACACAAAGGCTTTAGGAAAGCTGGAGATAAAAGTGACTTTGTTCTGTTCTTGCCCAATACAGTAGACATCCATAGGTGTTCCCACGGAAACTAGCCACTGGGCTGCTGCTGTTGCTGGATTTTCTCCCTGCCAGCTATGGATAACTAAGAATGAAGACGCCATCCAGAAAACGAGCTTTAAGGAGCAGACAGATGAGAGAAGAGCATATTGCAAAGCTGGGTGTGCTTTCTGCTGAGCCCTTCCCTGCCTGAAGATTGTTGGCCCCTGCAGGATGCTGCATCCACTTCATCAAAAAGTCATTGTGGGCCCAGTGTGAGCCTTAATGCAGTCAGAGTGTGGGCGGCTGCGGAGACAAAGCCATTTCTCCTCGCTCTGCATTCGGGCTGCATCACGCCTCAGGAGGGGGCAGCCAGCCCTGCGGCGGCCCCACACCTCACTCTCCCTGCCCCCCCCCAGGGGACCTGCCTGCGGACCCTAAACGCTCTTGCCCTTTCTCCCCCTCCCATGCCCATCCCCACCCCCGGGGCACCCCAAAGCTGGAGCTTAAATAGCTGGCTTCTCTGCCCCCCACCCCCACCGTCCTTCCACTTTACTCTTAATGCAGAGTCCGGACAGAGCTGGGCAGTGGATGGGATTCACCCAGACGGACCCACTGGCCCCTGAACTGTATGCTTATGGCTACGCGTTTGCAACAAGATGCTTTCTTTATAACCTCAACGGTCACCTTAAGGAGGGTGGGTCCTATAACCGGTAGGGGACTCCTTAGCTCACTTATCTACTCGGTATTTTGGGTCTGGGTATGCAGATTTAGGGACAGCAGCCAGGGCACAACAGAATGACTTTGCATAACAGAGCAGGAGGAATCTGGGAAGCAGGAAGCATATCCTGGATGCGGGATCAGGGGGATGGGTTGAAGGAGGCAGCCCTGGCAGGCCGTCCAGCAAAGGAAGGCTTTACAGAACATGCACGTCTGGTTGTTTGTGTGTGTGCTTGAAACTGTTTGCCGTGGGTTGTGCAACTTTAACTCCCTCAAGAAACAGTCAGGAGATGCTCCCCTGCTCGCGAACGTGATGCGAGCGGATTGGAGGGGGCATCTCAAGGGTGGCTGAGAGCTGCGTCCGAGATGCCATGGTGTGAAACAGACAGACAGCAGCCACGGTGTGAAACAGACAGACAGCAGCCACGGTGTGAAACAGACAGACAGCAGCCACAGTGTGAAACAGACAGACAGCGGCCACGGTGTGAAACAGACAGACAGCTTCTCTAACTGCCCGGGTCAGATGACGAGGAGACCACGGGCATCTGGGCTCTACATGGAAGTCCATAGGCGGCCGGGCAGCCCTTGTCCTTGTGGGCCAAGTTCAGAACTGATCAGGCACGGGTTTGCACGCGGGGGTGACCTTCGCTGATCTTTCGGTTAGCACCAGGCTGCCAGGGCAGCAGCCTTTCCCACAGCTGCCTGCCAGGCTGGAGGTCTCTGGCTGTCTCTCCCGGCTTCTAGGCTGTCTCAGTGGAAGCCTCCCTCAGGCGACCCTAATCAGCAGTTCTGCTGCTTCTCCACCGCAGGCCGCTTTCCTGCCCTTCCCTCAGCCACACATTACCCATCGTCCATCTGGGCAGGGCTGCGCCCAGCGTGCCTCAAGTTTGGGAAATGGAATGTCTTCCAAGACCTTCACGATTTTTCAAATTCCATGCTGATGGTATCTTCTTCCTGTTCCAAACTGCCATCATTTCCTATTGCCCATGGGATCAAGTCTACAGTCGTGATCCTGTGATTCAAACTTGTGCACTTGCTGGCCTTAACCTACATGCATGCATGCATTCAGTCTCTTGCCAAATACCAATCTGGCTTCTTTTAAAATGTAAGGTGTTCCCATCACTTTTACCTTCACTTACAAAAATTCTCTCTACCCCGCCCCGAGTAGTCCATGAGAAATTCAATCTCTGAGCCGCCATCCCTGCAGGCCTGGGTTCCTGGAGTTCTCTTCCCTCCACTCCGTCTGATCAAATCTGTTTCAGTTGAGCTCTTAGGTTGCAAGGAACAGCATTCAAACAATCACCAGGAAAAGAAGGCTAAGGAGTGGCTGAAGTCTGGAGCCTGCAAGACATTAAGGTCCAAGGTAGATCCCGGGACTGGCTGCTCCCAGTTTGTCTTTTCCGCTGCATGGTCTTTTTCTTATGCTGTTGCCACTTATATTGAGTGTTTGGCTCCTTTACAGACCAACTTGTTCTGTCTACTCATGGTTTCTGTTTCTTCGTGCCTCTGACTTACACGTGGCTTTGGCTGGCCCTGGACTCTCCAGTCCCACCTTGGCCTCAAGGTAACACTTGAAGCAAGTCTTTTCAGGCCAGCCTTTGCTGCCGTATCTCCCATTTGGGTTTCCCAATTTCAGATTCCAGCTCATCCTTTTATGGAGGTCCAAGTCACAGATCTCAGACTGCCCAAGGATGAAACACCCTTGAATCAACTTTCTCTGGTCAGCCAACTTTGGCTGGTAGGCAATGATCCATCAGTGGGGACTGGAGCTGGGGGGTTTCTGCCTGGGCAGTCTTAGGTGTGAGCTGGCATGCCTCTGCTACGAGGACCTTAAAGCCCAGCTCAGCTCCTATCTCCTGGGTATTTCTCTCCTTAATTACTTCCTCATTTATTTGGTACTTAAAATATTGTACTTTTAGTTACTCTTGTCTGTGCATTTGTCCTTTGTCACCTGAATAATAAATAGCTTAAGGTCTGAGACTCTTAAAACAGAGGCCCGAGAACCTTGCAACCAAGGCTAAATGACCACCCAACCTGAATTCTTAGTGACATTATGATCTCAACTCTTCTCTCTCGCCATCCCTAGAAATCATTGAAATATTTAGAGAATTTCAACCTTTTAGAACTTACTTCTGTTTATCAGAATGCCTCATATCTGGACGTAACACAAAAATGTTATATCCCACTTTTCGAGGTTGAAAATATGGCTGCAGTGTTCTTAAGGGAAGGAGAACTTCTCTAAGGGTGGTGATGGGGGGCACCTGACATGTTGGAGAGAGATCAGAGGAACAGAATAAGCTGAACTGGTGATTTGTTAGCGATAGGGAATAAGGAAGAATGTGGAATCTATTAATAGAGTTACCTGTGTTTTGGATTGGGTGATTGGGTGAAAAATGGGAAGGGAATTCTAAATTCAGAAAATGGGAAGAAGTTTGAGTGTGATCCATATTTGATAGACCTGCAACTTTAAGTCAATAAATATTTATTGAGTAACCACTCTATGCCAGCTACTGGGCTAGGACTGGTGCTACCAAAATGAATAAGACAATTTCTGCCATTGAAACCTCCTTCTTTCTTTCTTTCTTTCTTTCTTTCTTTCTTTCTTTCTTTCTTTCTTTCTTTCTTCAGATTTTATTTATTTGAGAGAGAGAGAGAGTGCACGCACGAAAGAGAGCATGAGCAGTGGGGAGGGGTGGAGGGAAAGGGAGAAGCAGAGTGCCTGTTGAGCCTGGACCCTGATGAGAGACTCTATCCCAGGACCCTGGGATCATGACCTGAGCCGAAGGCAGATGCTTAACTGACTGAGCCACCCAGGCACCTCCCATCCCCATTCTGTCCAGAGAAAGATACAGCTGGGCAAAGAAAAAATTATAATACATTGTGGTAAGTACCATAATGAAGAGAGATCTGCGCAAGATCCAGTGGTATACTAAAAGGGGAAATAATCAAGACTCCTTGGGAGGGTAAAAAAACCCCAAAAAAACCCTTACACTTTAGAAGGAAGATAAAGGCTGACCAGGGAATTAAGGAGGGCATTCTTGCTATCAGAAATACCATTTGAAATATCGTGGATACATTCAGAGAAGTGAAAGGAAATGAAGCAAAGGTCAGTTTCTGGAGAACCTTATAAGACAGGCTAATGAAACATACTTTGTTTTATCAAGAAGAGGGAGTTACTGAAGAGTTTTAGCACGGAAGTCAGGAAAGCAGATGTGAGGTTATAAAATGACCACTCATGCAGCAATGTGAAGTCTGGATTAGATGGAAATGAGACAGGGGGCCAAGAGAGTGATTAGGAGATTACTGTCATCATTGACAAGTGACATAAGATCTCTCCATCTGAGGGAGGTGCAGCAGTGCTGGAGAGAGACGAAAGCCAGAGAGACATGACGGAAATGCACATGACTTGGTGACTCACTGGATAGAAGCGATGGGGAGGAAGGGGAAGTCTTGGGTGATTGGGCCAATGGCGGTTATACTAAAGCAGATCCCAAAATACAGAAGCTGGTTTGGGACAAACTAGTTAACTCTACTAGATTGCTCTTTCCTTAAGAAGAAGCATGGTGTATTGTTCTGTCATATCACCTGTGCCTACTACAATATATCGAATGCCTAGTGATTGGAGAGTTTTGAACATGTGGGTTTAAAACATCTGAGGGATATCTAGATAGACACATCCAGCACTCAGCTTTGAAAGTCAAGAGACAGATCTGAACTGGAGAGGTGCATTTGGGAATCATCGTGTATAATGGTGGATGACCTCATCCAGAAAGACTCTAGAGGGAGACCAGAAGAGGCTTGAGGATGGGATGTGGGGTAACGGCAATAGTTAAGGGGCAGGTGGAAGAAGAGGAGCCATTTGTAAAACTAAGAACATTGTTGTGGAAGCCAGTGTGGAAAGAGTATCCAGAACATGGGAGAGGCCAATAGTGTCAATGGCCACCAAGAGTTTATAGCTCCCAGAAAATTTCACTCCAGTCAATTAGTTTGGCTCCAGTCTCAGGATCATAGACTATTTTCCTATTAAATCCAGCACTTCCAGGTACATTCCTAGGCCCGCAGGCTCAGTTTCTCCATCCAAGGAGCCACAGCAGCAAGTGAGTGAACTTATCCTGCTTTCCATATGGTGGTGTTCTGAGGGTTAAGTGAGATAACAAATGTCAGCAGCTTTCAAAATTTTTGGTTTCAGAACCCCTTTATACTCTTAAAATTGATTAAGAACCCAAACAAGCTTTTGTTTAATTGTGTTATATCAATATTTACCACATTATAAATTAAGACTGGGAAATTAAAAAGAACAACTCATTTAAAATAAAAAATAATAAACCATTTATGTTAATATAAACAACATATTTCATGGAATATCATTATATTTTCAAAGACAGCTTAGAGAAAAGAGTGTCAATGTTTTACAGTGCTACCAATCTCTTTAATGCCTGGCTTAATAGAGACATTAATTTCTCACATCTGCTTCTGCATTCAATCTGTTGTGACATCATATGCCGTGTAACGTCTAGAAAATTTTACCGTATTCTTGTGAGAGAATGAGAGCTAAAAAGGGCAAATAACATCTTGGTACTATTATGAAAATAGTTTTGTCCTTGAGGATTTCCTGAAAGCATCTCCTGGACACTCAGAGATCCCTAGACCACACTTTGAGAATCACTAATGTATTTCAATGCACTTTGGAAGCTGGAAAGTCCATACAAAGTTGTTATGATAACCCTGAAAATCTATACCCTGGGAATCAGAAAAGGATCTCTCTCACATGGCTCTAAGTTGCCCCCAGAGGAGCATTATGCATGAGTAACATTGCTCCAAACAGGTCCTAGGGCCAAAGCAGAGCAAAGGATTTCTAGCCCAGACTTCTTACTTTTTCCTTCCTTAGAATTAAATGAAAAATGTAAATGAGAATGTACTACAAAAATACAGGGTGTTAATCCAAACTAGATTAAGATCTTATTCTCTCCTGGCCAACCACTAAGACAAAAAATACACATATACACACAAACACATATATAATATATATATATACACACACACACTTATATATGCATATATACACACACACACACACACACTTTTATATGCATATATGTATATG
Organism: Ursus maritimus; assembly: GCF_017311325.1. Classification (NCBI taxonomy): domain Eukaryota; kingdom Metazoa; phylum Chordata; class Mammalia; order Carnivora; family Ursidae; genus Ursus; species Ursus maritimus. The sequence goes on from NW_024423564.1 coordinate 8,289,776, forward strand.
TATATTTAAAGAAAGAACAAGGGAATGTTCTACACTAGAAAATATTTATTTAACACAAAAGAAGGCAGTGATGAAGGCATGGAGGAACAAAAAAATCCATAAGGCACACAGAAAAAAAATAACAAAATGAAAAATTTAATCTTACCTTATAAGTAACTGCTTAAATGTAAGTGGACTAAAACTACAATAGAAAAACAGGGATTGAAAAAATAGATAAGTGGTGCCTGGGTGGCACAGCGGTTAAGCGTCTGCCTTCGGCTCAGGGCGTGATCCTGGAGTGCTGGGATCGAGCCCCACATCAGGCTCCTCTGCTGTGAGCCTGCTTCTTCCTCTCCCACTCCCCCTGCTTGTGTTCCCTCTCTCACTGGCTGTCTCTATCTCTGTCAAAATAAATAAAATAAAATATTAAAAAAAAGAAAAAGAAAAAATAGATAAAAACTCTCCATGTAAACTTTATGCCATCTATAAGAGACTTTACATTCAAAGATATAAATAGCTTGAAAGTAAAAGGTTAGAAAAAGATACATCATACAAATAGTACCCAAAAGAGAGCTGGAGTGACTATACTAATATCAGACAAAATAGACTTGAAACAAAAATTATTACTAGAGGCAACAAGTACATTTTATAATAATAAAAGGGTCAACCCATCAGGAAAACAATGATTATAAACACATATTTACTTAACAACAGAGGCTGAAAATACGTAAAGAAAAAACTGACAGAACTGAAGGGAGAAATAGACAATTTAAGGGTTAGAAATTTAATACACCACTTTTAATAATGTATGAGTAGCTGGGCAGAAAATCAACAATGAAATAAGAGTTGAACAAAGTATAAACCAACTAGACCTAACAGACACTTACAAAACATTCTACCCAATAGCAGAATAAACATGCTTCTCAAGTGCACATGAAACATTCTCCAGAATAGACTACGTCTTAGGTCATAGAACAAATCACAATATGTTTAAAAGGATTGAAATCTTAAAAAATATTTCTCCTGACAACAGTGGAATAAAAGTAGAAGTTAATTACAAAAGGAAATTTGGGAAATTCATAAGTATACAAAAATTAAACAATGAACTCCTAAATACCCAATGGATCAGAGAAGAAATCAAAAAAGAAATTAGAAAATATTTTGAGGTAAATGAAAACACAACAGGGTACCTGGGTGAATCAGTCTGTTAAGTGTTCGACTCTTGGTTTCAGCTCAAGCTATGATCTCAGGATCCTGAGATTGAGTCCTGCAGTGGGCTCTGCACTCAGTATGGTGTGTACTTGGGATTCTCTCTCCCTCTCCCTTTGTCCCTCCCACTCATTCTCTCTCTCAAATAAATAAATCTTAAAAAAATAAAAAAGAAGAAAATGAAAATATGCATGCAACTAAAGCAGTGCTTAGAGGGAAATTTATAGCTCTAAGTATCTGTTTTTTTTTTTTTTTAAAGAAACATTTCAAATCAATAACGTAAACTTCCATTTTAACAAACTAAGAAAAGAACAAACTAAACTCAAAACCAAAAGAAGGAAGGAAATAATAAAGACTAGGGTAGAATTAATGAAAAAGAGAATGGAAACGCATTAGAGAAAATCAGTCAAACCAAATTTGGTTCTTTGAACATATCAAACCTACAGTTACAGCTAGACTAAGCAAGAAGAGGAGAAAGACTCAAATTACTAAAATCAGGAATGAAAGAATGAGCATCACTACCGATCTTCCAGAAATACAAAGGATTAGTGAATATTATGAAAAATTGTATGCCAAAAAATTAGATAACATAGACAAAATTAACAACTTCCTAAAAAGTTGTAAACTACTGAAACTCACAACAACCCCCCAACCCCAGATGATCTAAATAGCTCTATAAGTAAAGAGATTAAATTATTAATTTAAAAGACTTCCCCCATACAAAAAAGCCAAGGCCCAGATGACCTCACCGTTAAATTCTAACAAACCTTTAAAGAAGAATTAACACAAATCATTCACAAACTCTTCTAAGGAAGGAAGGAAGGAAGGAAGGAAGGAAGGAAGGAAGGAAGGAAGGAAGGAAGGAAGGAAAAGAAAGAAAGGAAGGAAGGGAGGGCGGGAGGGAGGAAGGGAGGAAGGGAGGGAATGGTTCACATCTCATTCAATGAGGCTAGTATTACACTGATAACAAAACCAAAGATATCATAGGAAAAGAAAACCACAGACCAATACCTCTTATCAATATAAATGCAAAAATCCTCAACAGAGTATTAACAAATTGAACCAGCACATAAAAAGTATACACATGATCCAGGGGGATTTATCCTAAAAATACAAAAATGGTTTAACATACAAAAAATTAATATAAGATACCATATCAATAGAATAAAAGACAAAAACTACATAATTACCTCAATAGATGCAGAAAAATCATTTGACAGAATCCAACATGCTTTCTTGATAACAGTACTCAGTGAAGTAGGACTAGAAGGGAGCATCTTCAACCTATTAAAGGCTATCTAGGAAAAACCCACAGAAAACCTCATACTTCATAGTGAAATACTGAAATCTTTTTCCTAAGATCAGGAACAAGGAAAGTGCTCTTGCCACTTCTATTCAACATCGTGCTAGAGGTTCTTGCCAGAGCAATTAAGAAAGAAAAAGAAATAGAAGGCATCCAGATAGGAGAAAAAGAAGTGAAACTATTTTTATTTGTAGTTGGCATAATCCTGTATATAAAAAACCCTAAAGAACCCACTACAAATTATTAGAACTAAGAAGTTCAGCAAGTTTGCTAGATACAAGAGTAATATATAAAAATCAATTGCATATCTAAATGCTAGCAATGAATGATCCAAAAATAAAATTATGGAAGTATTAAGGGAAATCACACTCCTCTGTGTGTCTCCTTTACTCTTATACTACCACCACACTACTTTTGACATTTCTGGTCAGCAAGTGAGTATTCGCGGGGGGCGAGGCGGTTCTGCTCTCCAAACGACTCTGTGATACCAGCTAGATGTCCTATAATTTAACTCAATTCTAGCACTATCTACCTGGAGATAGCATCAGATCCCACAAGTTAAGCATTCGGTCCTCTTCCCCTTGCCCCCAACTTTGGATGTCAATTGCAAGTCCACATTGTTATCTGACATTGCTTCTGACCAACTGGCTGTAGATTGCAGGTTTCCATGACCCCTTCCTCAGGTTTGATTAATTTGCTAGAGTGGCTCACAGTACTCAGGAAAGCATTTTACTTACAAGATCACCAGTTTATTATGAAAGGATACAACTCGGGACTACCCAGGTAGACGAGATGCGTAAGGCTAGGTATGAGGAAAGGGCACAGAGCTTCCATGCCCCCCTGAGCTTGCCCCTTCCAAGCACTTCCATATGTTCACCAACTGGGAAGCCCTCCAAACCTCATTTTGGGGGGTTTATGAAGGCTTCATTACATAGTCATGATTAAATAAATCGTTGGCCATTGGTGATTGATTTAACCTTCTGTTCCTCTCTTCTCCCCAGAGGGTGGGAGGCAGAACTGAAAAATCCAACCCTCTAATCAAGGTTGGTTCCCCTGGAAACCAGCCTGCATCTTTAGGGGCTTTCCCAAAGTCCCCTCATTCACATAAAATCAAGTGTGGTTGAAAGGGGCTTGTTATAAATAACAAGATACCCATTCCGTCTTTGTTTCTCTGAAGCCGCTTCAAGAACTGAGTACAAAATCCAAACGTTATAACAAAAGATGACCCTAGTTCTCTAATAACTTAGGAAATTACAAGGGTTTAGGAACTGTGTGCTAGGAAAGGGGATGAAGACCTAATATATATTTCATATTATAAATCATAATACCACAGGAAAGAGTCCCATTTATATTAGCATAAAAAAGAATAAAATACTTAGGACTAAATTTAACGAAAGTAAATCAAGACCGTATATACTGAGAACTACAGAAGTCACTGAAAGAAATTAGAGAAGTTTTAGATTAATGGAAAGACAGCCAAGGTTCATGGATTGGAAGAATGAATATTGTTAAGATAGCAGTACTTCCAAAAGGGATCTACAGATTCATTGCAATTCCACTTAAAATCCTAGCTACCTTTTTTGTGGCAGATATGGATAAGCTGGTTCTGAACTCCATACTGAAGTGTAAGGGACAGAGAATAGCCAAGGTGATCTTGAAAAACAAGAACACAGCTAGATCACTTATACTTCCAAATTTCAAAGCTCAAAACAAAGCTCCAGTAATCAAGACAGTGCAGTACTGGAATAAGAACAGACATACAGATCAATGAAATAGAACTGAGAGTCCAGAAAGAACCCCTGACATTTATGGTCAATTGTTTTTTGACATGATGGCCAAGTCAATTCAAAGGGGGAAAGACTAGTCTTTCTTTTTTTTTTTAAGATTTTATTTATTTGTCAGAGAGAGAGAGAGAGGCAGGCAGAGGGGAAGCAGACTCCCTGCCGAGCAAGGAGCCCAATGCGGGACTCGATCCCAGGACCCTGGGATCATGTCCTGAGCCGAAGGCAGACCCTTAACCAACTGAGCCACCCAGGCATCCCAAGACTAGTCTTTAACAAAGTGCACTGGCACAACAAGATATCTACATGCAAAAGAGTGAATTTGGATACCGACCATACATTGTATACAAAAATTAGCTCAAAATGGATCACGGAATGAAAAGTAAAAGTTAAAAGTATAAAACTCTGGAAAGAAAACATATGTGTAGTCATTGTGATCTTGGATTAGGCGATATAGACAAAATGCACTTAATCAAAATTTTAAGTTTGTTTCTTAAGTGGATGTTGTCAAGGAAATGAAAAGATGACCCACTGAATGAGTGAAAATATTTGCAAATCCTATCCAATAAAGGGCTTGTACCTAGAATGTATAAGGAACTCTCACAATTCAACAATAAACAAACAACCCAATTAAGTGGGCAAAAAATGTGAACGGACATTTCTCCAAAGAAGATATACAAATGGCCAATGATCACATAAAAATATGCTCAATACCATTACCCATCAGGGAAATGTCAATCAAAACCCCAATGAGAGACCGTTTCACACTAGGGTGGTTATCTATACTAGTAATACTAATAAAAACAGATAACAACAAGTACTGGGAGAAAGTGGAAAAAATGGAACCCTTCATACACTAGCGGTCAGCGTGTAAAATGGTGTAGCCACTTTGGAGATAATATGAATAGAATCGTAGTGTGAAGAATAAAGGAACAAATAGAATAAAGAACTGCCTTATTCTGGCAGTTCCTCAAAAAGCTAAACATAGAGTTACCTGTGCAATTCCGCTCCTCAGTGTATACCCAAATGAAAGCATATGTCCATGCAAAAACTTACACCCAAATGTTCATAGCAGCTTTCATTCTTTATTCATAAAAGCCACAAGGTGGAAACAGCTCAACTGTCCCTTAACTGATAAATGGACAAATGAAATATGGTATATTCACATGATGGAATATTTAGCCATGAAAAGAATGAAGTACTGATACATACTACAATGTGAGTAGACCATGGAAACATGATGATGTAAGTGAAAAAAAAAATTCAGACACCATAGCCACATACTGAGCGATTGTGTTCATGTGACATGTCCAGCAGGATAAATTCATAAAAACAGAATAGGTAAGTGGTTTCCAGGGTGTGAAAAATCCAAAATGGGTAGTGGCTGCAGTGGCTGTGGGTTTCTTTCTATGGCGATAAAAATGTTCTGGAGTTTAGTGGTTATGGTAACAAAGCTTCGTGAATGTACTAAAAAACACTGAATTATACATTTTAAAAGCATGAATTTTATGGTATGTGATGTTTATCTCAATAAAGCTACTTCAATGCTAGATTTTTACTTGTATTGTGAATACCATCTTCTGTTTGCTTCCAACCCATCATCCAACACAGTTCACCGGAATCTAGATGTGTGCTTCCAAAGAGCCTCCACCTCCTGTCTAACTTGGACTGGGATCGAGATGCTCGTGGAGGTAGGAATCGCCCTGGAGAAAGGGGTCAGGGGATGGGGTTTAAGTCATGATTCTGTCATACTCGCTCATTGGCCTCGGTTGGGTAAGTCACCTTGCTTCTCTGAGTCTCAGGTTCCTATTCTGAAAATACACATGACCCTGGCCCTATGTATCTCCTAGGGTTGTGTCAGCAGATAACCCTGTAAATGAGAATGTTTACTAAACCATAAGCACTACGCAAGTAGCAGTCTTTGTGATTGGGATCTCCGTAACTTAATGTCAGTGTGGACAGATTGTGAGTGGAGATATTACCACCATTCCAGGCGATTTTAACCACAAAACCCTAACGAAGAACCTCAGGATCTCAAATCTTACAGTTGTTGCCTTCGGCTGTCTGGGAACAAAGGTGACATTCTCCAGTGCCCAAGAAATTGCTGTTATTATTATAAGTATTTAGTTAGATTATCTCCCTTTTAAGGATTCTCACTTGTCCAACCTACTTCTTTGCTTTTTTGCTTTTGTTGATTTTGGTGTTTTTAGGCATTGTTTATTAAAGCACAGCTTTCTAGACCTTGGTCAAATGTTGATAGACGAATTAAAGGTCTACCCAACAGAGTGATCTCCGAATGACTCCCTAGAAGCAGCACAATGTGTAGCAGAAACTTTAATGTCAGCCATATCTGGGTTTAAATTCCAGCTCTACCACTTCCTAGCTGTGGGACCTGGGGAAAATCATGTCATTTGATGTCCCTGAGCCTCAGTTTCTTCAGCTATAAAATAGAGGTTTCTACGTTTATAGGATGTGGCGAGGATGAAAAGAGACAATGCTTAGCACAAGGTCAAGCACATAGTAAGAAGTTAATAAATCTAGTTATTACTGGGCCTAGAGAATGAGTAATCAAGGTCAAATGAATGTCTGAGGGACAAGGGTAGCAAAGGCTGGCTTTGGGCAAAACTGAAAGGAAGAGGCTCTGACAGTTATTGATCGTCTCCTCTGTACCAAGTACTTTTCCATATGCTCTATCACTTGGTCCCCACAACCCCGAAATATAGGTATTAATTCATATGTACACGTGACAGAACAGAGGCTCAAAGAGATTAAGTAACTTGTTTAAGGTCACACAGGTTATTAGTTGTCCATTTTAGAGTGGAACCCAGGTTTGATGGATTCCCAAGACCAGGGTCCTTCCCCCCCCCTCCACCCCGTGTGACCCCAGCCCACCGCCCCTGGTGGTCTTACTTCTTCCTGTCCATCTGGTCTCCTTTTGGCCCCACAAATACAGGCTTGTCCTTTGTCACGTGCCTCTGTCTGTCAAGTTCCTGTCCTCCTCTCCCTTCCACCTCCAGGTCTAGCCAGCCTCTGGATGCATGCCTCCAGGTTCAAGTGTTTTGGGTAGAGGCTGGATCCATGTGATGGAATGCCATTGAGGTGACTCAAGGACTGGAGACAGGGTTGGACCTGATGCACGAAGGTCTCTTCAACTTTATTCATTTTTCAAGAGTCAGTTCAAATGTCACCTGTTGCCTTCTTTGAAAGCTCTAGAAAGAATTAGTCCTTCTTTTCTCTGTTCTCCCATAGTACCTCATCCAGACCCCTGTCATATATTTACTCTTATACTGAAATTATCTGCTTAGTTTTCTCTTTTCCGGGCTCAGCGCACTCTCCAGCTTCAATGAAGAAATCTTTAACGTAGGCTTTTTTAATGTTTTTGTGCCATCTATCCTCTGGTGGTTGATTAAGCTCAGAAGCCCTTCTCGGTTTATAAATACATAAAAGGAAACATGCAGGATTACAAAGGAAACCAACTGTATTGAAATACAGTAATCAGAATTTTAAGAAATCAGATTTGGCTAAAACAACATACTGCTTATTTATTAACACATTAAATAACAAGATCTACTAGTGGGTCTAATCACTATCATGATTTTGAAGTGGTGAGCATAAATATTACCTCAAGATCCACAACAATTTAATAGAATATATAAATATCTGTGCTCTTTTTAATGACCAAGTCACGATTGCTGCAAATACTATGGTTTGCTCCTTATACGCCTAAGGGGAGAGAATGCCAAATATAAATTTCAGGTATTAAAAACAAAGATGAATTTTTTTTCTCATCCTGATTAACAGTCCCATGAATTCTATTCAAAGGTCTCAGACTAAGCCTCCCTGACTTAATGAATCATCTGAAGGTCAAAGTGGTCCAAGACTAACCTCCCTTAGCTGTGCTTCTGTAAGCTTGTACTTGGACTTAGTACATTGAATTGCAAATCCTGATGTTTGTTTATACGTCTTTCTCACCCACTGGGGCTGTAAACTCCTTGAAGGAGAGGAACTGTCTTATTTCTTTTTGCTTCTGGAAAGCACTTGGCAGAGGGTGGGTCCTCGGTAAGTACCGTGGATCTGATGGGAATGGATGATAAGGTCTGACCTACTGTTGAACGATAAGGGGCTCAGCATTGCAGCCATGGATCTTCCCATCCTACAGTTGGCCCAGTCTGCAAGGTGCCTCTCAGAAAAGCCTCTTCTTTGAGATGTCCCTCTGTGTCCTGGCCTCACGGCTTTCTCTTCTAAGTGTGTCCCACTCCTTTGAGACTCACTTTGGCATTGAATGAAAAGCCACAGTAATCTCTCCCCCAGTTTCTCTATTTTATATACATATTTGTAAGTCATATATCTGATAAGGGGCTTTTATTTAGACGACATAAAGAACTCTTTCAAGTCAATAAGAAAAAAACTCAATTAAAAAATGGGCAAAGGATCTGAATAGATATTTCTCCAAAGGAGATCTACAAATAGCCAATAAAGCACGTGAAAAGCTGCTTAGCATCATTACATTAGTCATCAGGGAAATGCAAAGCAAAACCATGAGGAGATGTCACTTCACACACCAGGCTGGCTGTAATAAAGAAGCCTGGTGACAACAAGTGTTACAGAGGATATGATATACTGCGCGTGGGAACGTACTATGGAGCCAGTGCTTTCCAAGACAGATTGGCAGTTCCTCAAAAGGTTAAAACACACAGCAGTGACTGTATGACCCAGCAATTTCACTCCTAGGTGTATAACCAAGAGAAATGAAGACATGTGTCTGCACAAAAACATGGACGTGAACAGTCATAGCAGCTTTATTCATCACAGCTAAAAAGTGGAAACAATTAAAATGTCAGTCAACTGACGAATGGATTAAAAAAATGGCATTTTGCTACAATGGTACATTATTCATAATAAAAAGGAATGAAGTCCTGATAGATGGTACAACATGGATAAACCTTGGAAATGTCACCCGAAGTAAAAGAAGCCAGTCCAAAAAGAGGAGGCATGATTGTATTCCATTTACATGAAATGTCCAAAACAGATAAATCAATAGAGACGGAACACAGATTATCAGGGGGGTTGAGAAGAAATGGGAAGTGATTGCTAATGGGCACTGGCTTTCTTTCCGGGGTGATGGGAATGTTCTAAAACTGGGAATGGTGATGGTGACACCACTCTATGAATATCCTACAAACCACTGAATTATACATTTAAATGGGTGACTTGCACAGTATAGGAATTCTATCCCAATGGAGCTATTACATATAGTTTTGAAAAGACAAAGGGGAGAGAGAGCACATAGTTTATTCAGCAAAAGCAAGGAAGTTTGGCATGGCTGGATCGTTAAGCACAGACATAGACAGGTGAAGGAGTTTTGATTGATTCGAATCTAAGGGCAGTGAAAACATTTGCGGCGGGTTTAAAGAGAGGGATGGCATGATCAGATTCACGGTTTAGAAAGATCTCTGAGGTGTTGAAGGAAGGCAAAGGGCAGTTACTGGAAGCGGGAATGAAGAGGCTTCTGGAGTACTGGCAATGTGCTGTTTATTGATTTGGGTTCTGGCTACGTGAGTGCACTCAGCAAGCTGAATGGTATATGTGCTTTTCTTTATATGATACTTCAGTCAAAATTTTTTAGAATAGGAAAAACCCATGGACTTTTTAAAAAAAGATTTATTTATCTGAGAGAGGGTGAGCACCAGAGCATGAGCAGGGGGAGGGGCAGAGGGAGAGGGAGAAGCAGACTCCCCGCTGAGCAGGCAGCGGGATGTGGGACTTGATCCCAGGACCTGAGACAATGACCTGAGCCGAAGGCAGAGGCTTAACCCACTGAGCCACCCAGGTGCCCCCATGGACTTTTTGATGGGATTAACTGGGATGTTTGCTGCCTTCTAACAAAGCCTATTGATTCTATGCACAGAATCTAAAGGGGTTACTATAAATGTGATTTATAACTGCCAATTCTGATGATCACCTGAATACTTGGGCACAAAGATATAATTCATTTGCTTACCAATGGCTGGTCGTGGGAGTGGTCTGTTCCAGTGTAATCAGTAAGGAGTGCATTGCCTGGAGGAAATTTAAAACAATAATAAGGCAGATTAAGAGTCAGTTTGCTTTTTTATTATTAGCTTGCACTGGAAATTCTAAGCAGTATCAGTGACGAAATATTTCTTCCCTTCTCCAATAAATAATACAGTAATCTGAGGTTGAAATCCGTGCTATGGCTGCTGTTGCAAAGCCAGCTAGACTGCTCGCACTACACCCTCCTTGGCTGGGCAACGATGGGAATAGTTGCTGCAATGTTATCGGTGTGTGCGTTGCATCAGAGAACGGATCTGCTCCATATTTGAATATAAATCTCACTTAAACTTCACAGCTGTGTGGGTGAGGCATTATCATTCCCATTTTACAGCTCAGAAAACAGAGCTGAGCACGTTAAGTGACTTGTGCAAAATCACTCAGCCGGTAGACGTATGAGTGAGGCTGTCAGGCTAAGCCTTCGGACTTGAAGTTCACTTTCCCACTAGGCTCTCCTATCCTTTGGTACCAAGTGGCACACAAAAGACCCTTGCGGTATATTTGCTGAAGGGTAAATAGATGAAGAACTGATCATTATTTTAGTTAGTTGAAGGAGGAGGTTTTACCTGAATATAACTTCTTACCTTGGTTTCATTGGTTTAGATAAGACAACTCTCCATGTGCTTCTTTCCTTCAAATTTTAAGGGTAAGTCCCTTGGAAAGTATAGCTACCATTTCTTGGCTTATTGTTGTATTTATATCATCGGAACCTCACAACTGTTTTAAGTAGGTTTTATTATCTCTACAGGTGAGGAAGCTTGTGCCTCAACACTCAACTGATGACGTCAGGGTCCCACAGCTTGGAAGCGTGCAGAGATTCACCCGGTGGTTAAGAAAAAGGGCTCTGGGTCCTGGAAGACCAGTGTTGGCTCTACCTCTTGCTAGCAATGCCACACAGATAGCATTTGCAAATTTCTGGGCTTCCGTTTTATCACCCATAAAATGGGAATTATAATAGTGTTCACCTGAGAGGTTGCAAACTCAAATGCCCGGAGGAGCCAGGGGTAGGGAGTTCTGCATTGTCGATTAGTCAGAGGCTTGACACCTGCCTGGGATGCCCCGGGATGGGAGGGGTTGCTGGGGATGGAGGCGAGGTTGGAATCCACTCTTCGGGCTCATACTCACTCATTCTCTCAATCCGTATTTCTGGAGCACCCGTGATATGCTGGCACGGTTCTAAATTCTGAAAACACAAACATGAATAATGCTCAGGCCTCTTCTGTTCTTGGGGCAGACAACCATGAAACAACCAATGAAAACACAGTGTCGTATTGTGGCACCTTCAAATTCTGGCAATCGAGTCATTTAGCCAGTCAACAAACCCATGACCCTCATCATTGCCACCAATGGGCTCTTTGTGCCTGATGGAGCACAGGGCAGTGCTAGGTGGGAATACAGTCCTGTCCTCTGGAGGTTTAGAGCCTAAGACAGACAAACCAATCTGGACGGACACCTCAAGACCATAATAATACCAATCAAGCAGCACACTCCTGGGGCCTCTTCACTATTAGTGCTTCTCATACCTTCTATGTCCCTCTCATCTGCCCGTCTCCCTCTTTCCTGTTCAGCTCTCACCTCTGCTCTCAGTCACCCTTGTGCCCAGAGAGCACCAGCCAGGAGCCCTCTCACCCAGTGCTCTAAATGCACCTGCCGATGTCAGTACGCTTATCCTTGGGGCTCCCCTGAACGAGTACTTTGGGCTATTGGTGGACACACACCTCGTTTTGTGCTTATCTCTGTGTGCCACTCCCATGTGTCCCCAGCTGCTGGTTTGTGTGCGTTCTCAGTTGTCTGGGGGACATTGTTTCTGTGCATGGATGGAAACATAATAAAGAGGACACGTCAGTAGATGTAATTAAGGCCGGCTTGTTCCAGAAAGAACTCTGGTGGCTTATTTGGGTGATTACCAAAAAAATGAAGTAGTTAAAAGTGGCGAGAAAGAAATCAGAGAATGGAAGTGGGGTAAGTGCAACGGGAATCAGGCAACAAGCAAACCTGCATTCCATAATGACCTCTCACCTACTAGGTGAGTTAATGCACGTGAACAGGAGTGGGTGCATTTCAAGAGAGGGTGTTCCAGATATGCACACTTCTGTTGCCTGCCCTCCTGAGGTTCCCTAAGTTCTCAGGCCCAGTTTCCCCGCAGCCTGGCTCGGGTGGGAGAAGAAGGTGCGGAGATGGGCCTGCTTCCTACCTAGCAATCTTGGTCACTCCTTCCCCACTCCATTCCTTTCTGTTGGTTTGGCTTTGTCCTCAGGTAAGTACATTTTGGTAGTGGAGTCTAAGAGATTAGCTGGAACGGACTAGGGAAAACCTCCTTAACTGTCTTCTCACTGGCCCGGGAGAGCCTAAGAGGAGAGGAGGTGTTTCTGGAGGCAACTGGGGAATGGAAAATAGATACTTGGCTGAGGGCAGGGCACAGAGAATTGGCCTGGTGACTTGGGAGAATGATTGGAAGCGAGCCCAGGACAGAAAGGATCAAGCCAATGGGGAAAAGACGACAGCTTGGGAACAGAGGAGAGCCCTAGGACATAATCCAGGTGCCAGTGGAGAGGCACAATTTGGATTTAGGTGAGGACATCAAGAGAGGGCAGGGAGGGCCATGGGTTATCCAGGGAGAAAGAGCTCTACTCCACCAAAAATGAGGCCAGTGCCTGGACTGAGGTGGTGACAGGGTGAGGCTGGTCAGGTGTGGGTCAGGCTAAGCAGAACAAGCCTTCAGCTTCATGGGTGTGGGTATTCCTTGGAAACCGAAGAGGCCAGCCCTCAAGGTCAGAGCATAGTGTTATGTCCAGAAAGGCTCTGCTAATGTCTTCTTCAGCTTTTGGGCAAAATATTGCCGGAGGCTCCTGTAAAAGCTTGCAACTCCATATCCTATCATTAACTCAGCCCCCCGGACTCATGTAGGGACCCCCCACTTTATGAAGAAAAGCCACCTTCTTGTTGAAGGTTACTGATGCCTTCGATCTTGGTCCGCATCGAGATGATTCGGTGGGTGACTGAGAGCAAGTAGAGTCAGAGGGAAGGAACCAGTCCTTGCCAGCCCTCTGTCTTGTCTCTCTTCACCTGGACAAATGCCATCAACTTTGTTATTGCCTCGTAAGGAAATCGAAGATTTGTTTGTTTTTTTGTTAACCGTGGGAATTCCTGGATTGGGGGTCATCTATGTTTTTGGCTCAGTTATTGTAACGTGAAGTGTAAGATACTTCTAAGTTTAATTGCTTGAGAGAAGGGAGTGTGGCCCACGTGAGGATGGAGAGAATCCCAGAAGGAAGGTGTGGATCATGAGTTCACGCGTGAGTGTGGAACCTGGGACTAACCTCCACTTTCTCACCCAAAGCTCCTACCACTACCTATCGGCCACCAAACTCTCCTACTTGAAGGTTTCTTCCTCACATGATTTGAAATTGGTCTATGGATATTTACAGGAGCACTGGGGGGCTTGTGTTGTGCTTTCTGGAAGGATAGAGAAACATGCTTGAGTTCCCGGTGGGACATACAAAATGTATGGCTATTTTGGAATGTGCCTTGTGGCAGATGGCGGTCTAGTTACCAGCTGATAGTTGATGTTTACCATTGAAGGTCACAGGGAGGTGGCCCAGGAGACAACTATGAAGATAGAAAATTCTTAGCAGATTACAGTGTCCTGGGTCCTGATACATAAGAAGATAAAAACAAACAAATGTAAATCTGGATGATATCGCTTCAGTTTTCCTTGTTATTAAACCTGTATTCTGTAGAACAAACACAGCCGATTCTCAGACCCTAGAGACACCTGTAGTCGAATTCTACCTGGCGGACATGAGCCGTGTTTAATGAGAGCTGGGGATCGGGACTTCACGCCTGTGAGCAAGAACGAGGGGTAAGTTCTCACACAGGAACATGCACTTGCCAGCTAGTCCCAAAGGGTTCTAGAAATTGCCATGTCTGTCTCAATGTGAGAGAAAAAAACCCATGTACCGATATATTACTGAAAGCAGGCATGGGGTGGGGGGTGGTGTTTGCAAAATCTCAGAAGCGGGGAAACTATGGACACGGGCATTCTCAGTCCTAAGCTCCTGCATGATTCTGACTCCGCCTCCTGGTAGTGTGAGTTTGCAGTTGCCCATGATTATTTTGTTTCTGGGGAATCAGAGAGCTTGGAGACTGCCAGAATACCTAGGGTACATTAAGAGTTCCTGCTAGAGAAAAATTACCCATGTGAATTAACACCACCCACCACACAAAGGGGCCACCCCTGCCTCATATGAGAAAATACGTGCCTCCTTGAGAATTCAATTGCCAGCAGGTGCAGAGAGCCATGGTCAGTCCCTCTCTGACTGGGTAACTCCCATGGGTTCCCATGACCTCAGGCTGCTCAGCCCCGACTCCAGCCGATTGTATGCAATTGGTCATCAGGGGAATAGATGAGAGAACACGGATGGATCATTATTTTTCACTGGTGGAAAAACACCTGAAATCCATAGCCAATTAAATCTTGCCTATTCATTCACTATCTTAAATATCATCATATGTAAATTAGCTGGCTGGTCGCTTTCTACAAGTTTAAATGGTGAGCTGCCTGATAATCATCTCTGAATTTGCCCTTTCCCTTCGTTCTGTGGAGAACTCAGGCCTTTGGTGGCTGACTCTGTTCCCCAGCGCCCAACGGGTCCCATGTCAACGTCTCGCACAGAAGACCCCTCGAAGTTATTAATGAGTAGGTAACGTCTTCTGCAGTTCACGAGCCAGGCTCCGAGCTTTCTGTGCTGTATGTGATTTGGCCTTTCATCGTAAAAGGCTAGCATTATTGCTTTTTTACAAATGAGGCTCATGAAACGCGGAGAGAGGAAATAATTTGCCTAAGGTCACACCACTTGTAGGTGGTAGAACCAGGGTTCAAGTCCGGATCAGTCAGCTCTGAATTCCATGCCTGTTTTTTTTGTACTTGTGCGTTCTAACCTAAGGTCTCTCTGCACCTCTGTGACACCAACAGAGTAAAGGGTTCATTCATTCATCAAATGTTTGTTAAGCATCTGCTGTGATGTCGGCAACATTCTAGATCAGGGATTGTCAAATTTTTCTAGAAAAGACCAGACAGGAAGTATTTCCAGCTTCATGGCAGATATGGTCAGTCATGATGATTCAACTCGGCCATTGCCGTGTGAAGGCAGTTGTAGACAATACGTGGCTGTATTCCGGTAAACCTTATTTACAAAAGCAGACTGTGCACGGGGCCCACGAGCTGTGGTCCAGCTCTAGGCGCTGGGCTGATGGCGGCAAGAAAGGAAACTCGCAAAAATGCCTGTCTGTGTGGACCTTACATTCAAGAAAGGGGACACGCTTCTGTTTTCTGGGCTGTTTATCAGGTAGAAAGCATCCGAAAGTCTCGGCGATGCTGAGACCTTATGGGGAATGTTCAGTGCTGTCCTCACGGGCAGCCCCCCTTACACCTGTCCCAGCAGGTGCTCCTTCATTCTGTGTGAGTGCGCCTGGTGTCGGGAGAGGAGGCCCTCTTTATCTGCCTCCTGTCAATCGGACCCCTTCATCCCTTCAGGTGAAACCCTCATGGGCCCTTTAACAGCTCCGCATATGACAAATACCTTACAGATGACATGACAAGCTCTGTCCCCACCACTCAGGCCGAATCACTAGGGTGCAATGCTAGTAGCATTGGTCACTATAGGGATTTAAAAAAAAATTTTTTTAAGAGATTTTATTTATTTGAGAGAGAGAGAGAGAGAGTGCATACACAAGCAGGGGGGAGGGGCAGAGGGAGAGGGAGAAGCAGACTCCCTGCTGAGCAGGAAGCCCAATGCGGGACTCGATCCCAGGACCCTGAGATCATGACCCTGGGCTGAAGGCAGATGCTTAACCGACTGAGCCACCCAGGTGCCCCATGATTGTCACTCTAGTTATACACAAACAATGAGAAACAGTGAAACCAATTCTCAAAGCCAGAGAGAGAGAGAGAGAGAGCGCCAGTCCGGTGCTGAGACTGGTGGGAGGTGGAGGACCAGGGCACTGGCACAGCAGTCAGGAAGGCTGGTTGCAGTCTCTCTACCACGAGGTGACCTTAAGCAAGTCATTTCCCCTGCGTCTAGCTTGCTCACGTGCAGCATGGAACCTGGCTGAGGTCCTTTGAGCAGTGGTAACTCTGGAATTAATTAGTAGGTGGCTCCCAATAGATGTCCTTACCACCTCACTCTTGGGACCTATCCTAAGGGGCCACTAAGCCAGATGGCACTTCTCTTCCAGCCATCTACGAGATCTGCCCTTTATCCACTCTGTATTCAACTCTATTATTCTCTCCCAAGAGTTGCTTTGCATTCATGGAGTCTGTGTTCAAGTCTGATATGTTATCTATGACCACCAGTGGCTTACGTCAGTTAAGCTTTTCTTCTTTTGCTCCATATCTGTGTGCACAATGTTGTTTCAGGGCCTCAGATCAGCAGTTTGTAAACTCACGATCCTAAAACAAGCCTCTCTCCTTCTGTCCCTGCCACTTGGCTCCCGGGAGGTAACTAACTCTATTGGCTTCCAGGCCTTCTGCAGGGACCCCGGGGCTTCCAGGGCTACCCAAGGTGACTTGAGCCTCTCCTTCTATCCTGGGGCCCAGGGCTCAGCCACAGAGCAAGAACTCCCTGGTTCCTGGCACCTGGACCTTTGGAAGTTAAACTGTCATCTGTCCCTTTGTCTATCAGGCAGCTCAGCAGCCCTTGAGTTTAAACAGCAACCACAGAACAAAACTGAGGGCTCTTAGGTTCCTTGAGCTCAGCAGGTGATATCCAAATTCTGGGAAATATTGTGAAATGGGTCCATTTCCCTTCCTATGAAAAGCTGCTTATGATAATCTGTATAAAGAGAACAAAAATGGCATAAAGCGTTGGGGTACCGAACCCACTGGATGGGCAGGCCATCCACCCATCGTCATGAGTTGCGTAACAGCAATCAAGCCAGCGGCTGAGTGAGGGGCTGCTGGTGGGAAGTTCCAGTTTGGCTGGAAAATAAACCTGGTGAGGGAAGACAGCAGCGCTTAGACTAGCAGCGTATTTGTTGTGTCAGTTCGTGGAACAATTATTTATTCTTCCTAAAACTCTCATAATTATCTCCAGAAGAGTCAGTAAATCCTAATAAAGTGCTTGGGTTCTGGAGTCTGATCACGGTGGGTTTTTCTCTTGGCCCTGCTGTTTACTCACTGTGTGCCCTAAGCCAGGATTCTTAATCTCTTAAAGCTTCTGTTTTCTTCTATAGAGATGGGGGTGGTAATACCTACCTCCCCAGAACGGAAAGCTAAGGGATGTGACATATGTAATAGCATTCAACATATTGCTGTTTTGGTTTTTGTTTTTTAAAGATTTTATTTATTTATTTGACAGAGACAGCCAATGAGAAAGGGAACACAAGCAGGGGGAGTGGGAGAGGAAGAAGCAGGCTCATAGCGGAGGAGCCTGATGTGGGGCTCGATCCCATTACGCCGGGATCACGCCCTGAGCCGAAGGCAGACGCTTAGCTGCTGTGCCACCCAGGCGTCCCCAACATATTCCTGTTAATATTATTACTTTCACTGGTTGTTCTAAAATATTAACCCAGTTCCTTAACATATAATAAGCCTTCGATACATGTTCTGTGATTAAGTTAGAAACTATGGGTGAGATGGTCCAATGATTGCTTACAAGATCCCTGGTGAGAGACGAAAGATGTATTTGCTGAATTTCCATCACTCAGCAAACCTTTATTCTCTCTGGGTGACCTCCAGTGCTTCTGGAAGTTCAGAGTCTCAGAAAATATGTCAAGTTTAGAATGTGGACGAGAACGTTCACGAGACTGCATACGGAGTTAGCCCACAGAGAGAGCAGCTGCCGGCCCAAGGTCACACGGCAGGTGAATGGCAGAGCCGGGATTAGGCACCATCGTACCGAACCCCTCCGGTGCACATGCTTTCACTGTGGCTGTGCACCTCGCCTCACAGAGGGCCTGGGCCACATGACTGAATCCGCTCAGGCTGTGGGTGCCAAAACCACAGTGAGCTTTGTGCGTCAAAAGTCGGGGCCAGAACAGAGATAGAGGGAGCTGGGGCAGGATGGCAAGGAGCTCAAGAAAATGGAGAGGCAGGTCTGCAGGACTGTCTCAACCTGACCTTCCCACCCCACTCCCCACAGCCTACCCTTGGCCCTCCTTCGTCCCACGTCCCTGCTTCTACGAACAGACATATCTGGGGGCCTCAGAGTCCTGGCTTGTCCGATCCATATGCAGGAGACTTTTCCTTCGGGAAAGAACGAAGTCCTGTGAAATTGCCAGAAAATCAGCTTTAAGGGCAGCTTTGAAACTTTGATTGACTCTACTATTTTTGCCCTTTTGGCCTTAAAAACTTTCAACTCTCTCCTAATCAGCTGTCTCTTCTCCCTCTCTCAAGTGCTCATCTTCTCTGGAAATCCATTTGTACCTAGCGATTCTTTGCCAGCATCTTCTGGTTCTCACAGCACCTTCTAACCTCCCCCAGCACCACCTGGACTGTCCCACTGGGCAGGGGTTTTATCACGAGGTAGCTGCCGTAGGGCGAATAAACTGCAGACCCGCTCTCTCCTCCAAGACTCTGCGACCTTGCTAGGGCTGCCCTGATGGGCCTGCCGACAGAAGCCAACAGAAGCCAACGGTCTGAGACGAGCAAGGGAGATCCAGGAGAAAGCTGCTCAATCAGGGGCTGAGTTTTTGGCACCGGAATCAACTCTTCCTGATAAGACGGTCCTGGAGAAGCAGGTTCTTGGCCAGTTTTGCCAGCAGTACTGTCCTCTTTTTATGCGTGCATTCTAGCGTTAGTCATTACAAGGCTTCAGAGATTTTTTCCACAATTTTCCAGACAAGACATTCTCCCCCAATATGCATCTTTCCAACAGGTATTGAGAGCCTTTCACGTAAGAAGCACTGGACTGAGTGGAGGTCACAGAGACAGGGAAGAACGGGTCTGTCCCGAAGATCTCTAACAATTGCTCCCTTCCAAACAAACGGATGAATTTCAAGCTAGTGGAGAAGTACAGGGACAGATGTGTGTATGGGGCACTGCGGGGGACCCTGCAAGGGCACCAGCTCCGCCTGGGAATAGGGTATGGGGGTAATGCCTTACAGAGCACCGTGATTGGAGGAAGGGGAACACGGGAAGCAGAGGGGCCAACCAGCCCATGGAGGATGTGCAGGGAATGGCCTGGGCTAGTCAGTGCTGGAGCGGGAGGCCAGAGCGGGAAGCTGGAAGGAGGCTGAGAGACAGACAGGGCAGGTGTGAGAGAGGCACTGTCAGCTACTGCAAGACAGAAGGCATGCTGGTTTATTTATCCTGTAATTTACTATATATTCAATAGTTATATTTAAAAATATTTATTTTAATTTAATAATTTAAAATATTTATTTAAAAATTTTATTTTAAAAGAAAGCCAACACGGGTATGCAGTGAAAGACAGAATACAGTTCTTTCTCTTGTTTTGTTTTTTTAGAGTGAGAGCATGTGTGCGCATACATGCACGTGTAAGTTGGGGGGTGGGCAGAGGGAGAAGGAGAGAATCTTAAGCAGACTCCAGACTCCGTGTTCAGTGGGGAGCCCAGCGCAGGGCTCAATCTCACGACTCTGTGATCATGACCTGAGCCAAATCAAGAGTCAGATGCTCAATTGACTGAGCCACCCAGGCGCCCCATAACATAATACATTTCAAATATAAAAGTGTAAAATGAATCTAAAATTCTCTCTCCTTGCCTACCTCCCTGTCCCTGATCCTTCACAAAGGAATTATAAACAGCTTACAAGGAATCTTTCCAAGGAAAACGATGCATATACTATAATATTTGAATATGTATATATGCATATTCTTTCTTATTCACACCAATGATTTTGTAAAATGTTGATGGTTCTGCATGTTGATGGGTTCTTTTTAAAGATTTTATTTATTTGATAGAGAGAGAGAGAACATAAGCTCGCGGGGGGCGGGGGGAAGCAGAGGTAGAGGGAGAAGTAGACTCCCTGCTGAGCAGGGAGCCTGATGTGGAGCTCGAACCCAGGACCCTGGGATCATGACCTGAGCTGAAGGCAGATGTTTAACTGACTGAGTCACCCAGGTGCCCCTGCATTTGGATGTTTTTAGGTGGGTTTTTTTTCACCTTATCTATTAGTAATCTTCCTGAATCCAAATATGCGGAGGTAAGATATTGGTTTTAACAAGTGTAGATTTCTCCAATCATTTATTTAAAGTCCACCCTGTTGGGGGACAGGTTGCTTTCAGTTTTTGTCTATTACAAACATTGCTATAATGAACATTTTGGTGTGTCCACTCTGCAAACATTTATTGAGCACCTCTATGCCAGGCACAGTTCTAGAAACCCAGAATATGCTAGTGACATATACGGATGTTCTTTTGTGAGGATATCAAAGTCAATGGGAAAATTGCTGGACTCAAGGAAACATATAGTTTTAGTTTTGATAAATATTTTCAGAATATGCAGCTAAAATGGCTGCAGGGGCTCCTGGGTGGCTCAGTCAGTTAAGCGTCTGACTCTTGGTTTTGGCTCAGGTCATGGTCTCAGGGTCGTGGAATCAAGCCCCGTGTTGGGCCCTGTACTCAGCAGGGAGTCCGCTTGAGATTCTCTCCCTCTGCCCATCGCCCCACTCATGCTCCCTAAAATGAATTAATAAATCCTTAAAAATAAAAATAATCATTTATTTATTTTAAGAATGGCCGCAGAAATCATATGCCCTCTAAGTGCATATGTAAACTGTTAGTTTTCCCATCCTGGCTGACATTGACTATTAACAAACTTTAAAAATGTTGCCAATCTGATAGGCGAATAATGCCTTGCTGCTTTGACTTGCACAGTTAGGAGTGAAACCGAGCATCTCTTCTTGCTTATTGACCACTTGTATTATTATTATTTTTTTCTGTGACCCACACATTCCTGTTTATTGGGCGTTTTTCTATGGAACTATTGTCTTCCTACAGATTTATAATTGTTCCTTATAAACTAAGGAACCCAGTCCCTTGTCATATGTTGCAAATGTCTTTTCCAGGCAATCTTTTGTCTTTAGGGTGTTTTTTTGCAATGCTTCCTGATGGAGTTCAAGTTGAGTCTTGAAGGATGAGTAACGATCATTACCGACTCTTGTCTAGCGCGGAAGTGCCGAACATGCTTCTAAGTGCTTCATATGTATTAACTCATTTAATTTCTACAGGTAAGATGATTATTATCCCCTTTCTCAGATGAGGAAACAGAAGCAGAGAGTTAAACTTGCCCGGGGTCTCCTAGCTGCTGAGGGGCACGGACTAGATTCAAAGCTGTGAGGAGCTGTTTGCCAGGTAGCCTAGGAGAGTCGGCAAAGGCACGGAGCTGTATGGCAACCCAGAACATCAGGGGGACTCCGAGAAGACACATTTTGCATTAAGATAGGCTGCTTGTGAAGGAGGGGCGGGAGGCAAAACTGGAGAGGCCCCGGGCCACCCTACGAGCCTTCATGAAGGCTGTGTTGGTCTTGGTTCCCTACCTGGAGTGGAGTCTCTTTGAACTCAGGGTCTATGTCCAGACCCCATCTTATTCAACACTGTGCAGAACACGTCCAAGCAGGTGGGAGCCAATGGAAATGGCCGTCACTAAACCTGTGGCAGGCCTGTGTGAGGTGAGGCATTTTACAGCCTAAGCTCAGGATGCAATAAGCCTTTGTGGGGTCACTGACCTAACTCCTGGCAGTCCAGCCTTGCGTGGCCAGGCCTTCTCTCCACAGCCCGTGCTCCGTTCTGTGCAGCTGGGCTCTGCCTTGTAGTCACTGGCCGCAAATGCTTCTCCAGTCCTGCCATCACATAGCACGTGTCAGGGAGGTTCCCTGCTCTCAGCAGACTCTGAGGAAAACAGGACCCCACGTAAGTGTGTGCCAAAACATCACAGAATCCCACTAAAAGTAGAGATAAATGGTTTTGGATTCTCTGTCCTCCTCTCATTAACGTACTCGTGCCCTTCCAGCATGGAGGCGACACTGAGCCCTGCGTGATGAACAAGAGATTCTGGAATAACCAAATGTGCGTTCGGTTCCTTTCTAACAGTGCTCTGCTCACTCCCAACTTGGCAGGGCTTGGCAGCCTTCCCAGAGGCTTCTGGTTGTTGGGACAGGAACTGTAGAAATATTGGCTGCAGAAGCAGTAGGGTGAGGGAGAAAGAGTCCTAGATAAGGAGCCTAATGTTGTATATTGCAACATCTTCCAGGCCTAAGGATGGCAGACCCTGCTGCTCCTGCCCCTCTGCCCACGGTAGACATGGTTAATCAGTCATGCACGCTTGCCTTCTGAACCTGGATGTCGCCTCAGACTCCTTAAAATGGTGGCCCCCAGGAGCAGGCCCAGTTAATGCACTTGGCTCTTGAAATGAAACATATTCATCACCCCAATCCAATGATTTAAAGCAGCAGTTCTGGAGTCAGACAAACCCGGGTTTAAATTCTGGCGGTGAGAACATGAGCAACTGACCCTGCCTCTCTTGGCCACCGTTCCACCCATCTAACACTCCCCACGGAGTGTGTGGAAAGTCAAATGGGGATAGTGGGCCTTGATAGCTCCTTGAGAAATGCGAAATCCAGTTCCAGTGTCAAATCTGAGAAGTCACTTAATAGCTCTGGATTGCTCCCAATTTCCTTCCATGAAAAATTAGAGGAAAAGATTAGACCATCTGAAGTCCTTTCCAGCTCACTCAGTGGGACTGGGCTATTGCCCTCCCACCCATTCACTGATTCCCTCAAACACTTTCTCCCGAGGGCTACTTTGGTTTGGGCAGGCACTGTTCTAGGCTCTGAGGCAAAGGCCCTGTCTTCTAGAAGCTTCCATTCTAGCATGTGGAGGTACCACAGAGAAAATTTGGGGTGAGTGACTGGAGAGGGAGTGCCAGGAACAGATCCCTGGGCCACTGATTCTGAGTCGAGAAAGTAACCGAGTACCCTGTCAAGAGAGAGCTGAGGCTGGGGGGTCAGCCCTTTGCCCAACCAAAACACTTGGGAACTACAAGATTGCATGGCTGCCAACCCTTTTCCTACCCAATCCATTAGGGAGGTGGCCCTATTAATTCGGAACTGGACACAGCCATACCACACACGTATGCCCAGCATCCTTTCCCCCTGTAGACTCTTCTTTGAGGTGGGCTGGCCTTCCTGGCCTCCAGCTATGAAGCCAGGGGCTCCTGCTCATTCATGCTGCTCAGCAAAGAGACTACCGCTCGGGCTCCTGGGCTGGGAAGGGGCAGAGACCCTTTAGGCTCCTCCCACTGTCCCTCCCCTTAGTTGGCCAGCCATCACACTGAGCCCTGGGCATTCCAAGTGCTGTCTCTGTGTCAGCAAGGTGGTTTTCTACCCCCTCCCCACCTACCCACATCAGTAACTTAGTGCACTGCTCTGAGCCAGCCACGTACTCTGCTACCAAGAATTAGGAGTCTGTAGGAAGAGACGGCATGGAGGCCAGGAGGACCCAGCCACAGAGAGTTGGGCCACGTTGCTGTGTTGCACAATTCAAGGGGGTCACCATTTACCGTGTATTCTACTCAAATGGTTTCCCCGGGAGTTGGGGCTCATGGTGGCCCTGGGGTGGCCTTGAGAATGTGAAGGAATGAAAATGTGGGGGTGGAGAGAAAACTTCTTCCTTTGATAATAATCCCAGTTTGTTTAAGGTGTGTGTGTGTGTTTGTGTGTGTGCTGGGGAATAGGGAATTGGGGTGGGGGAATCCTCAGACCCTGAATCCATTTATAGAAAAAAAATTTGCAAGGAAAGAAGTGGGAAAGAACGTACTGGATCCTAATATGAAGCCTGTTGGGAAACAAGGGACAGGAGGAGAGTGATGGTGTCCAGTTTAGGGGTCTGGGTGACATGAGGCAGTTGCCTCCGGGCACTGCCGACAATAGGAGACTGCAAAGCACTCCTCTGGCTGTTGGCAACTGTCACGCGGCCTTCAGAGGGGGCAGCTGCACGCACCTGCCAGGAAGGACTTCCAACCCTGACAGGAGGCATGGCAAGAGGGCCTTAAAAATGCCACTAAGGTGATCAAACCGCAAATAAGCAAAGCGAGGGAGAAAGGAGAAGGCAGCAGATTTTCATCGGAACTGGCGAGTGCCCTGAGGGAGCCCTGGATTGCTGGAGGGGAAGGCATTTGCAAGCAGTCTGCAGGCAAGCGGGGCCAAGGGACAAAACTCAAACATGAAAGGGAGTCTGACCCAAGAACCTAGAGAGAGCAAGCACAAATGGGTTCATAGCAGGACTCGGTATTTTATATTTATTTGGTATTTATCATATGCCAGAAACCGTTTTAAGCAACTTAGCTTGGCTAGCTCATTTAATGTCTACATCAGCTCTGTGAAGCTATTACCCCTGTTTTAACAGATTAGCAAATGAAAGCACAGGTGGGTTAAGTAACCTGCCCAGAGCTTCTCAGCTAACAGGGAGTGAGCTCTTGCTCACAAATATGAGATAATTAAATGGATAAAAGAATGAAAAACAGGGGCACCTGGATGGCTCAGTCAGTTAAGCAACTGCCTTTGGCTCAGGTCAGGATCTTGGGGTTCTGGGATCCAGCCCCATGTAGGTCTCCCTGCTCAGTGGGGAGCCTTTTTCTCCCTCTCTCTCTGCCCTTCTCCCCTGCCCGTGCTTGCTCTCTCTCAAATAAATAAGTAAAATCTTAAAAAAAAAAAATGAGAAACAAATTTCTCTTCCCTTGAAATATTTTAAGAGGATACTAAATCCTTGTACATGACTATCAGTAGCTTGTTCAGCATAGTATTTGATAAAATCTTATAAACTCTTATGAGGAAGGTAGGAACCGAAGGTGAGGGAGAGTAGAGTTGGTGGGATTGTTAACCGATGAATATGTCCTAAGAAGGCCTCCAATGGCTGTCTCTTTTCAGTGCCCCTCTTTGGTCAAATGTTCTTTTCATTTCAGATTCAGGATGACCCAAGCTGCGAGAGTTGACAGAGGTATAGAAGGACAGAATGAGAATTTCCAGAAGTGGTTGGGACAATAAACCAAATGAACTGGGTGAAAATGAACAAGGATAAAAGTAAAGCCCTACCCCTGAGGCTCAAAAGGTTAACTGCCCTGTTAAAACCTGGGAGTAGACTCCCCAGAAGCTTTGATGAAGCCCTTAGGATGGAAAAGCACTCCGCCCTCAATCCGAGTTGTCAGTGGAACATGGCTCCTTAAGACCCAAACGTAATCGAGGTTGCGCTGACGGATGTACGGTAGCCGAGAAGAAGGTCCCAAAGTATCTCATGCCGGTTGGACCCCATTTGGAGCATGCCCAGAGAGGGGCATTTAGGGAAACCTCTGCAAACCATTTTCCATTCCAAATTTACAAGGCTGCAGGGGATGCTTGCCAGAGAAGACGGAAGTCTAGGGCCATATGTAATAGCTGTCTGTAGTTATTTGAAGAACTTATCCAATTAACTCCAAAGGCCAAAGAAAGGTCAATGGGTAAAAATCGTAGTGGGGCAGATCTTTACAGTTGTAGAGGTTTACCATGAAGATTTTGTCCTTGACATGGCTGAGTTACTTAATGGCTTTTCTTTTTTTTTTTTCCTTTTTTTAAATTTAAATTCAATTAGCCAACATATAGCAAGTACATCATTAGTTTCAGAAGTCGTGTTCAATAATTCATCAGTTGCATATAACACCCAGTACTTAATGGCTTTTAGTCTCAATTTCTTCCTCTGTAAAGCAGGCTCAATAATAATAACTCTTTTAATAGAATATTATGAAAAGAAATTGAAATGTGCGTGTAAAGTGCACAGCTCAGTGCCTGACACACAGGGACCATTAGAGTGTTGGTATTTATCTTACTTTATAATGACTTACACTCAGAGCTCCCCTAGAGTGGAACAGATTGCTTTCAGAGGATGTGAGCACACTTCCTCCCACTGATCATGTCCAAGGGTTCACACAGGTGGTGTGTGAGGGATTCCATCACTGGGTTGGGGACTGGAGTCCATGGTCTCCAATGTCTCCCTTCTCCCAGCTTCACTTCAAGGAACCAGTCTCACCCCTTCCTCAGTCTGAGTCTCAGTCCCTATGATTTGGGGAAGTCTGACCCCATCTCCCAGACCCAGAGGCCGTCACGAGCCCAAGGCTTGGCCAGCGTGTTCCTTCCCTGGTCATGGTGATCTGTTCAGGGACATGCCTGTGACCCAAGCCAGCCCAAGGACAGCTTCAGGATGGGGCTGAAGCTGCTGTGAGAAAGAGGGTTTCTTGCTCATCTCAAGCCTGGAGAGCTTGGTGGCATTATTTGAGAAAGAGGTCAAGAGAGAGAAAAGGGAATCTGAGAGATGGAGAGGAACAAATTCCTAATAACATTCCTAACAACCAGACCCAGCTATTCCCGAAACCCTCCTGGACATCTAAGGTACTCAAGTCAATAAATGCCCCTTTTCCTCTAAGGCAGTGTGAGTTGGGGATCGGCCTCTTGGGAACCAAAGAGGAATGGCCAAGCTCGCTTCTCCCCATTCGGAGGATAGTAACCTATGGAAAGCTGCGGGAGATCACAGATTCCTTCGGGTAATCCAGTCGAAACAATAGCCCACCTATGAGGGCACCTCCACGGGAGACTCCAAGTGAGAGGCCCCCAGCTGAGCCCAGTCAATCCCTAGGACCAGGAGAGACCATCATGAATTGTTACAGATAGCCCCACTGGGTACCTGAATCACACATCTGACAGGGGAGCCTCTGGGAAAATCCTAGCAAAGCCTCCAGCCCAGGGTGACCTCCTGTGTTGTTTCTGGGCTATGGGCAGCTAGGGTACACTGACTCCAACTGCAGCCCTTTATAACCCCTTTGTTTACTCTTTTCCTTATCAGTGGTTAGGATGACAGCCCTTCTGAAATTCTAAAGGATTTCTTTTATTCTTGTCCCTCATCCAATTCGGCTCCCTCTTCTTCGTCCTATCTGTGCGCGCACACCTTCAATGCTGCTCGTGGTCACAAGGGGTCCCATTCCAACGTCAGTGCAATCCTTTTCACCTTATTTCAGGGAGGAATTCAGACAGGGAAACCCTTTTGCTCCTTGGAGTAGCTCTTCTTTATAGAAGTTACTGATTAGGGGGCGCCTGGGTGGCACAGCGGTTAAGCGTCTACCTTCGGCTCAGGGCGTGATCCCGGCGTTATGGGATCGAGCCCCACATCAGGCTCTTCCGCTATGAGCCTGCTTCTTCCTCTCCCACTCCCCCTGCTTGTGTTCCCTCTCTCGCTGGCTGTCTCTATTTCTGTCAAATAAATAAATAAAATCTTAAAAAAAAAAGTTACTGATTAGATAAAATCTGTAAAGTTGAAATGTATGTACCCGGGGGCTTAGGAATCCTGCTGATGAGCATTTATTTTGTGGACATTCACCAAAGTTTGCTAACATATCTACACAAAGATGTTAATTCGAGCATTTTTGCAATTGGGGGAAAAAAAAGAACAAATTGTCCGTCCATAGGGACTGGATGAGTAAATTATGGTACCTCTCTAAATGTGGGATCTGTGAAGTCAGATTTTTTTTTTTTTTTAAAAAGAGATAAATCTCCGTGTTGATCTGGAAAGAGCTCTGGGGTATGTTACAAAGTGGAAACAGCACTCCTACCACATTGCATAACGCTGGTGGGCACCGCTCATGCTGTGTGCTATGGGGATACAGTCCCTGCTCGGGACACCCGAAAACGCAGCGGGGTTGGTGTCCCAAGGAGTTGTGCAATCTTGAGGCTATTTTGGTGTTAAAAATATTTAAGCACAAATGGATATATAGTTTTATACAGAAATGTTTTTCCCCTGAGAGAGAAGCAGAGGAAAGTTCTTAAAGTGGCTGCCTTTGGGAGAGCAATAAGCAAGGGGTGGGGATGGGTGGAAGTTTTCACTTTTTATTTTGTACCTCTTTGGACATGTGTATTATCTAATGAGGTACTTGTGGTCATTAGCTATCTCTAGATACTGTCTGGGCGTGGCAGAGAGGGGATGATGGGCCACGTCTGTTTTAGTCTTTAAATTTGTCTCTGCTAATTTTTCGCATTCTAACGTGTGGCCCTTTTCCCTAAAGAAGCCACTAAGCCTCACCAAACAGCAAGCCTAATATTTGGAGATTATCCAAGACGAGGTATCCATTTTTCTCCTGCAAAGCCTAACGTTGCCCCTATTACAACATTCCCTCCCGGCCTCTGCTTGTTTCTGCTTGTGGAAAGAAGCCCTAAAATCCTCGGGTGAGCATACATTTTTGTCCCCCATGGCAGTTAGTGGAACGTGGGGCTGGGGCGGCAGGGCGGTGATGGCCCCTGCCAGGTGGCCCACGCCACCAGCCATCAGACTCCTCGGTGCTGCGTCCTGCATGCCAGCTCCTGGGGCTTGTTTGGAAGAGGGAGATGAGTCAGCAGATTTGCCTGATTCGAGGCTGGCCTGGTGCCCGTGTGATGCCCTGCCCGGATTCAACTGTCCCACTCCAGCAATAACTGGCAAGATGGGGTCAGAGCCGCCTCTCAGGTCCTAGAAATGAGCTCATCTCTTGTGGCTGCCCTGGGGAGCCAGATGCCCGTGGAAGGGGAGCCAAGGCGAGCTGGTCTGGGGAAAGGGCTGCCTCCTCCCCGGCTCCTCAGGGAGAGGGAAGGGACTGGGAAGAGTCTACAGAGTCCGAGCACCCCACCTGACACCACTCCCCACCTGACACCACCTTCCAGGTAAGGGCAGCTCTGGATGTGGCCACCCTGCAGCCTGGGGGACAAGGACTTCTTCCCACATATTTCGCAGCAACACCCTCTGTGCTCTCTCCTCTGCCTCTTCTTGGCCAAGGTCCACAACTATCAAAAGCCGAACGACTGGAAGAATTAAACAATCATTCAGGTAAATCAGTGAAGTGGGAGCCAGCCTCGCTGCCAGCCCTGAATCACTGTCTCTTTGAAGCTTCCTCTCCGAAAGGCCGGTCAGGCTGAAGGACCTTACCTCTCAGACCCTGTGCCCTGACTCACGCCCTGAGCACGTCCTTCATCAAGTTTACTCTGCATTCTAGGCCCTTCACAAATCAACCAAAGAAATGACTGGAAGGAATGCTCTTCGTTCTGGGTGTCCCTTGAGTTCTGCTTGGCTCGGTGTTCCGGCTGCCCCAGGGAAATGGCTGTCTTATCCCGATTCTCATGGTTTGACTTCAGAGTAGCTGAGGGTCCCCATGATACTTTGTCGCTTTCCGTGGTGTCCCTTGCTTTGAATTTGGGCTGCTCTTTTTCAGAGGCAGAGAAGTGTTCTTGTCCTTCAGGGCAAAAGCCCCGAAAACTCCAAATACCGGGGATCCCCTCCATTCGTAGAACAATACAGAACAGCATAATTTAACAGATGGCCCTGTGACAGCAGCAGCTCCTGCCTGGGGACCACACTTCAGAAGGGATTGGTCCACTTGTCCAGAGACCACAAACGTTGGTGTTGTTGGGTATGTGAGCGTGAAAGACACTTTCACTGACTGACGTCTGTCAGGGGCTATGCTGACACCGTAAGAATTTTGATCTTCTCTGCTCCTCTCAACAATTCTGACGTTTTTGACCTTTTTTCCACAGAAAAGGGAACAGAAGCTGAGGTATTTAGTGATGTGTTAGGGTCACATAGCTTAAAAAGAGCCCCAGGCCGCCCCCTGCAAACCTCTGGCCTCCTCTTTCTGAGTGAATGAGGGGATACCACAGACTGAAAAAGCAAACAACTCCTCGGTTGGAGAATTAGCAGATTGAGTGTTCAGACAGACCAAGCTCGCCGCCACCCCCACAGAAGCAACATGACCTGGCCTTCTGGTTCACTCACAATGGCGGCTGTGTGCCAACATGGTAGTGAGACGGCGAGTCTCTACCTGCGGCACGTACCATTCCTGCCCTGAGCCTAATTCCCGTGCAAGTCTGTCAAAGAGGATTGAAAGGAAAACCGAAAGAAGCTGCAGTCCCTCTCCTGAGGCTCCAAGATTCAGGGCCTTTAAGCCAAAGGCCAAGCTCACTTGTCCCTCCCCATGTTGACGGGTCTCACTCGTGGAAGGCCACTGTCCTTGGGGACTGCATGGGCCCTGGACTCAGAGCCTTTCCACACCCCGATGATACGGCTGACGGAGCGCACAGGGGCTCCTGACCCCCCAAAACACCTTCCTCTGGGTAATGCTGGCAACAGCTGTTGCCAGTTAGGAAAGCACCTTGCAGGCCTGGCTCTTGGTCCTGTGGTTACCATGATGAGGCTGGAATGGAATCTCTGGGGCCCCCACTCTGGCCAAACCATTATCAAAGTCAATTTTCAAATAGAGGCAACTCTCAATTATTCATAGACTAATGGTTCAATCTCTGCATCTTCTTTCTCCTCATCCCTCTTTCTCTCCCTTCTCTTTGCTGGCTGCCCTTTGGCTCTCCTCACGGATATACCCACCAGCGTGGGGGGAGGTGGAGGACCCCAGAGCCCTCAGTGCCAGGGCCTGTGAGCAATCCCAGGGAAGAGTTTGTTTAAGCAGCACGTTGGGCGGAATGTGGATTTTCAGTAGCCTTCCTAAGCTCGTTCCCACTTATGGATGAGAGACCACGACCTTGTGTTCTTTGAGCCCCTCTGCTAACTCTCGCCAGGAGAAGAGATAGAAGCCAGGTCCAGGCTGAGAGCGGCCAGGTGGAGAAGGCAGGCATGTCCCATGCCGCCCCGTCTCGCAGACCCAGGATGCATGTGTGTATTTCTCCAGAATCGGCTGGGTATGGGAAAAATGGGTTTTGAGATAAATGAAAATTCAGGTTTCCTCTCCTGAGTGGCTCAGGTTTTATATTCCCAAACCAAATAAATGAGCAAATAAAATATGAAAAGGGGTTTTAAAAAGTTGAATTTACATACGAGAGCTGTGACCAGGTCCTTCCTAGACAACAGGAAGGCTTGTTTCAAGGCTTAAGCTGGGTTGTGTTTCCCAAAAAAACAACACCATGGCTTCTCTTTACATTATAAATAATAACAAATGTTAACATCTTGATATGTAAGTGCCCAATGCTATGTCAAGAGATATATACGAAAATATCTTATTTAATGTTTCGAATTCTATGAGGTAGAAACTACTATTATTCCTGTTTGCAGAAAAAGAGACAGAGAAGTTAAGTCACTTGTCCCAGCTTGCTCAGCAGTGCAGGGAGCGAGGAAGTGAGCTGTCTTCCTCGATTTTCAGACCCCACCGTCTTTGGTCTACAATGAAGTCCACGCCACATGCTTTAGCCTCTTCTCTCGACCGCGATGACAACCACAACCACCAAAACCCTGGTTATGAAATTGGGGATCCCAGCCCCGCTTCCACCTCTCCGTTGGCCTCCGGAGCCCCAGAGGTCTAGCCCGAGAGCTCCTCCCTGCTAGACCACCCCTGCTATTTAGCAGTGAATTGGGCACATCGTGTGGTTTTGGAATTTGTTCTCTCAAGCATTGTTAGGTCTTTATATTATAATTTAACTTTTCTTGTGATGTATTATCTCCCCAGAGTAAGAGTCTCATAGGACATGGCGGTGTCATACTCAATATGTCATACTCATATTGTCATTTGTCACTGTTCTTAGATGATCCCAGGCTCAGAGCAAGCCTATAATACCTATTTTCTGATTTTTGAGTTGACTGATGTAGGGGTAGAAACCGTGTGGCATTAACTTCTAGTGTGTATCTCACAGCCCTACGCATATAGGAGATAACAGTTACCAAGCGTCTACTGTAGGGCTTATATATATTAGCTAATTTTAACTTCACAATAATTCTATGATACGGATGTTGTCCCTACTTTTCACATAGCCGCGAACCTACGGCTGGTGAATGGGGAAAGGAGGGTTCGTGTACAGGCCCTGGCAGCAGGGTAAGGGAACCACAGTCACCCGCCAACCAAGTATCATTCTTGGGGACACCCAGGAGGTGCTTATGTGGTGGGCAAGCAAGGGCCTGGGCTCCGACAGGCGAGGTCCTGGGTACAACTGAGCCAGGATGGGGTGTCTCAGCCAGCAGCCCCTAGGAACAGCCTGTGGGGAGTTTCTGTCCCAGACCTTGAATTTAGTCCCGAAACCAGGCTCCGCCCATATTAAGCCTCTGTCTTTGGGCGAATGACAGCAACCCCTCCAGCCCATTAGTTTCTTAATTGTTCCTGGACCTGAGCTGGTTCCAGTTGGATAAATCTGTCTCAGAACAGAGAGAGGGCTCCCCAGGAATCTGTGGGAATGTGGGGGAGTGGGCAAGATAAGAGACAGCAGGATTAAGAGATTTAACAAAGAAAGCACTCCTTTACACCGGACAATGCCCGGAAGGCTGGTTTTAGAGCGCTGATAGAGTGGGATTTCTAGAGCGTTTATATTTACCCAAACTTCTACAAACTATTGAGGCTGCTAGCCGGCCTGCCTTGTGGGAGCCTGGGACTATGCCAGGGTCCCCACACAGCCTGCCAGGTTTCTGCTCACGGACTCCAGTGAATGCCTGCTTCCACTGCAAGTTGTGAAAATCTCCCTTCACAGGAAGACTGCCCCAAGAGGGAGGGCGGGAGGGAGCCTCACCCCAAGTCCCACCCCACCCCATCCCACCCCAAGGCACATGCCCTTGCACAGAGCAGCACTCGTTCTGCCCAAAGGGATGGATGCTGTCTTTGCCTGGGTTGCAAGGCAGGGGCCACCAGACTGAGCTCTGCGGGTCCCTTCCTGTCGCGTTTTTAGGAGCCTGGGCTCAGCACTTACCACCTCATCCGCCCTTATTCACCACGGGCTGCGGCTAGCAGGTGATCCATAAATATGTGTCAAGTAAGTGATTCACCACTGTGTCTATTAACCTGTCCTTTGCAGCATCTTGGCTGGCCCGGCAATTGTATAAATCTGGGGGGCGAGGCGGAGGTGGGGGAGCCGAGTGGAGGGAATCCACATGTGCGGTGCTCATCAGTTCTCAGAGTGAGGTAGGGGTTGGCTTTCCCAGCTCCTTCCTATGGATGAAGAAACAAGGCCCAGGGAGGCAAGGACACTGCACGCTCAGATCCGGCCTCCACCAGCCTCCTCAGCCCCTTCTTAAGCCCTGTAATGACTCCCCTTGGCACCCAAGGTCCTCAGACCCTCCAGAACTCTCCAGTTCACATTCCCATGCCACACAGCCTCTACACAATGTTTGGTACTTCTAGTGCCTGGCGGTTCCCCTTTCCGCTCTTCATTTCAGAAACTTCTCACTTTGGAGTCTATAGTCATCACCTCTTCTGGGAAGTCTTCCCGGGATGCCCCTAGGCAGGCTTAGTGGTGACCGTCCTGAGTCCCACAGTGCCCTGTGCTTTCCTCTGTCACATAAGCAGCACTTGGATTTGTGCTGTATTTGGGTTACCTGGCTTCCTCTTGTCCTTCCTGGGTGACCTTGTAGAGGAAGGATCGTGTCCTTTACCCTACCACACTGTCTGCCTGCCTGCCACAGAGAAGAAGCTCCAGGAACATCGTTGAATGATGACCGCTACTGTTTACTTAAACCTGGCACTTGAAAAAAGCTCTTTCCAGGGCGCCTGGGTGGCCCAGTTGGTTAAGCATCTGACTCTTGATTTCGGCTCAGGTCATGATCTCAGGGTGGTGAGATCGAACCCTGTGTCGGTCTATGCGCGCTGGGCCTGGAGCCTGCTTGGGATTCTCTCTCTTCCTCCCCCCTGCCCCACCCCCCTGGGCGCACATGTGCACGTGCTCTCTCTCTCCAAAAAAAAAAAGCTCCTTCCATATATTAACTCATTTAATCCTTACAACAACAATCCTATGAAGCAGATGATCGAGATGTTTATTACTTTAAAGTATCTGTTATTTAATCATCACGAGCCTTCCGTTTGAAAGGAGAGGAGATACACGCACAGGCTAGCGAGGGGCAGAGCCCAGACAACCATCTCGCTGACCTCTTCCCGCTGGCCAGAGCCTCTGTAGGCTCATTCTTGCCTTCTCAGGAATGTTCCCCTCGTCCGCAGCCTTTCAAAATTACAACCGTCTCCAGACTCAGTCACATTTTCCATGACACTTCCTCTGCCCTCTGGCCCAAACAGCTCGCTCCTGCCCTCCCACAGCATTAAACCCAGCATGGAACACAGACTTTGATTTCTCTTATTGTGCCATAACCCCGCATTCTTCCCAACGTGCAGGACACTACGTGCCCCCCCAGGCAAGTGTCTGAGTCCCACATTCTCGTTTTCCCTCCCCTGTGCCCAGCAGATTGTTAGAAGGCATGAGAGGTGTGAAGCGAACACTGGTGACACCTTGAACGACAGAACACCTTGGGGTTCCAGCCATCTTTGCAGATGACTGGTGCTGCTTGCTGTCCTCAGGTACGGGCTGCCCCTCGGCGGCTAGATGTGGGTGTGGTTCCGATCTGGGGTGCACAGACAGCAGGCTGGAGCTGGGGATATTTGGATGTAACGTGAGGTTCTTTGTCTGTCATCTGTAGGTCAGGCCTGTTTACAGCTCTCTGAGCACCTGGACTCTTCTTTCTCCTACTCTCTTCCTTTGATTTCCTGCAGAGAGGCGACCTTGCAATATAACATAGCGGAAGAAGTTGAGGTGAACGAGGAAGAAATCAATAAAACTGAAAGGAGTACCCAGGAAAGAGGACTGCGGATCAGTTAGGGAATGGGATCCCCTCTCTGTCCTGTCCTCTTCTGCCTTTCCTTACAATGAGCCGCCAACTCCGTGGACCCTGTATAGCCCCATGTGAATGAGTCCATTGGAAGACCCCAGGATGAGAGCTGAGGGACCATTTACTTTGTACATGACTTGAGCAAGTCACTTTCTCCCTTTACCTGAGAAATGAAATAATAACGTCTACACTACCTCCCCCATGGGGGATTGTTGTATGGATTAAATGAGCAAAGTATGTGGGAGTACTCCATGGACCATAAGTCACTGTCACCATTCATTCATTCGCTTACTTAATTTATTCCACAAATATTTATTGAGCACTCGTCGTGCCCCAGACACTGAGTTTACCTCAACGGGGATATGATGGAGGGCACTGTACCAGCACATGGAGTTCCTGCTCTCACGAAGCCCGCAGTCCAGTGGGGGAAACGGCTTCAGCTAATCACACGGTTGTGTAACTACTCAGTGAGGTATCAGGAAGGGAGCACGGTTTCCGTGGGACAGCGTGGCACGGGAACAGGTCACATGACACACTTCGTTACTGTTGTCACCTAGCCACCGGTTCTCAAATTTTGAATTGCAAGAGTCATCTGGGCCGTGTCCCCAGGGAGTCTGATTTCCTAGGTCTACAATTTCCCTCCCAGAAATTTACATTTTTAACACGCTCCTCCACCTCCATCTCGGAGCAATTCTCATGCAACTGACCTCTGGCCACATTTTAAGCAAGAATGACCTAGGGTTAGTGTGGAGCTGTAATTAGGGACCCGTGCCTCCTGAAGCCTCTTTGACAGTTCCTGTGTTTCTTCGCTGATTCCGCTCCAGGCCATTCCTGAAGCTTGGCGGGTGAGCCAACGGATTTTCTGCTTTGCTCAAGCTACTTTGAGTTGGGTTTCGGTCACTTCAAAACAACCCCTCCTGCCTAATTTAGGTCCCTCTGATCTCTGCAAGCTCCCCTCAAGATGTCTGCTGGTTTCTATGGTGAATACAGGATGCGCAGGGGGTGAGGTCATGATTTATTGCTCAAAACAACAGTTAGCAAGCATCATTACCATTCTAAGCCTTGCCCCCCCACCCCCACCCGACAGCTTCTCACACTCATCTGCAGGCCTTTTGCGACATCTGCAACACGTACAACGCACAAAACACGCGTGCCAGCGGCCAGTCTTGAAATACGGATTTCTGACCAAACAACACTGGTACTTCTATGTCCATGGCTAAATAAAATAATTTTGGCTGATGGCTACTCCGTATCACCAAACCACACAGCGTGGGAACGGGGTGTTGGCATTCTGGAGTCAAACCATCCGGGTCCAGATCCTGGCTCTGCCGGCTCTGTGATGGGGGTCTACAGCCCCCTCACGTCTCCGAGCCTTAGTTTTCCATATACCAAATGAGCACAATGGACAGGACTTACCTCGTCGGGCAGTGGCGAGGACTCAATGCACCATTGTACGTGAACTTAGAACAGGGCCTGGCACACAAGCCGGGCTCAGTAAATACTAGCTATTAGTACGTGGGTCTAAACGTGCATACGGTAGCACTCCCTCCAGAGGGTTTTCCCAGCCCGATAACCTTTTATCCACAGGAGGAGATCTTGTTGGTAACTGTGCCTCCCTTTCCCCCTACTGAATACTGTTTTTCCACTGCAATCTGCTATTTCCCTCCCGTCTCCTAGGGTTTTGGCCTCCTTTACTTCTCTCTTTTCTGCCAATTCATGAACTCCGAGTCTCTGGGATGCCCCCTTCCATAACCTCAAGGCTCTGCTTTGAGTCTCTCTCAGTGTGTCTGTCCCCAGGGAGCCCAGGGCAGCTCCAGGCACACCTCTGCCCCCAGGGCCGAGCGCACACCATCGTGATGACTGGCGCTATGCGCCCAGCACTAGCTAGCTAATTACACAACTCAGGCCATTCTGAGTTCGCCCCCTGAACTTTCACATCCCTCCCTTGTCAATTGAGGCTAAGAACGGCTAAGAACACCTACTTAATTAGATTGCTGGAAAAACTGAAGGTGATGATATGCGCAAAGCCCAGGTTAATGCTTAACAGCATTTAATACTGTAATTACTATTATTATCTACAACTGTAGAGAAAAAAAAACAAATGAAAGGCTGACATTTTCACACACGCATGCACCCTGTTTCATTCGCAGACTCTCAAAGGTGAGGCCAAAACTCGGCCAACAGAGCCAACCACGGACCCCCAGCCCCAGTTTGGAACGATGAGGGCCTCACTCTGAGCCCATCCCGGCGGGAAGAACCTGTTAGTGGTTGCTGCCGTCACTACCATTTCGCTCTATCACTTTTGTTGTTGTTGTTTTTTACTTTCTGTATCATTTATTTCTGCTCTAATCTTTTTTTTTTCAAAGATTTTATTTATTTAACAGAGACAGACAGCCAGCGAGAGAGGGAACACAAGCAGGGGGAGTGGGAGAGGAAGAAGCAGGCTCCCAGCAGAGGAGCCTGATGTGGGGCTCGATCCCAGAACCCTGGGATCACGCCCTGAGCCGAAGGCAGACGCTTAGTGACTGAGCCACCCAGGTGCCCCTCTAATCTTTTTTTTAAGTTTTTCTTTTTTTTTAAAGATTTTATTTATTTGACACAGAGAGAGAAAGAGAGCGTGCACAAGCAAGGGGAGCAACAGCGCAAGGAGCCCAACGCGGGGCTGGATTCCAGGACCCTGGGATCATGACCTGAGCTGAAGGCAGATGCTTAACCGACTGAGCCACCCAGGCGCCCCTCCAGAACTCTTCTCATCCTGCCAAACTAAAACTCTGTATCAATTAAGCCACTTCTCCATTCTTTCCTGCCCCAGCCCCTGGTAACCACCACTCCAACTGAACTGCTGAAGGAACACCTTATAAACGGAATCACACAACATTTGTCTTTTTGTAACTGGCTTATCGCTTAACGTAATGTCCTCAACTTTCATCCGCGTCGTAGCGTGTGTCAGCAGTTCTTCCCTTTGGAAGGCTGACACTCTTCCATTGCACACGTCTACCACATTGCATTTATCTGTTCATCATCAACAGACAGTGGGTGGCTTCTACCTTTTGGCTGTCGGGACCACTGCTGCTATGAATATGGGCCACAAATCTTTCCTCAAGACCCTGACTTCAATTCTTTTGGGTATACGGGTATGCCCTGCTTTTTGAAACTTCGCACGAGACCTACATTAGTACCTGTTTTTGCTAACCCAAAGAAATCCGAAGAGGATTTTTGCTTTTACGAAAGAAGGTGAAAAGCAAGAAGAGAATTCAGCGTGTGTTTTGCAAGAAGCCTTTAGAGGCAGCTCACCGGCCAGCAGCAAGGTGGCCTCTTGGACCTCCCCCCTGTCCCAGGAGCCACTCTCAGCGTCTCAGCATCAAATGTCCATAGCCTTGAACTGTGTCCGTGCACATCTGTCATGTGCTTCGATTTATTTCGTGCATCTGTTAACAAAATGCGTCCTAAGTCATCAGGAAAGCCTAAGAGAGGTTACTCTTTGGATCTGGGAATGCTAAAAAATATTCCATATAAATTAATGGTAATGACCTCTTTGCTTTCTGCCATTTCAGCTTATGAAAGTTTTCATAGGAACAGTTCTTTCAGGTAGTGGGGAAACCTGTATGCCCAGAAGCAGACTCACTGGATCATATAGTAATTCTATCTGGAATGTTCTGATGAACTGCCACGCTGCTTTCCACGGTGGCTGCCCATCTTACGTTCTCACCAACAGTGCACGTGGGTTCCAGTTTCTCCACATCCTCTTCAATGGGTCTTTCCTGTTTTTCTGACAGAGGCCCTCCTTGCGGGGGTGAGGTGATCCATAACTCTGTTTTATCCCCGGCCTTAGGGGTTCCCTGACCCAGGACAGGCCTCAGAGGCAGATTTTCCACCACCACCCAA
This sequence comes from Ursus maritimus, assembly GCF_017311325.1. NCBI lineage: Eukaryota > Metazoa > Chordata > Mammalia > Carnivora > Ursidae > Ursus > Ursus maritimus. The sequence continues at coordinate 8,328,583 of NW_024423564.1, forward strand.
AGGCAATGGGCAGAGTTCCGACAGAGGGAGCACAGGCCCCCTTCATTCAGTCACTCATCTGAATTACCCTAAATATGAGTACTTCCCTTGCTCAGTTGAGAAAACAGACTCAGAATGATGAAGCCACTTGCCCAAGAGCACACAGCTAGGAAACTGGTATTTGCACTGGCCCCACACCGCGTAGGTGTGGACGAACAGAACAGCCGTGTACATCAATACCGCACTCTGCTCTCTGAGCCCAGGGGAGAACACTCCCTCTCTGGTCCCTTGGCGCTGCTGCCCCTCCCCCAGCCGCTCCGGGGCCTGCTGGGCCCGGGTGGGGGGGGAAAGAGGAAACAAAGGGCCTGCATTTACCATTTAACCAAGTGCCCAGGTGCACCTGTTGTGCCATTGGGTGCTGTTAATGATTCCAGCAAGATGCGCAGTTCCAAGCGTTAGAAGATTTACAAGCGTTTCCTTCAATTCCAAAACTCAGAGAGGGAGGGGCGAGTGTCAGCCAGCTGGGGTCCCTTTAAGTAAGACTTGCTTTCAGAGAGAGCCATGAAAACATGAAGCACTGGGCTTGGCTCTGCCTGACTTATGTGCAAACAGCAGCAGTTTCAAGATCCCCCCCCTCCCCCCAGTGGCTGGGTGAGCCCCTGTTTGGTGCAGAGGAACCAAGCGGGAGGTAAGGCATGGTAAGGCCTGCCCAGCCAGAGAGGACTGGTCCTGCCTGACCCAGGCCTGCAGAGGCAGCCAGCCTGTTGTACTTGAAGTCCTTGTCCCAGGCACAGGTATCTTAACTGTCCCCTGAGGGATTACTAGTCAATGGAGGTGCAGCCCTAGTACAAGAGGTGGAAACCTTTTCGAGGTGAACAGCATGGGCTCCAGGTTCGCCTCACAGCCACAAGTCAGCGATGCTTGACTGTCCCATGCCTGTTATGCTCTCAACTCATTTCAGAAGTGACTTTCATACTCTGATCTGGTCATGGAGAAGCCGGAGGTCAGTCCAGGGAGAGCTATGCCCTCGAGGAAGACTGGGAGAAGGGCCAAGAGGTGCTTGCAAGCCCAGCTCTCAACAGCAACATGGAACGGGGCAGGGCCGGGGGTGGGGCGGGGGGTTGGGGAGTGGGGTGGGGGTGGGCAGTGAAGGAGGGCCTGGGACTTTGACTGGAGGGGAGCCCAAAGAACCTTTATTGGTGGAGTCCACAGCCAATGTGACTTGCACAAGAATTGTGCAGATATGACAATCCATGAACTGGAAAATGGGACCGGGGAAATGCAGGACTATGCTGGGGATGTAGACAAGTTTATCATGAGCTTCTGCACCAGAGAAATGCCAGTCGGAACACGTGGTTGGTTATGAAGGGGTTAAAGGTGTGAGAAGGGACCAGGCATCGTTCTGACTGACCAATAACATATCTATTAAAATCTACTTTGTGCAGGGCTCATGGGAATTTTAAAAGCGAGTGCAATCCTCAAGGATGTACACATTACAAAATCGTATCTCCATATTCAGAAGCCATATATATACATATATATATACACATAAGCCATACACACACACACACACACACACACGCACATACATGGTGGAGAGCTCAGACCCTGGCCTCAGAGAGCTTGGGTTCAAGTCCAGCTCCACACTTATGTGTCAGCTTGTGCTAGTGGCTTATCTCCTGCAGTTCTCAATTTTTAACCTGCCCAAGAGCACAGCATAAAATGGGGTGTCACGGTCTTCATTGTAAAGTGCAGGACACACTTGTACACTACACACTACTTGGCCCAGAGTGAGCACTCAGTAAAAGTTGGCTATTCTTAATTAATTAATTTCAAACTAGGGCTAATAAAAAAGCAGAGTAGCACCTACCATGGACAAGGCTCTGGGCCAAATGATATCAATGAATTCATATTATTTAATCTTTATGACTGTGAGCCCGGCAGCTATTACGCCCCTGTCACAACGGAAGAAAGGCCTTCAGGGGAGGGTTGGCCTGGCCACCGCACCAAAATGAAGTGAACTGCTGGAAAAAGGACTATAGGTGCAACCCTCTGAACTGGCTTTGAGTCAGTAGTTGCTTGAGGAAGTACAGGAAGAGGCATCATTTCGAATTTATCACTCCGAGGCTGGTGAAATGGAGTCTAATGGGATTGCTTTCTGGAGCCCAGTGGCTTCCACCATCTTGTTCCCGCAACTGCACTGAGGGGCCCAGATCTCCCCAGATGCCCTTTCTGCTGCATGTGCGGTGGCTCCTGACGCACCCAGCCCCTCTAGCGGTTCTGTGGGAGGCAACAAACACCAGGCCTTAATGCGGAGGGGATGGAGCCTGAGGAGGGGTCAAGGAGTGAGAGCAAACCTTCATTTAAGAATCAGTTCTGGAAAAGGGAAGCCAGGTGGACCAAAGGAAGAAAGCAAAAGGCACATGCATCTCACTTTCCAGATGTTTTCATACAGACTCAGTCTTCTTCATGTTCAGCTCCTGTTTCAGACCTGCTGAATCAATCGTGTCTCAGTCCCAGCAAGGACGGAGGTGCTGATGGGTCCAGCCACACGCTCCCACTGGCGGCAGGTAACCCACTGAGTGTCACAGCCAGCCGGTGACAAAGTCCAGATTAAACCTCAGTTTCCTCATTCCTGGTGCAGTGCTAGTTCCATCTCCCCGTATGGTTCCCACATTGCTCATTTTCCAGATCCCTCCTGTAAGACTTTGTCCCTGGCCCCAGAGCCGCAGGCCCTTTGGACAGGAGCCAAGGGTTCACGGAGCCGCAGGAGAGGGTGCACCCAGGACGCTGGGGGTGGGCCACCCTGCAAGTGCATTTTATTCACTTCAATGAGACCAAATGGAATCAGAGCATTAACATGTTGAGTGCGCCTCCGTGCTGTCTAAACCAGCCCTGAATACTAACCAGGAAGCTTAGAGGGAGCTAAAAATAACCGGCTAATCACCACCAGGAAGAATTAACAGGACTCGGAAGAAAGGAAAATGTCTTAATATTCCATCTCCCTACAGCTGGGCTCCAGCTGCGGCTAGTCCCCTCCTGGCTTCCACAGGGCAGGTAATTAGGCAGTACAGAAGCTCTAACACTTATGGGCGCGGGGCGGGCGGGGGGGGGGGCTCCCCCAGCCTGCAGGAGGGTAAATGGAATAGGGTTATTTGGGGTGAGGTGTTGGGGAACAGTGAACACAGAAGAAATGCAACGCGATGGGAAGCGGGTTTTGAAGACTAAAACAGTTGTCAGAGTTTATACCCCTTCTATTTTGAGAAAGCAGCACCCTTAATTAAAGGGGAACATCATTATATTCTGCCTTGCAGACCCTCAGAAAGGTGCCTAGTTCAGCACTGAAGTCCGTGCCCTGGGTACCACATCGAATTGAGGTCTTCCAGGCAAAATTACCGTCTTTGGACAAGGATAAGTGGGCACCCACAATAAACTAAACTGATGGAGGAGAGCATGTGAACAAAACCATGAAAGCATGACTAGAATGATTTGTTCATAGAACATGAAAGAGTAGGAATAGGAAACAACTATTGCAATTTGGAAAAGGTCAGTTCAAGAGAAATAAAAAAAATATATCATTTTGTAGAGGGCAGGGTAATACCCGAAGAGCTTACTTCCTCCAAAAGATTTAATGGGTATAAATAAATAAATAAAAATTGGTTTAAAAGATTCATGAATACACTTTCTTTTCAATTGCACATGGAACATTCTCCAGGATAGATCACATGTGAGGCCAGAAAACAAGTCTCAGTAAATTTTAAAAAATTGAAATTGGGACATCTGGGTGGCTCAGTTGGTTAAGCATCCGCCTTTGGCTCAAGTCATGATCCCAGGGTCCTGGGATTGAGCCCCACGTCGGGTTCTCTGCTCAGTGGGAAGCCTGCTTCTCCCTCTGCCTCTGCCTGCCCTCTCCCCGCCCAATGCTTGTGCTCTCTCTCCCTCTCTAACAAATAAATAAAATATTTTGAAAAATTGAAATCATATTAAGCATCTTCTCCAAACACAATGGTATGAAACCAGAAGTCAATTACAAGAAAAAAACTGGAATAAACATGTACACATGGAGGCTAAACAACGTGCTACTAAACAACCAATGTGTCAACAGAGAAGTCAAAGAGGAAATAAAAAACTGCATGGAGACAAATGAAAATGAAAACACAATGGTCCAGAATCTTTGGGACACAACAAAAGCAGATCTAAGAGGAAAGTTTATAGTGATAAAGACCTAACTCAAGAAACCGTAAAAATCTCAACCAATCCAACATTACACCTAAAGGAGTTAGAAAAAGAAGAACAAGCAAAACTCAATGCTAGTAGAAGGAAGGAAACAATAAAGACCAGAGCAGAAATAAAGAGAGAAAAACAATAGAAAATAATCAATGAAACTAAGAGCTGATTCATTGAAAACATAAACAAAGTTCATAAACCTTTAGCCAGATGAAAGAAAGAAAGAGAGAGAGAGAGAGAGGACTCAAATAAATAAAATCAGAAATAAAAAAGGAAAAACAACTGACACCACAGAAGTATAAAGAATTATAACGGAGGGGCACTTGGGTGGCTCAGTCGGCTAAGCATCTGCCTTCAGCTCAGATCATGATCCCAGGGTCCTGGGATCCAGCCCCATGTCGGGTTCCCTGATCAACAGGGAGTAGGCTTCTCCCTCTCCCTTTTCCCCCACTCATGCTCACTCTTTCTGCCTCAAATAAATTAATAAAATCTTAAAAAAAAAGAATTATAACAGAATACTGTGAAAAATTATATGTCAACAAATTGAAACAGATAAATTCCTAGAAACATACAATCTTCCAAAGCTGAATTAGGAATAGAAAATTTGAACTAGTATCGATTATTAGTTACAAAATTGAATTGGTAACCAAAAAGCTTCCCACAAACACAAAAGTCCCCAGGACCAAACAACCTCACAGGTGAATTCAGCTAAACATTTAAAGTAGAGTTAATATATCTATTCTCAAACTATTCCAAAAAATAGAAGAGGAAGGAGAGCTTCCAAATTCATTCTACAAGGACAGCATTACCTTGATACCAAAAATCAGAAAAAGACACAACAAGAAAAGAAAGGCCAATATCCCTGATGAACATGATGCTAAAATTCTCAAGAAAATATTAGCAAACTGAATTTGATAGTACATTAAAAGAATCACTCACCACAATCAAGTAGGATTTACTCCAGGGGCAAGGGTGGTTCAATATTCACAAATCAATCAGTGTGATACATCACATTAAAATGAAAAAGCATAAAACCATATGAGCACCTTGACGCAGAAAAAGCATTTGACAAAAATACAACATCCGTTTCTGGTAAAAACTCTCAACAAAATGGGTTTAGAGGGAACATACTTTGACATAATAAGGATGTATATGAAAAAAACCTCACAGTTAACATCATCCTCAATGGGGAAAAACTGAAAGCTCTTCCTCTAAAGTCAGGAACAAGACAAGGATGGCCACTCTCACCACTTTTATTCAACATGATACTGGAAATCCTAGCCACAGCAATTACACAAGAAAAAGAAAAGATATCCAGATTGGTAAGGAATAAGCAAAACTTTCACTATTTGCAGATAACGTGATACTACATATAGAAAACCCTAAAGGCTGCATCAAAAAACTATGAGAACAAATAAATGAATTCAGTAGAGTTGCAGGGTGCAAAATTAATATTTTACAAATCTGTTGTGCTTCTATAGACTTATAATGAAATAGCAGAAGGAGAAATAAAGAAAACAATCTCATTTACAATTGCACCAAAAAGAATAAAATACCCAGGAATAAATTTGAACAAGGAGTGAAAGATGTATACTCTGGAAATGGATGAAAGAAATTGAAGTGGACACAAACAAATGGAAAGATATATTGTGCTCAAGGATTGGAAGAATACTGTTAAAATGTCCATACCACTCAAAGCAATCTATAGCTTCAGTGCGATCTCTAACAAAATACCAGTAGCATTTTTCACAGAACTGGAATAAGTAATCTTAAAATTTGTATGGAACCTCAAAAGATTCCGAATAGCCAAAGCAGTCTTGAGAAAGAAGAACAAAGCCGAACATATTGCAGTCTTAGATTTTAAGATATGCCATAAAGCTGCAGTAATCAAAACAGCATGGTACTGGCACAAAAACAGACACATAGATCAATGGGACAGGAGAAAGAGCTCAGAAATAAACCTACACTTACATGGTCAATTAATCCGTGAGAAAGAAGGCAAGATTATACAGTGGGGAAAGACAGTCTTAATAAATAGTATTGTGAAAACTGGACCACTTTTGTACACCATACACAAAAATGAACTCAAAATGGATTAAATACCTAAATGTGAGACCTGAAACCATGAAACTAAAAGAAAACGTAGGCAGTAATTTCTCGGACATCACCCTTAGCAACATATTTAGGGATATGTCTCCTCAGGCAAGGAAAACAAGAGCAAAAGTATGCTATTGGGACTACCCCAAAATAAAAGGCTTTTGCAGGGCAAAAGAAACAATCAACAAAACACAGGCAACCTACTGAATGGGAGAAGATAGTTGCACACTGTTTATCCAATAAGAGGTTATTATCCAAAATAAATAAAGGACTTACACAACTCAACACCAAAAAACAATCAGATTAAAAAACAGCCACAGACACATGAAAAGATGCTCAACATCACTCATTCTCAGAGAAATGCAACTCAAAACCACAATAAGATATCATTCGATACTGTCTGAATGGCTAGAATCAAAACCACGAGAAATAACAAGTGTTGGCAAGGATGTGGAGCAAAGGGAACCCTCGTGCACTGTTGCTGAGAATGTAAATTGGTGCAACCACTGTGGACAGCAGTATGGAAGTTCCACAAAATATTAAAAGTAGAAATACCATATAAGCCAGTGATTCCACGACTGGGCATTTAACCAAAGAATGAAAACAATAATTTGAAAAGATATATGCATCCCTATGTTTATTACAGAATTATTTACAATAGCCGAGATGTGGAAGCAGCCCAAGTGTCCATCGACTGATGAATGGACAAAGATGATGTAGTGTGTGTGTGTGTGTACACACAGATAATGGAATATTATTCGACCATAAAAAAGAATGAAATCTGCCATTTACAACAACATGGATGGACCCAGAGAGTACTGTGTTAAGTGAAATAAGTCAGAGAAAGACAAACACCATGTGGTTTTACTATGTGGAATCTAAAAAATCAAACAAATGAACAATCAAACAGACTCTCAAATTCAGAGAACAAACTGGTGGTTTCCAGAGGGGCAGGGGATGGGGGATGGGCAAAACAGGTGAAGTGAGTTTAAAAAGATCCATGAATGACAAGTGCATTATTAAAAACAGCGGCCAGCGAGGAGCTGTTCGGTGGCGCATCGGCGATTCACTAACAGGGGCAACACGCTCAGACCACGTGCTCGGTGCAGGCCTTAGTGCACCTGCTGGGAGGGAAAAAAAAAGAGGCAGAGCGATGTGAAAAAAAGAATGCGGACTGTGGGTGTGGAAGGTGGGTTCAAGTCCTGCTCCACCAATTTGTAGCTAGATCTGAGCTTGATCCGGACCGCTACATTTAGCTTGGCTCTCTGGGTCTTTATCCTTATCCTGCAGATAAGGATGACAGGAATAGCATCTTCTCCATAACGGGAGTCAGACCACCTCACACATGTGAAAACACTTCATTCTGAAGTGCAACCCGGGTACGAATAACTGTTAAGCTCTGGAAAGACACAGACATGAATCAGCCCTATCTTTCTGATGCACAGATTAGGACAAAGAAGTATTGAACTGCTCAGCGCCTGCACCTGTTTCCCAACACAGTCTTCCTTGATTAGCTGAGTCTCGTCATCCTACTTTTGGTGCTGTTTATCCTGGCGTGGGGCTCTAGTGGCGGGGTCCCCACAGCCGTGGCCTTGGGGGAAGGGCACTATCACTGAGTTGCAGGGGGCCAGTTTCCGGAAGTCACAAAGTCTCTGTGTTCTCTTCCCCCAGCCAGAGAGGCCCCACAGTGCTGCCTGAGCCACCCTGGGGTCCTGGGGGAGGGGAGAGCAGCCTTCACTGAGCCGGGAGGGCTCCAGAGGATCTTGCGTGGGGCGCTAGGGAAAGGCAAATCGGGAGTTTCAAAAAAAAATCCACTGGTCTGATGTTGTTCCCAGTCCAAACCAGTAGAGTTCTATTTTATTTTTTATCTGGGGGGCTCTTTATCTGACATTACTTAAAACTTCTAAACGGCACGATGGCCTCAAAAGAGGAAAGAACAAAATTTAGAAAACGATGTTCCAATGGCAGTTGCATCACTTACTGGTTACACGACATTATCGGATAATTGAACCGCGGGGAGCTGCTTCTGGCAAAGAGGAGAGAGGCTGGCCCTGCCCCCTCACAGGGCTGCTATGGGACGCATTCGAGAACATGTATAGGAAACCAAGTTAGGAACTAGATTATCTCATCAAATGTGAACTTAAGTCATTATTTGAGCTGGTAGGTAGAGGATTCTTAATAATAACTTGCATTAGAATAGCACTTTATTTGGTCATGGATTAAGGTATAAGTTAACAAAATGTGCCCTTTTTACTGCACAGTTGTGAGTTTTGACAAACACATACAGTTGTGTAAGCACCAGCACAAGGAAGACCTAGAACCGCTCCACCACCCATTCCCTGATGCTCCTTGTGGGTCAGCGGTTCTTCTCGTCCCCAAGAGGTGGCAATTGCTACTTCAGTCACCCCCTGGCACTCACCGATCTGCTTTCCACTCCTACATGTTCTACTTTTTCCAGAATGTTGTATAAACCGACTAATACAGCATGAAGCCTTTTGAGTCTGGATTCTTTTACTTACCGTTCGGCATTGAAATTCATCCAGCTTATTTCATATATTCAGTAACTCATCCCTTTTTACTGCTGAGTACGTAGGGTTTCATTCTGTGGGTGTAGCCCATGGTTTCTTTAGCTATTTGGATTGTTTCCATGATTAAACCACTATAACACTTGTATACAGGTTTTTGTGTGAACCTAACTTTTTATTTGTCTTGGGCAAATCCCTAGGAGTGGGATTGCTACATCAGATGGTAGGTGTTTGTCCGACTACATGACACTGACAGACTGGTTGTTTTTGTTTTTGTTTTTAGGAAAGGGAGAGAGAGAATCTTAAGCAGACATCAAGCCCAGCACAGAGCCCAACGTGAGGCTTGATCTCACAGCCCTGAGATCATGACCTGAGCCAAAATCAAGATTTGGACACTTAACTGACTGAACCACCCAGGCGCCCTGACAGACTGGTTTTTTAAGTGGCTACAGAATTTTGCATTCTAGCACAGCACTTAAAACAAAACAAAACAAAACCTTGAAAAAAGGTTCCTAAGCCCTCATGTGTCCAAATTTATTTTATCCTCCAGATACCTCTGTGTGATAGAGAGGGTGTGGTCACTACTACCCTCATGTAACAGGCGGGGCTGTGAGGGCTGAAGGGGAGACATTACTGTGGCAGAGGCTGCTACGGTCCCCAGTAGGTCCCCTCCCCCCTTCTTGCTTTTAGTGAAGACTCTCCTGTTCCCTGCTGAGTTTTGGCTGAGCAGGTGGTACCCATCAAGAAACTACATTCCCCAGCTTCCCTTGCGTCTAAGAGGCCATGTGACTAGACGCTGGCCAGTGGACTATGAGCAGGGGTCGTATGTGCAAACTTCAATTCGATTCCTAAAGGGCTGAGTTTGCTCCCTCTTTGCATTTTTTCCCTCTCCTGCTGGCTGGAATGTGGCTGTGGACTTGCAGATGAAGACAGCACAAAAATGGAAGAGACCTGGGCGCTTGATGGAGGTCATGGGACGGGGCTGCCCTGGGCCAGAGCTCCAGATGGGCCAACCATATGACGATCCCTACAGTTGCTAACTCTTCCACCACGTAGTGCAATTCAGTAACACCTAAACCAAATGTGAACATGTCACCTATATCGTTGATGGTGAATGGGCTTGCAAATAAGAAAGAAAAACACAGGAATTTATAGATCTATGTTTCTCAAACAAGGTACAGGTACCCCTGGGCATGCTCAGCAGTGCCCCAAGGGGTATAAGGAGACACAGGGTGAAAAAAGAATGTCTTCTTGAAATGTTAATTATATTTGCTTGTCAGTGGTTTCAAATATATTTACATGATATCAAAAATAGATCTATTATGGAGAGAAATACAGTCTTCTACTGTGTTAAAAAAATGGAACAAAAACTTCAAAAATGAGCAGAGGGAGGGGAGAGCTGTTTGGAACCGTGTGTCTATGCATGCTTAAGAGAGAGAGGCAGTAAGATTATAAAGAAAAGCAAGATGAAATGGAGAGGGGAGAGTGAAAGCCACAGAGGCAGGAGAGAACCTGAAAGAAGGGAGAGAATGGGAACTAACCTTCTGCAGTCACAGAAAGCATACAGCCACTGCTGAGCGAAGCCATGGGAACAACTTCCACACCTGCTACTGCTGGGATTGGAGCCGGCTTGCGAGATCACCAGGATCCATAAACTCTAAGAGATTTTATTTTTCTTTCTCAAGTTCAAGGTTACTTCTTCCTCCCCTCGGGGCCCTTTTGGACACAGAGGCTTTTATTACCTTGGCAGAACAAAACATTAGCTGTTCTTCAAAGTGTCTTTCTGCTCATGGAGCCGAGCCCTGCCTATTTACCCCGTAAGGTGCTCTCCCCAGAGAAATCAGCCTCGGCTGTGAGTCTGCAGGCCTCTGGGAGGTGTAATTTGCTAAAGGAGTTCAAATAAATACCACCACCCAGAGCAGAGCCGTCCGTGCCCAAGGCTGGGAAGAATCCACCTGCTGAAAGGCCCTGTCTCTCCCAAGTGGCAGCTTCAGGGGCTGAAACAGGAAAGCCCCAACAATAGGAGGAACACGGAGCTCGGCCCCAGCATTGACAGGCTGGTGGGAAGACAGCCTCTCTTGTTATGTTGTTATTAAGCAGCTGATGGGGAGGGAAAGGCCAAGCCAGGCCCTCTGAGCCTGGCTTCCGGTTTGTCACTGGTCTGTCCTGGCTGCTGCCCCAGGCCAGCAGGAGCAGCCAGGTGGGCAGGGCGGGGGCACTGGGGTGGTCCTGGCCCCGGAGTCAGCATCCCCACCCCCACTCGCCCACGAGTGCCCGGTGACTCTCTAGAGCACGTTTCCCAGGGCCGATTCTGCCCAGATGCCAGGACGGGGCCTGGAACACAAACCCCGGTAAGAATCTGCAGTTGCCCTTGAGAAGGTCACAGGGTGGAGAAGACTCGTAACCAGTAATTTCGCACGGAGTAAGGAGTGTCACACGAAGGGAAGTCAGGATGCTGTGAGGAGCACCGTGCCCGCTTCCACACTAGAATCAATAGAATGCTACGGGCTGGGGGGACCCCATGGGGAGACACCGCCTGCCATGTGTGGGCGGCTGGAAGAAATGTGTCGCCCGAGGGTGGGATGTAAGGGCATGGTTATGACACCTCAGCCACGGGTTAGTTTCTTCTCACCTTCTTTTTCTACTCTGACCTTCTGGGCAAAAGACACAGATTTGAAGGGGGGAGAAGGGTAGGAGGGAAGAGTTCTCCAAGCCTTGGCTCCTCGAGTCCCTGGTCACCAACACAGCAGGGCTTCTTCACAGAGGACAGTACCCTCGGGAGCTCAGAGGGGCAGGTGACTGTGTGGAAGAATGTGAGGAACCACGCAGGGCTCCACAGTGGAGGGGGGGGACTCAGGGTTGGCAGAGGCCCACAGTTCCACGGAAGGCCTAGAGGGCATTCTCACTTCCTTCTCAACTTCCAGCCAACCAACAAAGTGGAAAATTATTTACTTTCCCTCCCTTCATTGCTCCTTTTCTCAAACATACTGGTGGTTTTATATCTTCTGGGTGTAGCAGAGTTGGAACATTCTGTCTTGGCAAGACGTCTCCTCTTGGAGAGCATTCAGAAAGAGCTGCCCTTTCTGGCTTAGGGCAAACCGAGCCTCAGGTAGGCGCTGTCACCGTCCAGGTGCTTTCTGGTGGCTGCTGCCTTTGGAGGGAAGCTGGACCAGAGAAAATCAGCGAGGAATCTGCAGTTGCTGATCCTGGGGGAGGAGGCAAAGGACTTGACAAGACTGGCTAAGATCGAGTTCTTTGCGGGTTCTTACTGAAAGCCAGTTGCACACATCAGATTTCTCTGTATGCAGGTGCTGGAAAGCACAGACCTACTGCCTTATCAAAATGAAAAAAAATGCACCACTGGGCATGTCATTTGTCTTCATTTCTCTTCCTTCTGGGTGTTATTGTAGGCCTTTCGGGCCCAGGAGAAAGGGACTAGATCCCACAGAATGAGTCTTACAACCCAGCAGTGGTTCCCTGCAACTTTCAGAATAAATTTCAACTTCCCCACTTCCCCCACCACCAGCACTGCCTAGGGCCTGTTATTCGTTTGCAGTGGGGGAAAATGTTATCCCAAACTAAGCAGCAGGCAAACTGTATGTTGCATCTTTGTGGCCCAAATGTAACAAATCATCAGGGATGACTGTTTAAAACGAGAACTTAATCCCACTTTGACTTTCCCCTCACACTCATGCTTCTTCTCATCCTCCTAGATGACTCTATTTCCTGATTACCTGTCAGGTGGCTGGGGATACAATTGGGCTATCCAAAATCAGAGAGAAATGAACCCTTATCATTTGCTTCTTAAACGTGTCAGGTCCT
>NW_024423564.1:8341250-8403012 GCF_017311325.1 Ursus maritimus
CGCCGCCCCCCCCCCCCCCCCCCCCCCCGTTTTGAGGGACATTCAGCACACCCAGCATCGTAGATCCTTCTGCTACAACTGCCCTTTGGTATAACTGTTAACATAAAAAATAAAACTGTCAGTTATTTTACCAGCAAAACCGGTTTATTCAGGAATCGCAGAGAATTACAATCTGGGACATGCAAACTATGTCAAAACCATAGGCAAGTCCAGAGAACAAAGGAGAGGTATGCTATGTTTTTTTTAATAGAGGAAAGGGGGGAGTTGGGAGCGGCTCTTATAAGTAAAAAGTCCACTGGAGTAAACCAAGAGTTTTTTGTTTTGTTTTTGACAGAGAGAGAGACAGCCACCGAGAGAGGGAACACAAGCAGGGGGAGTGGGAGAGGAAGAAGCAGGCTCCCAGCGGAGGAGGGAGCCCGATCTGGGCTCGATCCCAGAACCCTGGGATCACGCCCTGAGCTGAAGGCAGATGCTTAACGACTGAGCCACTCAGGCGCCCCTAAACCAGGAGTTTGAAGGGTAGCGGCTTCTCATTGGCTGAGCTGTAACAGTCTCTTATTGGCTGAGCTGTTGCCAAGGCAAGGAGAAAATCTTGCCTAATAAAGTAGGCTTCTTTCCGTTGGGAATGCAAATCACTCTCTTCCTGTTGGGGGTCTGCAATTGACAATGAGTAGTAGAGAATGAAATTGCCCACTTCTGGCTTCCTGACTCCATTTTAAAAGAGGTTTCCTTTATTCACTTTCACACAGCCAATATGCACTTGATAATGTTATGACCTTGGGAAATGACCTTGCAATCTTTCTCACCTTAAAATCTGGCTAGTTATATAAGATTCTTTTTCCTAACGATATAAGACTTCTCTGAACCAGCACACTCTTTTGTCACCTTGCTGGTTTCTTTGCTATCAAGATAATAAATTTTGACATGTGCTCAAGATCAATTGTCTAAGACATTTAATATTTTGACATCACCCTGCCCTCAGGGCACACCTAGCTACAAAGGTTTTCTCAGTCTCCTCCTCCCCAGGCATTTTGAGGTGCACAGAGAACAGGTGAGTTTCTAGTCCCTGCCCCCATGTCCCATGCACACTCCATCCTTTCTTTTTAAAAAACCTGCTTATGTCTATTTGTCTTTCAGGACTCAGTTCAAGGCCATCTCTTTCTGAGAAGCCCTTCCTGACAGAGTCCCTCCCCCCACCACACACCTTACAATTCCTCTCTCCACACCAGGTTAAGGGCTCCTCTGATCACTTTGTTTAAATTATCCACCCAGCACTATAAAAAAAATACAAGTTTTAAAACTTGCCATGGTTCTAACCTAATCGTGAAGTCCATGAGAAATATTTCTAGCAAACATTGATTTGAGAGCTTAACTGTGTACCAGGTACCATTCTGAGCTTTCAACAAATGATCTCAGTACAGTTTTGGAACCGCCCTGTAGTAAGCACTTTTGTTGCCTACCAAACAACCAGTTCCCTTCTTCATAGCAGGCAGAGCCCTAATTTTGTTCAGATGTCTATTACTTTTCCAAGCAACTCAAGGAAAGCTATATCCCAGTTGGTTAAAACCAATTACTGTGATCCCATTTCTCTTAGGGTTATTGGTTTCAGTATGGACATGTGAAAAAAATTCTAGCCAATGGGATATGAAGAGAAGCCTAATGAGTGGGGGACAGGGGAGGTGCTTCTCAATAATTTCTGGATGCCAGAAACTTCAGCAATCATTTTGCAATTAGCAGGGGAATTAGCCTGAGAATAAGGAGACAAAGAAAATGTCAGAACCAAGAAATGGAAAATACTTGTTGACGGTGTCATTGATTACTGAGGTAACCTCCCCAGAAGTATCAGGAGTTCTTTTTGTGTGAGAAGATATAGTTTCTTTACTGTTTAAATTGAATTACTTGTCACCAAAAGCATCTTAATCATGATGAAATCCTTTAGAATGTTCTGTTATTATTTCCATTTTACAAATGAGATAATTGCAGCTCAAAGATGTTAAGTAAGCACTTTGCCCAAGATTAACTGCTTATAAAAAGTTAAACCTGCTTCTAAGACTTTTTTTTCTAAAAAGTCCTAAATGAGGGCAGACTTACTATCCAATTTGCTTACACCAAGCCCCACCCCATCCCATGCGCCAGTGGAACTGCCCCTCCCAGTCATACTTGCCTGGGTCCCAGAGCAGTGGGCCCCTCCCCCAGAAGACTGGTCCAACCCCCTGCCAACCCCACATCTCCCAGCTTGGGAGTTCTGCAGAGCCTTGGTTCTGGCGGCGGTGGTGATAGGTCTCATTTCACAAAGAGACCAAATCACACCCAGTTAAAATGCACCACATTCAGGCTAGGGACTGAACACTGCCCACAGTAGGCAAAGAGAGCTTCTGCAGGCAACTGGCCTGAAGGAGAAAGTGGCCAGGATATAATACTAGAGCATATGCAGCATACACTGGAGCACTCCCTGAAGTGCCAGGCCCGGGGAACAGGGAGCACTACATGGCAGGGCACCAAAGGACCTCTACTTCATAAGGCCATTGCCCTCAAGAACAAGAGACATAGCTGACTTTCCTAACACAGAGAGGCACAGAGACTTAGATAAAATGCAAAGACAGAGAAATTGATCCCAAATGAAAGAACAGGACAAGACCATGGCCAGAGATCTAAGTGAAACAAATACAAGTAACACACCTGACAGAGAATTTAAAGTAATGATTATAAGGATACTCACTGGATTTGAGAATAGAAGGGAAGACATGGGTGAGACCCTTAAGACAGAGATAAGGAATAACATAGCAGAGATAAAGGGCTCAATAAATGAAATGAGAAAGACACTTGATAGAATGAACAGCAGGCTAGAAGAAGCAGCGGAATGAATTAATGACCTAGAAGACAGAGTACTGGAAAGTAATCATGCTGAACAAAACAGAGAACAAAAGAATTATGCAAAATGAGATTAGACGTGGGGAACTCAGTGACTCCATCAAATGTAATAACATTCATTATTATAGGAGTCCCAGAAGAAGAAAGAGAGGAAAAGCGGCAGAAAATTTATTTGAAAAAATAATAGTGGAAAACTTCCCTAATCTAATCTGGGGAAGGAAACAGATATCCAGATCCAGGAGGCATAGAGAACTCCCATCAAAATAAACAAAAGCAGATCCACACCAAGACATATTGTAATTAAATTGGCAAAATACAGTGATAAAGAAAAAAATTTAAAAGCAGCAAGACAAAAGATGACAGTAACTTACAAGAAAAAAACCCATAAGGCTAGCAGGGTATTTCTCAGCAGAAACTTTCCAAGCCAGAAGGGAGTGTGGTATATTCAAAGTGCTGCATGGGAAAAACTCTGCAGCCCAAAATACTCTATCCAGCAAGGCTATCATTCAGAATAGAAGGAGCGATAAAGAGTTTCCCAGACAAACAAAAACTAAAGGGTTCATGACCACTAAACCAGCCCGCAAGAAATATTAAAGAGACTCTTTGAGTGAAAAAGAGACCAAAAGTGACAGTATAAAGTTAGGAAACACAAAAGCAATAAAAATGACTCTTTCTGTAAAAAATCAGCCAAAGAACTCACAAGATAAAAGGATGTAAAATATAACAATATATACTTAACACATGGGGAGGAAAGGAATAAAGAAAGGGTTCAAACTACAAACCTAATGGTAACCACAAATCAAAACCCACTAATAAATATACAAAGAATAAAGAAAAACAAATCTAAATACATAACTAAAGAATATCAGCAAACCATGAAAGAGACAAAGACAAGAGAGGGTCAGAGAAAATCTTCAGAAACAACTACAAACCAAATAATAAAAGGTCAATAAATACGTATCAATAATTACTTTGAATGTAAATGTGCTAAACGCTCTAATCAAAAGACACAGGGTAACAGAATGTACAAAAAAACAAGACCCATCTATATGCTGCCTACAAGAAATTCATTTTAGACCTAAAGACACCTGCAGATTGAAAGTGAGGGGACAGAGAAACATCTATCATGCAAATGGATGTCGGAAGAAAGCCTGCGTAGCAATACTTATATTGAATTACATTGAACAAAGTAGATTTTTTTCCCTTTCTTTCTTTCTTTCTTTCTTTCTTTCTTTCTTTCTTTCTTTTGAGAGAGCGGGATTATGAGTCGGGGGTGAAGGGGCTGAGGGAGAGGGAGAGAGAGAATCTTAAGCAGGTTCCACACCCCGTGCAGAACCTGACATGGGGCTCAATCTCATGACCCTGAGATCATGACCTGAGCCGAAATCAAGAGTCAGATGCTCAACTGTCTGAGCCACCCAGGCGCCCCCAACAAAGTAGACTTTAAAACAAAGACTGTAATAAGAGACAAGGAATGGTGCTATATAATAATAAAGGGGATAATCCAACAAAAAGATACAACAATTGTAAATACGTATGCACCCAAATACATTAAATAGCTAATAAAAAAGAAACTAATTGATAATAACACAATAATAATAGGGAACTTTCATACCCCACTTACATCAATGGACAGATCATCTAAACAGAAAATCAACAAGGAAACAATGACTTTGAATGACACACTGGAAGAGATGGATTTAATAGATATATTCAGAACATTCCATCCTAAAACAGAATACACATTCTTTTCAAGTGCACATGGAACATTCTCCAGAATAGATAACATATTAGACCACAAAACAAGCCTCAGAAATTCAAAAAGATTGAAGTTATATGATGCATCTTTTCTGACCACAATGCTATGAAACTACAAGTCAACCATAAGAAAAAATCTGGAAAGATCACAAACACATGGAAGTTCAATAACATGCTACTAAACAATGAATGGGTCAACCAAGAAATCAAAGAAGAAATTAAAAAGGACAGAGAAATGACTGAAAATGAAAACACAAGAGTCCAAAACCTTTAGGATGCAGCAAAAGGGGTCCAAAGAGGGAAGTTTACAGCAATACAGGCCTACCACAAGAAGCAAGAAAAATTTCAAATAAACAACCTAACCTCACATCTAAAGGAGCTAGAAAAAACAACAAACTAAGCCTAAAACCACCAGAAGGAAGAAAATAATAAAGATTAGAGCAGAAATAAATGATATAGAAACTAAAAGAACAATAGAACAGATCAATGAAACCAGGAGCTGGTTCTTTGGGGAAAAAAAAATCAATAAAATTGATAAACCTCTAGCCAGACTTATTAAAAAGAAAAGAGAAAGAACCCAAATAAATAAAATCACAAATGATAGGGGAGAAATAACTAACACCACAGAAATACAAGCAATTATAAGAGAATATTATGAAAAACCACGTGTCAACAAATTGGACAACCCAGAAGAAATGGATGAATTCCTAGAAACATATAAACTACCAAAACTGAAGCAGGAAGAAATAGAAAACTTGAACAGACTGATAACCACCAAAGACATTAAATCAGTAATCAAAATCTCCCAACAAACAAGTCCAGGACCATATGGCTTCATAGGCAAATTCTACCAAATATTTAAAGAAGAGTTAAAATCTATTCTTCTCCAACAATTCCAAAAAATAGATAAGGAAGAAAAATTTACTCTTCATTCTATGAGGCCAGCATTACCCTGACACCAAAACCAGATAAAGACACCACAAAAAGACACCACTACAGGCCAATATCACTGATGAACATGGATGCAAAAATTCTCAACAGAATACTAGCAAACCAAATCCAACAGTACATTTAAAAAATCATTCACCATGAGCAAGTGGGATTTATTCCTGGGTGGCAAGGGTGGCTCAATATTCACAAATCAATCAACATGACACATCACATCAATAAGAGGAAGAATAAGAACCAAATATGATTATTTCACTAGACACAGAAAAAGCATTGGACAAAGTACAACATCCATTCATGATAAAAACCCTCAACAAAGTAGGGATAGATGGAACATAACTCAACATCATAGAGGCCATATATGAAAGACCCACAGCTAATATCATCCTCAATGGGGAAAAACAGAACTTTTCCTTTATGGTCAGGAACAAGACAGGGATGTTCACTCTCACCTCTGTTATTTGACCCAGTACTGGAAGTCCTAGCCTCAGTAATCAGAAAAGAAAAAGAAATAAAAGGCATCCAAATCAGCAAGGAAGAGTCAGACTAGCACTGTTTGCAGAGGACATGGTACTACATAGAGAAAACCCTAAAGACTCCACCGAACAACTGCTAGAACCAATTCAGTAAAGTTGCAGGATACAATATTCTATATACTAATAATGAAACAGCAAAAAAGAAATTAAGACAACAACCCGATTTACAACTGCACCAAAAATAATAAGATACCTAGGAATAAACCTAACCAAAGAGGTGAAAGACCTGTACTCTGAAAACTATAGAACACTGATGTAAGAAATTGAAGTTGACACAAAGAAATGGAAAGACACCCCATGCTCATGGATTGGAAGAAGAAATATTGTTAAAATGTCTATGCTTCCCAAAGAAATCTAGAGATTTAATGCAATCCCTATCAAAATGCCAACAGCATTTTTCACAGAATTTACAACAAACAATACTGAAATTTGTATGGAACCACAAAAGACTCTGAATACCCAAAGCATCTTGAAAAAGAAAAGCAAAGCCGGAGGCATCACAATTCTGGACTTGAAGTTATATCACAAAGCTGTAGTGATCAAAACAGTTTGGTGATGGCACAAAAACAGACACACAGATCAACAGAACAGAAAATAAAACCCAGAAATACACCCACAACTATATGGTCAATTAATCTTTTACAAAGCAGCGAAGGATATTCAACAAATGGTGTTTGGAAAACTGGAGAGCAACATGCAGAAGAAAGAAACTGGACCCCTTTCTTACACCATACACAAAAATAAATTCAAAATGGATTAAAGACCTAAATGTGAGACCTGAAACCATAAAAATCCTAGATGAGAACATAGGCAGTAACCTCTTAGACACTGGCCATAGCAACCTTTTCTAGATAGGTCTCCTGAGGCAAGGGAAACAAAAGCAAAAATAAACTATTGGAACTTCATCAAAATAAAAGGCTTCTGCACAGCAAAGGAAACAATCAACAAAACTAAAAGGCAACCTATAGAATGGGAGAGGATATTTGCAAATGCCATATCTAATGAAGGGTTAGTATCCAGGGGTGCCTGGGTGGCTCAGTCAGTTAAGAATCTGCCTTTGGCTCAGGTCATGATCCCAGGGTCCTGGGATTGAGCCCGCCCATCAGGCTCCCTGCTCAGCAGAGAGCCTGCTTCTCCCTCTCCCTCTGCTGTTCCTCCTGCTTGTGCTGTCAAATAAAAAGTTAAATGGTAAAAAAAAAAAAAAAAAAAATAGGGTTAGTATCCAAAATATATACAGAACTTACAAAACTGAACACCCAAAACACAAATAATCCAATTAAAAAGGGGCAGAAGACACGAACAGGCATTTCTCCAAAGAAAACATACAATTACCAACAGACACATGAAAAGGTGCTCACCATCACTCATCATCGGGGAAATGCAAATCAAAACTACAATGAGATACCACCTCACACTGTCAGAATGGCTAAAATCAACAACACGAAAAACAAAAACTGTGCTGTGACCCTGGCCTTTGAATGCGGCTTCATCCCTTGGCATCCGCAAAGAGCCTGATACAGAGTGGCCTGCAGGAAGCGGTGTCTGGGTATCCCCAGAGTCTAGGAACTGCTAGAGCATGGATCGGGCAAGCGGAGCTTTCTTCAGGACTTTTTGACCCTGCTTCAGTTTCTGCTCTACCATGGGTACCACACCGGTTCGGACATCAAAGCCTTCAGCCAGTATGGGAACTGACCCGGACTCTGCAAATTCCTGTTGTAAATACTGGATCGGCTCCTCTGCTTCCCATGTCAGGGTCCTGGGCGGGGCACCTGGCTCCTCCATTTGCCTCCAAATTTTCTGGAACAGAGTGGCTTTTTCCCCCTGTCGTTTCAGGGTGCTGGCGGCGGGGTGAAGGGGGAATGGAGAACCAATGGCAGAAGCCATACCGAGAAGCAAGATGGGTGGTTGAAGAACCAAGCCCTCTTCTCTCTGTTGGCAAGAGCAACCATGACAGTCT
The DNA here is from genome assembly GCF_017311325.1 of Ursus maritimus. Classification (NCBI taxonomy): domain Eukaryota; kingdom Metazoa; phylum Chordata; class Mammalia; order Carnivora; family Ursidae; genus Ursus; species Ursus maritimus. The sequence goes on from NW_024423564.1 coordinate 8,349,321, forward strand.
TCCTGCTCAGATCTGCTCTGCACACTGCCCCGGAAATCTGCCTAGAACAGCCCGTGAGCGTGCCGAACTTTCTAAACGGGTGATGGAGTACTTACTTCACTGGTGAGGGAGCCCATGGTCCGAAGAGAGCTGAACACCTGCCCCTGCGACCCTGACAACCAGAAAGAAACAAGGGTCGCTGCGCATGCGCCTCACTTCCTGCGGCTCCCTCTCTGCGCGTGCCCAGTGGGAATCGGTTCCCTGGGGGCAGGTAGGTACAGCCTTGCCGGAGGCCCCAGGGTTTCGAACTCACGGTGAGTGACTGCAGCAAAGACACACCCTGCCCAGCGAGAGGCTCAGGGTAACCCTCGTGTGTACAAAAACCTGGCTCTGGGGCTTCAAAAAGGATATACAAAACCTCTATGGAGAAAATTACCAGAGTTGCTGAAAGACAAAAAAGAAGCCCCAAGTTAAATACGACAAGTCCATGAATTTAAAATTTCCAATCCTCCCCAAACTATTAACTGAACATGACAAAGAGCAAAAAAGGGAACTTGAGTTACCAGATATCAAGGCTTGAAATGATGTAACTAAGATTTCAACAGCAATAGGTAGACTAGTGCTTCTTAAACTCTTCTGCTCGTAGGAATCTCCTGGGGATCTTATTAATCGCAGGTCCTAATTGAGAAAGCATGGGATACAGCTCGAGATCCTGCATTCCGAACAAGCTACCAGGTGATGCTGATGCTGCTGGTCTGCAGACTACACTTTGAGAAGCAAGAGAGTGAATAATTGAAAGAATAGCCCAGAAACAAACCCATGCATTTATGAAAGCTTGCCAGACAGTAAGGATGGCATAGCAGATTAGTAGGGAAAGTGAACTATTTAATAAACTGAGCTGACCCATGGTCCTTACAAGAGGGACACAGGAGGCTTTGAAGGTGGAGGAAGGGGCCACAAGCCAAGAAATGGGTTCTAGAAGCCAGAAAGGCAAGGAAATGGATTTCTCCCCTAGAGCCTAAAGAAGGAAAACAGCCCTTACCTACACGTTGATTTTTGCCAAGTGAAAACCATTTCTGACCTTCTGACCTTGTAAGATAATAAATTTGTTAAGCCACTAAGATTGTGGTAATTTGTTACAGGAGCATAAGGAGACAAATGCATCCTATAACAGAGGGCACCATAGAACAAAGTGAGAAGATAAGCCACAGATTGGGAGATTTTTGCAAAGCATACAGCACAGGATTAGGATCCAAGAATATAAGGTGAACGACAAGTCAATAAAATAGGACAAGTGATCCGCTAGGAAAACAAGCAAAAGAGATGTATGAATTCACAGAGGAGAATACCTCAGTGGCTGAGAGTAGTAAGATGCACAACCTCACTAATAATTCTGGAAATGCAAATTGGAAAAATTAGATACCGTTGTACGCCCATAAAAATTTTAACATTTTGATAATGCCAAGTGTTGATGAGAATTTGGAACAAAGGGAACTTTCATGAAAAAATACTGACAAGAGCGAATAGTTTTGCAATGACTTTGGAGACAGCGATTTGGCAATACTTAGTAAACTTGAAGGCACTTGTACTCTGACTCAATAATTGCACCTGTAAGTATTTCATTAGAGACATTATCACATGTGAGTACCTGGAGAAACTTACAATACTATTCATTAAGGCATTTTGGTAATAATAAACAATTGGAAACAATCTAAATATCCTTCAATGGCCAAGTGGATAGATTATGGTATATTTCCACAATGGAATACTACACAGCAATTAAATTGAATGAATCAGCATTTCCTCTCTTACCTAACTATATACATAATTATGCCTTACGTTGTTTTTCTATGTCTAGTGTCTTCCTCATTTCTGTACAGACTGGAAGACCTTTGAAAATCTGGCCATGTCTTTACCTTAATTAAAAATTCTGCAGTGGGTTTTTCAAAACTAGTTTTATTGAGGTATAATTGATATGCCACAAACTACAGACATTTAAATTACACAGTGTGTATTGACACGTGTATAAACATCACCATGACCAACATAGCAAACGTATCTATCATCCCCAAATGTTTCCTCGTGTCCTTTTGTAGTCTCTCCACCCCCTCCCTCCAATCTCTCCCATCCCGAAGCACCCATTGATCTGCTTTCGGTCACTATAGAGCCGTTTGCATTTTCAAGAGTTTTATTAAACAGAATCATCCAGTACATATTCTTTTCTTGGCTTGCTTCTTTTACTCAGTGTAATTATTTTAAGATTCATCCACGTTGCTGTGTAGTGCCTGCCTTTTGATTGCTGAGTGGGATCCCATTGTATGGATACACTACAGTATGTTTATCCGTTCGCCTCTTGGACATCTGGGTTGTTTCCAGTTTTTGACTATTACAAATAAAGCTGCTATGAACATTGTGTACAAGTCTTTAAGTGGACATCTGGTTTCTTTTCTCTTAGGTAAATTCATAGAAACGGAATGGCTGGATTAAATGGTAGACATATGTTTAACTTTTTAAGAAACTGCCATAGCGGTCGTACCATCTTACATTCCCATAGCAGGCTTCGGTGAGTTTTAAGAATAAGATCTGGGGCACTCATTAGGCATTGGAAAAGGGCCTTTGCAGATGTAATTAACTTAAGGATCTCAAGATGAGATCATCCTGGGTTTAGAGTGGGGCCCAAGTCTCATGATGATGGACTTATAAGAGAACGGCAGACGGAGCTAGTGACCGAGATGGAGAAGACAGAGGCAGAGTGGAGCTATGCTGCCCAAGATAAGGAATGCCTGGAGCTCCCAGGACCTGGGCCCTATGCACTGGGCTGCAGACTTGTGCCCTTGTCCTCCCCACTGTACCCCCACCCGTGTGCCTCACCTGTCCTCTGTCTTCTCACCTATGTTCTGTCCTTTTACCACCTCCTCAAAGCATGTAGCTCCTTTGCAGGGTTCAGGAAGGGCGAGACTGTTGGAGTGCAGTTACTCTACTCAGTTCCTGGGAATGATGTTACGGCCCCAGCTGGAATGTAAACTCTCTGAGAGGGCAGGGAACCAACATATTAAACATTTAAACTCCTAACACTTGCAAAGCACGTCTATCTACTCTAGCCTATCGAATCCTCACGAGAACCTTGTGAGTAGGTATTTTTATCTCTATTTCACAGCACACTAAGCTCAAAGAGCTTGTCACTTGCCCAGCGTCTCACAGGAGGGACTCATACAGAGCTCCAGCTGGCCCCCAACTCCTAGCTTTCTGGGTCATGGCCCTGGGGAAGCAACTGCACCAGACCCTCCATGTTCTTCCTAGCTCATTTCCTCCAAGATGATAAGTGCTGAATAAATGTTTGCATGATGCTGAAAGTAGTTTATCCTCAGCCACCATGTCCATTAAATAGTCTTCGTATTCTTTTTCCATTAGAGCTTCATCTCCCTGAAGCTTAAAATAGGATTGGAAATTTGCTGTGTTTGACCTATTTTCACCCATTAGCATAATTTATCAGACTAGAGAACTGAGAAGCTCCTGGATAAAGAGGAAGGAGCCCAGGAATCTCAGGGTGGGAAGGCAGAGGGAACCACGAAGGCCATGGGGTCCCAGGAGCACCGGGGGAGAGAAAGGAAGAAGGCCGACAATGGCCCAGAATTCGAGGCAGGAGAAAACAATGACAAACTCTCATGGCAGAGTGAAGAGAGCCCCTGGACTCAGACTCCAGCCCTGCCGCCCACTGTCTGGGAACCTGGGGCACCACGTGCACCTCTGCCTCCTCCCCCGAAAACTCTCAGAGGCTACCAACCTCACCAGGCTGATGCCACTTATTCTAATGGGATGATGTGCGAGAATGGTGCTGGTAAAGAAACCAAAAGAGCAAGGTAATCACAGTGTTCCGTGTGACATGACTTGTTCTTCCTTGCTTTGGATTCAAGCTCTCTGTCTGAGAGATGGGATGTTATGAAATTGCTTTAAGTGCCTTGAGGCGGGGACCATCTTTCTGTTCCCCCATCCCCTAGGACCTAGAAGGGTGCCTTGCACAGAGCAAGTGCTCAGAGACATCGCCTTGAATGAATGACAAATGAATGAGTAACTGCTCAGGCCATGGCCCAATGCAGCAGTTGCTGTCATGCTCCCTGACCTCCTTTCGAGGGTCCTCAAGTGCTAGCCTGTCCAGCAGCAGTCACTGGGGGATTATGGTACTAGGTGAGAGCAACTAGTAGGAATGGGGCAAGCATGGGAAGCAGAGTCCAATTCAGACACAGGAGGAAGAGGCCGCTGAATCATCTGTTTGCTGGCCACCAAAGACCCGTGTTGGTGTGGGAACAGCCAAGTGCAAGAGCGCAACTAGGGAAGGAGGCAGTGATCTGAGGACAAACAGGGGGTGGGCATCATACAATGAGATAAAAGCAAAAGGAACAAAGAGAAATAAGAGATAAATAATAATAAAGATCAAATGACCTTTTTAAAACACATAATACACGTACACGCGCTCAAATTGTACTTATAGTTACTCTAGCTGGTGATATACGTAGAGTAAGATTGTGTTTGGTGTTGGGGGATTCAAATACAATGTTTCCCGTATTGTGTGTGTGTGTGCATGTGCGTGTGCGTGTGTGCGCGCACGCATGTGTGCTCCTTCTCCAGATCCCAGCAAACACTGTGCTACATTTCCATCCATAGGCAATAGTGCACGTACGGCTCTTTCCAATCGTGACTCTTGACTTTTGGCCGGGAAAGCACTGCTCCTGGTCAAAATGAGACAGTGAGCTGGTACCATCAAAAGAAAAATTGAGACGGATTCTTACAATGGGTTGAATAATAGCCCCCCAAAAGATTTGTCTATGTGCTAATCCCTTGAATTGGGAGTGTTACCTGATTTAGAAAAAAGATGTTTGCAGGTTTAATTATCTTAAAAATCTTGACGTGAGATCATCCTGGATCGTTCAGTGAGCCCTAAATCAGATGACCAATGTCCTTGTAACAGCAAAGCAGAGAGAAATGTGAGACAGACAGAGAAGGAGAAGACGCCAAGAGGAGAAGGTGACGTGAAGACAGAAGCAGAGATGGGACTGATGGGACTACAAGCCAAGGACTGCCGCGGAGTGTCCGCAGGCCCTGGGAGCTACGAGAGAGGCATGGAAGGGATTCTGTCCCAGGGCCTCGGAAGGAGGTGTGGCCTCCCAACACTGTGTTTTCAGCCTTCTGCCCCCAGACTGTGAGAGAATACATTTCTGTTCTAAGTTATCCAGTTTGGGGTGATTTGTTACAGCAGGCCCATGAAATGAATAGAATTCTCAGCTGCTATGTTGTCACAAATGTTCCCTGCAAATGTTATAAACACCCAAACCATCAATCCAAATTCCAGAGACATGAAATCCCTGTGGAAGCCCTAGCTAGCTTCTCTGGGCTCAGCAATGTCTTGGAGGACTTCCCAGGGGGTCCCTAGGCTCCTTGACTCCTTCGTTAGAGCTTTGCCCCTTTCACTGCATTGTGGGTCCTGTACAACCTTCCCCAGAAATGTGCTCAGCTGAGCCCCACACCCCGGCTTTTAAGGATGTTTAGCACTGTTTCTCAACTACCCAAGTTCAAAGGCTCCAGGGCTTAGGAGACTCTTAAGATGCGCCCGAAATCCTGCCAGGGAGGGTCAGTTGATTCTGGTTCTGGCAGCGTAAGGCCGTCTTTGTAGTGCCAGGCTTGCTCCAGGGACTGTCATCACCATGAAGGACTAGGGAGCTGTGTGCTGAGGGTTAGGTCCAGTTTGTGTAAGACCTGTCTGGGCAAACGGTCACTGGGCTGCCTTGTGTTCTAATTTCCCCCAGTCTCCCTTCAGAAGCTCCCCTACCCTGAAGCATTCAGGGCCTCTCTGCGGGTCTGATCTTCCCTCCGCAGGGTCCATTCTGCTGCCCCTCTCTCCGCTTCCACAAAATGAACCAGTCCCATGTCTGTTGGCCTAGGCCTTTCTCCAATGCTAAGGGATAATATCATTAATGCGTTAATTAGGTCAGCTCAGGAGTTTGACAAATTTCTCATGATGGAGACCAGATGGAGAAAGGTGGGCTGGAGAGCATACCCGTGGGCGGATTCATAGTTGGCTGAAGGCTTTCACCCAGAAAAAAAAAAAAATCCTTGGCCTTCTGAAGGGAGGCTTATTTGCCCTTGGCCCAATCCTAGTCAACATTTTAACCAAGGATTTGAATAAAGTCAAAGAGGCAAGCTTATCTAATTTGCAAATGACCCAACCCTAAGCAATGTAGAACACATTCGTTCACATATTCATTGTTCTTTAAAAAAATATGAAATGATGGATCACAATGAATAAATCAGAATCCATGTAACTTCTTTTAGTTGGTTTCAAAAAATAATCCGCAAAAGTAAAAGATAGGTTAAAGCACTTCTCTAGAGAGAAGATTTAGTGGTTCTAGTTTATTTTAAGCTCAATATGAGTCAACAGTCTGAGAAGAAGTTTTTCAAAGGACATAAATTTAGGTTACATTTCTAGAATGTGCAGGTCCAGATCCAGGGTGGTGATCATTCTGGTATGCTCTGCACTGTCAGAACCTGGCTGCGATTATGAATGTGGTTCTGGATATCATGGTCAAAGAGAGACAGCTCATTGGTGGGCACCCAGTGAGACAAGTCAGGGTGGTGATGAGTTTAATAGGCTTGTCACCTGAGCAAAGCTGCTTTTGAGTCCAGAGAAGGGAAGACTCAGGGACATATGTTACCTGTTTTTACATATCTGAAGAGCCATCCACTTGGTGGGGGGGGGCAGAATATAGGTTGTTGGGGGCAGGTTGACATCCTGTGCAGCTTCGGAGAGTGAAAAAGAGACAAAGGAAAGTCTGAAAGGACCATAATTCATTTTATTTCTAAGATTCAGAGGTGTATAGGGGCGTCTGGGTGGCTCAGTCCGTTAAACATCCAATTCTTGGTTTTGGCTCAGGTCATGATCTCGTGGTTGTGGGTTCGAGCCTGACGCCAGGCTCTGTGTTCAATGTGGAGTCTGCTTCAGATTCTCTCTCCCTCTCCCTCACAACGCTCTCTCTCTCTCTCAAATAAATAATTAAAATTAAAAAAAAAAAGAATCAGAGGTAAACAGCAATAGGGTGAGGAGGTGACACTCCTATCCTTGGAAGTATTCAAGCAAAACTATCATGGCAGTGATCACCAGGGTGGGCCAGACTGGAATCACTGGCTGGTTGGGGTCCTCTTCCACCTTCATCAGTAAGGGTATGCCCCCTTAGAAGCCACATGGCTGGTCAAAAAGGATGGCTCTTCCAGATGCAAGGTGGCCACTCTTGGTTAGAGGCCTGAGTGGCATTGTCGCTGGTTACAATCTAAATAAGCCCTCAAAGTCCCTTTGAACGAATCTCTTGAATAACGTATTATTTGCATATAGTATTTTATTAGGATTATTTTGATTTCAGGTGGAAAATAGCCAACTCAAATAAGCTTATAGGGAAAAAAGGGAAATTTTTTTTCATATAACTATTTGTTCTTTTGATTCTGGAGGACAGACTTGGAGCTGGCCTCAGAAACAATGGGTCAGAGCTTCTCTCTCCCCCTCTGAACTCTGCTTCCTCTGTTCAGAACCTAGGGCTGTGTAGAATTCCACGCAGCCTCCATTCCAGCTGGTAACCCAGTAAAACCAAGACGGACAAGCGCTTCCTAGAGAAGAGCTCTGATTGGCTTGGCCTGGATCATGTGTTCACCTCTTGGACCAATCACTGTGGCAAAAAAAAAAAAAAAAAAAAAAAAAGCCCGGCGCCTATGATTGGCCAGACCTGGGTCACTTTCTCACTCTTTTGGCCCAGGCGAAAGGATGGTGACCAGCGGGCAGAATCACAGGATAGATAATGGTAGGAAGTTGCCTGGCAGATAAAACAACAGCCGTCCATTACTGGGCTTAAGAGTTTACAGAACACCTTTTTTTTTTTTTTTAAGATTTATTTATTTATCTGAGAGAGAGAGAGAAAGAGAGAGCGGGAGTGAGCACAGAAGCGGGAGGAGCAGAGGGAGAAGGAGAGACTCACTGAGCGCGAGCCTGACCGGGGGCTCGAACCCACCACCCAAGCGGACACCAAGAGTCCACACCCAGCCAACTGTGCCACCCAGGCACCCCCAGAGCACTTTTGCACACGATTTCATTTGCTTCTCACTATGATCCTGTGAGGAACGTGGAGCACATATGTAATCGTTCTTCACCAGATGATGCCGTTTCACCTTACAGAGGCTGTTGGTCCCATAGTAGACAAAAGACTTTGAATCTCTTAAAGAACATGGTCACAAGAAGGATAGATTCACTGACTGTCCTTTATCAGCATGGGGTTCTGTCCTTGCATACTGCCAGCTGAAGCTATTTCAAGAACTCCTGATAGTAGAAAACTCCTTTTTGAGTTTCTGATAGCAGGTCCTGGGGAGTAGCTTAATACCATACGAAAAGTGGATCAGTAGCAAGGCTGTCACTAGACTCCCTGGGGACCCACTATCAGAAGCATAGGTCCTCCCTCTCTTCCCCCCAGCTCTTTCCTGGCTCTTTATCAGCAAAATCAGACGCCATTAGGGAGGTTAGACAGGTGTTATTTCAAGCAGCGTTGCAATTGGCACCAGGCCATTTACTTATTCATGCATTCATTTTTATTTATTCTTTTGTTTATCCATGCATGCATTCATTCACACACACAAAAACTCTATAGAGCACCTGTACGCTGATGAGTGGTTAGGCAAAGCAACTTTAATAAAGAGATCCCAAAATAGTATAGCTTAGGAAAAAGAGTAGTTTATTTGTCTCTCATGTAAGTGTCTGGAATGAGCTGTCTAGGTGGTGGGGGGCTTTGCTAGGGACTCAGGTTCCTTCCATCTTGGGGCTCTGCCATCCCAAGGGTATAGTTCTCGTTCTACATCGTAGGAAGGGAAAAGCACAAAAGGGACAAGCTACGCCATTGTTAGGAATGTGAAGTGGAAACTCACCTCGCTTCTGCTCTCAGCCATTTGACAAAAACCGCAGAGGGCCATGCGTCGCTGCAAAGGAATCAGGAAACGGAGCTCTGGCGAGGTAGCCACATACTCAGCCAAGATTTACTCATGGGAAGAATAGGAGAATGGGTAGTTGGGACAAGAGTCTGCCACAACTTGCTCTGCCTATGGTGTGCCCGGTAGGGCGGAATGGCCTGAGTCTCGTTCTCAGGGTGCTTGTGAACTAGCGGGGAAGAAATGCCTTGTTCCCTAACAGAAACACAGGGCGGTGTGGAGGAATGGTCAGGGGAGTGGGGCGAAGAGCGTAGAAAGTGCACAGGAGGATGGGTGACTTAAACTTGAAATGCTTAGAAAGGGCTCCTGAAGGAGGTGGCATTTGAGCTGGCTGGCTGGGTTTGAAAGACCCATAGGAACCTGAACACGAAAATGGGTGAGGACAGCAGGCAGAACAAAGAGCAGTTATCGATCGTCAAGGGCAGATTCTCACATGAATGAGGCTTTCTTAAGCTACCCCTTCTGGACAGTTCTCAACACATACCCATCCATTCACCATTTCTGTACCCACCTGCATTAGCATCTGTGAGTTCCCAGGGTCCCCCAGGGTCCTGGAAGACACAACACCATCCAGATGTCCAGGATATTTTTCCACGTGTGGCCAGGCAGCGCTCCCTCGAACCATCCCGTATCCCTTCGGAGCAAGAGAGGCCACAAGGCCTAAAGAGACAGGCCAGGCTGTGAGTCAGAGCTGGGAGACCTGGAGTCTAATAACTGAGTAATTGCGAACATTTTCAGAGCTTCACAGTTTACAGAGCATGCCAAATATAGAATTTTCTTTCATTCTCATCTCAGCTCCGAGGGGTGGTTCATAGGCAATGAACATGCTTTCTAAAATCGGCAGCACTACAGAATGGAAAACATCATCATGGACACACTGAAATCTTATTCTTTCAAACTCCATTGATTCAGAGTTTGTGGTAATGTGCACAAGGGTCCAGGCTGAAAAGTCTCTCTATGGTCGCTCTAGCTGAAAAGGTTTGCTGAGCCAATTCAGAGCGTGGCCAACATGGCTGGGAGACATGACGGCCTACGGAGGACAGCCGTTTTCGGGGATGATGGTGGCCCTCTTGTGAGAATACTGCAGTCCAATTAAGTTTGCACAGTGCTCTTTTCATTAAAGCAGGTCTGGCGGGCCTTCTACAAGGCGATAAAACTTTGTTAGTCATCTGTTTGAGCTTCTGAATATTCTAACGAGGACGAGCACTGCGAAGCAAATTAGTTTGGGGCCTGAGAGAACTTAAGTGTTGAAGAAAAGGCAGGGCCATCAGTCGGCCAGGATGTGCAAGACCAGATTCTGGCACTCGTCGCAGTGTGCATGAATTTTGGCAGCGAAAGCTCTTCCTTTCCCTTTCCCTTAAAGTCTCCATAAAAGCTCCCAACAAGCAGAGGCACGCAGAGCAATTCTGGCCGAAGTGAGGGTGTGTCCTCTCCATTTCTCCCTGCTTCTCCGACGAATTCTCGAAGCACCTTTGACCAGGTGCCGAAGAGCTCAAAACCGTGGCGATGTGTAAAATCTCTTTGAGGCCCGTGTCTACATGCTGATGGAAAGTCACGGTCAGCAGCGGCCAGCATGTCGTCGGAGCTTATGCTGTGGTAGGTCTATGCCGAGTGCCTGCTGGCTCCGAGGAAGCCGCCGCAGTTCTAGGGAGTTTCAGACAGCAGTCCATGGCCACACTAACAGTACGTGGTAGAGCTGAGACTCACGCCGGTCCCACGGGTACAAAGAACATGTTTTTCTAATCATCGTCCTTACAGACCGCACCTTGGTACCCACATCCCCCCTCTCTGGTTGGACACGACTTAGTGGCCTTATGGTCTACATCAGTAATAATTGATGTCCTAACAAAACTCCGAGGATGAGGACCCTTCTTCCAACCATATCCTTTGAAGCCTTAATTGGAGACCATGGCGATGTGGCCACGTCCCCAGGGGCCTGGAGCAGGGCGTTGAAGTGGCTGAGAGCAGAAGAACTCAGTAAGTGGAAAACGAAGTGTATAAATATGCATAGTGTTTCAAAGTGGATGCATATTTGTCGGGGGGGGGGGTCCAGAAATAGACACTGGGGATGGATGGAGGGCCGACCGAGCCGTTTTTGGAGGTAAGTCTGGTTCGTCTATCTGGAGGTCTTTCATTGGTCAGACATTGATGGGGCCTCATGCCATGCCAGGCACCTGGCTAAGTGTTGGGGATACAGGAAAAAGATGAGGCCCCTGCCCCTCAAGGGAAATGACTTGTGAAAAAAAATAACACTAAAAAAATCAGGGTTCCTAGAGCATGGGCAACGAGCAGTCAGAACAGAGGTGGCCGTGGGTGACCAGCGCGCACTACAGGGCTCTGTGGGGCCCATCTGTCAAGTGCGTCACCACAGTGACAAAGGGGGAGTGATCCCTCTTCCTTGAAGGGTAGGAGTCAAAACAGGCTTCATCCATAAGATGTTAATGAATCTTCATGATGACTCCGCAGTTGTCTTACAGACAGAGGAGACTTGGCCGAGGCACGGAGGCCCTTGGGAGAGGTCACCAGGCTCCCTCCGCGGCCTCAGGCTCCTGGGCTGTTGATTCCTGCAGCAAGTAGTTAGAGAACAGGGCATGATTGATTAGAGGAGTCGGAGGCTGTTTTCTCACCTCAGATAGCCTCTCACTTTTGCAGAGGGAGGCTGCATCCGATTCGTGCTCCGACTCCTGGCTGGAACAGCCAGTGTTCTGTCTACCTGGCAGGCCCCCGCCTACTGGGGCTCTGCATTCTCAGTCCACCGTTCCCTGGGCCTGAGTCGGGGGGGAAGCGGATATGCACAGGGAAAACAGGCACTGCTGGCTCCCAGAGGGTGGGATGTAGGGAGTGGGTGATGGGTCTGAGGGGAGAACTGTCTAACCACACAGGGACCTGCACTCCCCAGGTCTGGTTCTCAGCAGAAGCCTGGCGCCAGCTCTACCACTCCAGAAACTCTTTGCAACACCCCAGAGGTCACTGTCTTGCCTCCTTGGAGCTTCTCTTAAAAGCCTCGAGTTTCAAGGAACAGTTCGCTTCAAGTATGAGCCTTATTCCCGCCGATGGGCTTGGCTATAAAGACAACTGGGCGCTGGTGGGAACTCAGGGACTGTGGTTCCCTGGGCTCCAACAAGGCCACAAGAGGCACAAAAGCCAGAACCATAGGGCCCAGGACAGTAAGAGCCTACTTTCTGCCTATGTCTGGGCCGCAGGGGCTTCCCCATTCCAGGCCCTTATGGAGACTGCTCTTCCCCTCCCCCACCCCATGCTGCTGCTGGGACACCTGTCACCGTACACCGCCCCACCGCTTCTACTCCATCAGGACCCCTGCCGCCTCATGGCCCTGCTTACGAGCCTACTCTCTGGATTTGTTTCGGTTTCTCTTTCTGTCCCCAACCCCCCCCCCGCCCCTCTCCTTATCACCTCCAGTTCAAATTCCTGCTTTTCGAGAGCTTTCTTGCGATAGTACTTGCCCATGGGGGGTTCAGGTAGTCACAGACAGATGGCCACAGTCACATGGCTCCTGATGAAGGAATGTCCCTTAGCAGATGGCTTTGGGCTGCTTGCATCATCCCGTGTCTCCCCACCCTGCTGCCCCTTGCCTCCCTGAGAGGGGAGCTATAGGCATCGGTGGCATTAGGAGGCCTGTCCTGCCCAGTTAGGGCTCTGTTTTCAGGACACACACTCTGAACGGGGTGGGTCTTAAAGGTTGTCTAGCCTAAAGTCCTTATAGGCTGAGATTCCTGGTACCACAGCCTGGCCAAGGCAACGTCCAGCCTATTTTATTTATATTATATTATATTATATTATATTATATTATATTATATTATATTATATTATTATATTATATTATATTATATTATATTATATTATATTATATTATATTATATTATATTTTATTCAGAGGGGCGGGGAGGGGCAGAGAGAGGGAGAGAGAATTTAAGCAGGCTCCACACCCAGTACAGAGCCTGACACGGGGCTTGATCTCACGACCCTGAGATCATGACCTGAGCCGAAATCAAGAGTCAGCCGTTTACCTGACAGAGCCACTCAGGTGCCCCAACGTCTGGCCTTTTTCAAAACACCCCGTGTGACAAGGCACACACAGCCTAAAGCAGTCCACCCTGACTATGAATGAGATGCTCCTTCTGCTGAGCTTGAATCTGCTTTGGCCTGTATCCTGCCAAGCACAGAATCTTGGGTCCCGCTCTATCCTTCCAGGCCTTCGCGTTTCATCCCTGTTACATATTATGGTCTCTTACATAATAAAGACAGTTTCCTTAACGTTCTCCCTTCAAGGGCTAAGTTCCCTCCAGTGCTGACAAGCATTCCTCATGTGACTGACTTTGAGTTATCTGAGCACATTATCACTCTTCCTGGAATGTGGCGGGTGTCCCCTTGGAGGTGTGGCCCAGAAGAGAAGCAGTTCTCGAATGCAGGCGGACGAGCACAGCCGGGTGTGGCCAGGCCAGCTCCCGCTCCCAAATTCTGATTCAAGTCATTCCCCTTATGCTTTATGCCCACCAGGGCTTCCATGGTCCCCACGGATGCCGCTGGGGAGCACGCTGTCACCAGCCGTGCTGCTGTTTTAGGGTGTGCACATTGTTAAAACGGCGGCAGCCAAAGACCACCAGGGACAAGCTGCGTTTTGATCCGCACGCAGTCAGATTATTGGTCTGCTCCACTCTAGAGGAGCAGTGGCCAAGAGCAAGGAGCAGAGATACCTCCAGAAGGTTTGTGTGCCCGTGGGATTCTGAGAGGACTACAGGGAAACCGGGATCTATGCGCTTTCTGAGCTGGGATCCGGGGAAGTGGTGGGATGGGGTGCTGTCATGGGGCAGGGGTGGCCTGGCAGGTGGGGACCCTCGGTCCTGGATGGGATAGTGAGGTGGCTCTGGGACACCACAGGGAAAAAAAGCAGTGGTCACTCATTTTACAGCCACTGTGTGGCCTGGGGAGAAACAAGGTCTCCAGTTAACGTTGCAGTTGCTTTTAACTGTGTCCCTCTAGCCTGATTAGCTGTAGGAATCCTCTTTACTTTTTCAGGCTGAGCTGACTTCACCCTTTCAATCCCAGGTGGTGGTTTATTCTTTCAGGGTCTCTGTGGATGCAGGGGGCCTTAGGCGGCCATGTATTCCCACGTTCCATCACGCGTTTACAAGGTGGCCCATGTGAATCACGCAGGCCCCATGACAGTTCCTGCACCGTCCCTCTGTCTACTCTTCCCACTGTCATTCTGATTCAGATCCCCACCTGGACCGTGCCCATGATCTCCAAGTGTCTCCGGACCGCTCAGGGGCCCCCGGTCTGTTCATCCAACTGTCTGCCGAAATGGCCCACGGGGGCGTCCAACAGGCTCCTGAGAGGCAACAAGCCCCAACTCAACTGTCTTGTCTCCCCACCACCCTTGGTCACGTGCTCCTGCCTTCTTGTTGCTGTCGGGTACATCGTACGTCCAACCACTCGCTCGCCCAGTCCAAACAACAGGGCGTCCCCCCCGCCCGAAGATGCCTCCCTCACCCATAGGCCCAACTGGTTTCGATCACCTGCCAGTTCTTTCTCCTGAGTATCTTTCAAATCTGCTTCTCCTCTGCCTTTTGTGGGTCCTCTGATCCTTTGCCTGGATTAGTGCAAAAGCCTCCTTATCCATCTGCCCACTCTAGTCCCTCTCCCTCCACCCCGCTGAATGCCCCGCTGCCAGAGGGAGACTTTGAAAATGCAAATCTGATCCTCTCCCTCCCTCCATAACATCCTTTAATAGCATCTCATAACCTAGTGTGAAATCTGAAATATCTTACACAGCGCATAAAGCTTTGCATCCGACAGGCTCTGTTTTCTAGCACATGTGCCCTCGCACTGGGGGCTCCAGCCACAGAGAGCCCCCGGCAGCTCCCTGGCCTGGCTGCCCTGTGTCCTCGCTGACCTTTGGACGGGCCGTTTCCCCTGGCTGGGATGTCAGAAATATTAATGGCAAGAATATGGTTACGTTGCCGTTTATTGATCGCGTCTCCTAGCTCAGGCCCCCTGCTAATGAATTCACATGTGTCACCGTAGCAATTCTGGAACCCAGATGCTACCACAATGCCCCTGTTACAGATGAAGAAAGTGCAGCATCAGAGAGGTGAAGAGTCTAACCCAAGGTCACACAGCAGATAAGCGACAGGGCTGGGATAGGAAGCCAGGTTTCTGACGGGATGGATCCTACCGCATCTTCTCCTGTGTATATGACAAATCCTAGTCATGTTCTAGAGCCCAACAGCTGTATCGTTTATCCTGAACGCTTCCCTGGCCTCTCCTTTGCAAGCAGTTCGCTAATTCCTTCCTCCCAGCCTCTGCGTCTCCTACCTAACTGTGTTCTCCCTGCTGTGTGGGCCTGTGGGCGGTGCCGACCGGCACAGACAACCCTCCCCGTGGAAGCAGCCCCGCGCCCCCCGGGGGCCTCTCCACAACCCAGGCTGTGGCCCCCTGAACCTGGAACAGACACCTAACCCCCAAGGCTGGTCCGCGGGCTTGGAATATCGCTGCGATGCCTATGTTTAGATGTCTGCATCAAGAGCTTCTGGAAGGTCGTGTTGGCCATGGAGATGCCCCACTCAGCTCTTTCCAAAGAACTTGGTGAAGGTAATGTAGTCGACCGACAGCCTTCAGCTGCTGCCTTTTGGATCCCACCATGGTGTTCACATTTCTCCCAACCTGCCTTCAACCAACAAGCACACTGACTGTGCTGGAGCTGGTCCTTCCTGCCCGTGTGGGACTCCTCCAACGGGCAGCCTTGGCCCGGAGGCTATCTGTTGGCCTGGTCGAGACTTTCTGCCAGCTGCCCGGTGGCCTGCCACTCTTCCTCCCACTCTCTCTTTTCACAGGTGTCAGACTTGTGTCCCCGGCCCCTGCTTCTCCCTCCTTTATCTTCCATAAGCACATCCCCCAGTATATTTCTCACACGTCATATTCTGTTTTGGTGTCTGCGTCTGGGAGGACCTAAAATGACACGGAAGGAAGGAAGAAACCATCTTTATGCACGTGACATACAACAAGTGCCTAATCACTGTTTACTGAATAAAGGAAGAAATGAGCCACCTCCCTGACTGTTGCTATTCCCGTCCCCCCGCCCCAGTCCATTTCTCTACCACTTCCAGATCATTCTTCCTGGACCATTAATTTGTGCATGGCATTTCCTTTCCTCCCCACAGGCAAAGTAATAGCGATATAAGAAAATATACGATGTTTTCGTTTTTGTAAATGTGATAATGCATCATAGGGATATTAATGATATGGGGTGCACATCCTCTAATTACGTTATGAGTTTTTAAAACAAGCAGGAGTTCAAAATGGCAGCATGCTTTTTGATCATTGAGTAATGCAAATGGGTTGGGAAGTAGTTTCAGAAAATGCAAATTTTACTGGAGAGAAAATTCCTCTCACCCCAACATAATTCCTTGGCGAGTTCAATGTGCCAGGCCTGGGGGTCTGCTTTCTCCCCCAGAAGAGCTCAGAATCCTCGCCTCAAGGGGTAGCCTTGAGGCATCTGTTTTCCCCATCATTAATCTTTAAAGCAGGATTCAGTGTCTTCCATAGATGCCCACTTTCTGTGGCAGGGAAGGGCGGTCACCATGCTCAGCTCCAAGGGCACGCTGTTCCCATCATAATTCCTGCAGACGGCAGCCCCTTGATGGCCGCCGGGGCAACACACAGCCCTGTGTGGCTTCTCCCTCCCCAGGGCAGTCTTCAAGAAAATTTCCTTCTCCCCCAGACTCTACAGCTTGAAACCAACCCCAAACTATTCCTATGTGATCAGATGCTTGCTGCCTTCCCTGGCAAATTTCCTTGAAAAAGACTATTCATGCAGTGCTTCGGCATGGTAGTCCCAGGAAAGGGTTATAATAAGCATCCTCTTGAAGACTTAAATACAGTCTCTGGTTCTGCAAATACCATGATGACAGACTTGTGTTCTCAGTCCTAGGAAATTTTGTGGGCACCAGAGCTCAGAAATGTCCTAGGCATGTAAGCAAGCCTTATTCTTACTTGTGTCTGCGATCCAAGGAGAAAATAAGGGGTTCCCAGAACCGGTTCACACAACACTCTCACGGAGGCAGAGGGAGGATCTCTACCACTGCATGTCTGTGATGAGAAGGTGAGCAGAATGCATCTGTGTGGGTCACTTGTGCCCCCGGGCCATGGGACTATGGGAGTGTGACACCGGGGGCGTGTTTCAGATGTGTGGCCAAAAGTAGAGGCAGAGGGGAGGCCTGGACAGATGGAACGGAGCCCCCTGGCACACACTGCCTGTGGTCAGAAATGCTCGTGGTTACTGCTGGAACTAGAGACAGAATGGCTCAAAGGACGTCAGAGGGTTACTGAGGGGTTAGCGCGCTAGTACCCCCGAGCAGTGGGCACCAGGCTTCCCTGTGCGTGGCACCGGCCATCCTCTCCTCTCCCTCTTTCTCCCTCAGTGGTTCCCGTGGGCTTTATCTCACCGTTCCTGAGGCCTGAGGCTGACTTGTTCTCGAGACATCAACTCCAATACCTGCTTCAAATCTGCATGGACCTCTATTTCACGGAGTATACGTTTGATTGAGGAATTCAAGCAAAAACACATGTTTTTGAAAGTCTTGTATTTATGATAGAAAAGAAGGAAGGGCCTAGTTAAAGGATTTCTGTTCAGTCTTCTTGTAAATCACACCCAGTTTATAAAGCCAGCCTTTTCATGCACTGAGCTCCTAAGACCTAGATTAAATGGCATTTTCCTAAGGAAACTCTGGGATCTAGAGTGAGCTAGCTGCTTTACCTTTCCGGATTTTTGCAGAGAGGGCCACAAAGTGGGTGGCCTGTGGCTCTGGCTATTGGGGAAACGGTCCGGGCTCTAGCACTGGCACTAATATTATCCTGGACAGTGGGGTAGGGTGGGATGAGGTGGGGCTGGAGTCAGTTCACCGGGACTTTTACTGTCAAGGGTGGAATGTCCACAGTTCTCCCAGAGCACTCGGGCTGGCTTCCATGGAACTGCTGTGGCCTGACCTGGGCTTCTAGGCTTCACCAGAGGTATGGCTTGGGAGGGAGGAGGCAGGGAAATCCCTCCCCTGAGCAAATTCTCCACGAGTGGCACCTTTGCAATCATTTTTGCGCCATGATAGTGTGGCACAATGGTTGCTCAGACCAGGCTGAAAATTCTTTACTGGAAGCAGAGGGAAACTAAAGGTCTGATCTGTTAGCCATTGACATCTTAGTGGTTGTATTAGTCTAATCCAGCTGCTATAACAAAGTACCACAGAGTATTCTCAAGTTCTGGAGTCCAAGATCAAGGGGTTGGCCAATTCACTTCCTGGTGAGATCGCTCTTCCTACCTTGCAGATGGGGCTACCTTCTTGCCATGTCCTCACAAGGCAGAGAGAGAGAGAAGCATCAAGCTCTCTGGTGTCTTTTCTTACAAGGACACTAATCCTGATAGATCAGGGCCCCATCCACATGACCTCATTGAACATTAGCTACCTCCTTGTGGGCCCTATCTCCATCTGCGCTGGGTACTAGGGCTTCAACATAAGAATTTTGAGGAACACAATTCAGGCCATAGCAGCGGTCGAACCGTGAGATACTCAGGGAATATGGTGCACTTTGAGGTGTTTGCTGCCCTCATGCTCTGGCTAGCCATGCTTCAGGCTTCTTTCTGCATCTTAGAACCCGGCTATGCTTCCGCCACACCCCCCAGAGGGCAGGGTGGCAGCCCCTGAGGCAGGGTGCAGGACCGTAGGCTGTGAGAGCTGCCAGACAGGAGTCTGCCTGGTAAGCCCACCAGTACCTTGCCAATACCCACTCGTCTCTGTTCCCCATCTGAGCCATTGCTCAGGTCCTGGGAGAGCCCGGGGGGAAGGGTAAAAGGCAGCGGAGAGGAGACAAACCTCATCTGTTACTTGGCAGAACCAGGAACCCACCTGGGGACAGAACACAGACGCCTCCTGCAGTCTGCTGGGGCAGGCTTCCTCACACTCTTCACAGGTTAAACCACTGAAACTTGGGGTCCTTTGCATGCCTGGCCTGTGATCCTCTCTGGAGACCAGGTTAATCTGCTGAATAAAAACAGGAGTGAATACAAAACACTCACGTTTTGCCTAACATGGCAAATAGATCAAACGATGGCCTCAGAAAAGTCTCCGGTCCCTGTTGCGCTTCCCTTTCCACCCTGGAAAATGTTGCAGTCCCCACTGCTGCTCTCCTCAGTCTGCACTCCCACCCCCGGCTGCTCTCCTCTCTCTGCCTTTGTTTCCTAGCGGTGAAGGGCAACGCCCTTCCAGCTCAGGGGACATTCTCCCATTGTCAGACCATCCAGCCATGCCACTCAGGCTGCCCCCACTCAAGAGTTTATTCTTCTAGCGATGAGTCACTGCTACCGTCTTGTCCCTCTGCTTCCTGCAAGCAGATAAAGCAAGGAAAAGGAAAGGAGGGGCACCCGGCTGGCTCATTAGCTCCTTGTGGGCCTGGGTGGGCTCCAGCCAGAGGAGTCTAGGGGGGATGGAACCAACAGCGAGCAGATCAGTCCTGCTGCCCTGGACAGGGGTAAAAAGCCTGCTTCCATAGGATGGGAGGGTCCCATGGGCTGTCTTCCAGGTAGGGGGCAAGGGCAGTCTCACTAACAGAGCACAGATTTGGGCTCCAACAGCTCTGGTTTGGAAGTCCAGATCCCCTGCCTCCAGCAGCCTGGGCACGCTACCCAGCCTCTTTGAGCCTTAATATCCTCAACTGTAGGACAGGGACCCCAATGTCCTTCATGGGGTAAGCATGAAGGCTAAAGGGCATGACCCCTGCCAAGCAGCTGGAGTGGTACCCGGATACAATAGTAGCTGGACCCGTATTAGGGTTCCCCTGGCGCAATCATCCAATGCCAGGACGTGCTGTCCTTGAAAGGTTCTGCCCAGCATCTAGCCATCTCACAAAGGCAGGCTGCCATGTGCACAGAGAGACCACTTTTTGCTGGGAAACAGGAACAGCTGGTGATCGGGGAACAAATGAGCCCGTGCACCCTGGACCAAGGGGGCCCTAGGCACACTCCTTCATTTTATCTCACCACCGTGTTTGCAATGATTTATTGGCTCATTCTCACATCTCAGGCTCGTGGCAAGAATTTGAATCCCCCTTTAAAGGCAGTTCTTATCATCATTCAGCTCCATAGTCACTATTCAATATTTATTATGTTCGGGGCCATCTTCCAGACACTATATATTTACTTCAGTCTGGAAAGCTGAAAGTTGGGAGGGGCTGCTGGAGATGTCCATCACGTCCCAAAGGGCAAGCAGGGCTCGGGGAGCAAGTCCTTGTCCACACGAGCTCAGCATCAGAGTTTAGGAAGGGATCAGTGACATTGGAGCAAGGGGACTTTTAGGTTAAATGAAAGGAAATGCTATTCTGTTTCCAGCAAGTAATAAACCCACAGAATTCATTATCCAACAGGGAGTTGGGTGTGAGCGTTAAGGTACATCGAAAGGAGTTTTAGGTAAATTCATAGTTGGCTGACCTCGGCGTAGTGTGCCTTAACCCCCTGAACTTAACGCCAGGAAGGACGGCCAAGGTTTTGCAAGGTCTAAAGGAGGAGAACTCTGTGCCCTTGCGCCTTGGGTTCTGGCCCACACAGCAATTCCTATGTCCATGGGATTGCCCTGGATTTCTCAGATTTGTGGTTTTTCAATGCCGTTCATCTGAATTGGGAGAGAAAGGAGGGAGCATTCCTGGAGAAAGTGGGGGTAAGAATCTTCCAGGCAGAATACTGGACAGCAAATTTTTTTTTTCCTGCTTAAAATTCCAAAGGCCTCTACCCTTTTAAGACTGCCGCAATTTCACAAGAGCATAGAGCATTTGCATTGGAAGGGAGCTGCTGGACCATTCCACTCACTGCAGTTTCTGCCCTGAACAGTTTTGTGCAATAGCAATTAGATTCAGAAATAGCAACAGTGACAGTGCTAGAAATGTAGTTGCTGAGCTGTGTATCTTTGATGCAAAAAAGTCCGTGTACCTAATGACTGAACGTTTGCTCATTTATACAACAAATTTTCTGAGCACCGATTCTGAGCCAGGAGATTTGGATACAGGATGAATAAGACAAAACATCTGCCTCCTGAGAGCTCAGCAGCGGTGAAAACAAACGGCTCCAATATTGCGGGTGTTAGGGGAGCAGGGAGAATGCGGGGTCCGTCTGCACCTGCAGGAGTCAGGATGTAAGACAGCCAGGAAGTCCCTGGTGAAATGAGAAGGGCCAGAGATGGTGTTCTGCAGACCAGGGAGGGTGGAACAGCTGGAGAAGCACTAAAATTCACTCGGGCTGCCGGAGACAAAGGGACGACGGGAGGCGAATCTGGAGAGAAGACAAGACAAGGAGGGTGGTGGCCAAGCTAAGGCACGGGGTGCGATTGTGGGAGGGAAGCTGGAAAGAGGTATGATCAGTTTCTAACTGTAGGGAGATGATCGGGGGTGACCTGGGTGAGGGCAAGACTCTCAACACGTGAGTCAGGTGACTCCTGCAACATCCAGGAGAACATGACTGGGGGCTGCGGCGAAGTCCTGAGGTTATTCAAAAGGCAGACCCAATAGTCCTTGGCTGCCAGAGGCACAGGGCCAAGGGAAAAAAGAGGGGAGGTCAAGGATGACCTCCTGTTTTCTTCAAGTGGATGCAGGTACCATTCACCGAATGGTAACTGGGTGAGATAGGAAGAACGTCACGTTGTAAATAATGAAGTTTTCGATTTTTGTATGAGGTCGCCAGAGACAGCCATCTTGATGTCAAGATCCGAGTTCTGGAGAAGGATGGAGCCTGGAGACACCAGGCCTCAGAGACATCAGCAGATGGAGGTGAAAGCTCACCGAGGGAGAACCCGAACACGACCAGAGGCGCACGCCGAGGGCGCCACACCACAGAATGGCGCAGGCGGAGGAAAAGAAGCCCACCGAGGACAGTAAGCAAAGAGGTGGGAGGAGACAGGCTTACTGAAAAACAAAGGAGGCTGATTTCTGAGGAAAAGGACAGTGTTGCATATGCAAAGGCCAAGGAATAAAAGGACTCAAAAGAAGCCTGGGTGGCTCAGTCAGTTAAGTGTCTGATTCTTGATTTCAGCTCAGGTCATGATCTCAGGGTCACGGGATCAAGCCCCACATTGCGCTCTGCACTCAGCAGGGAGTCTCTCTCTTCCCCTCCTTCAGCTCCTTCCCCTGCTCACTCTCTAAAATAAATAAATAATCTGAAGAAGAAGAAGAAGAAGAAGAAGAAGAAGAAGAAGGAGAAGAAGAAGCTGCCAATTACTCTGGCACCTGGGTAATTTTGCTGCCCAGGTGAAAGATGGTTTGGGGGAGATGTAGGGAGAAGCCAGCAGGTCCAGCAGTGGGTGAAAGCAGGGAGTGGTGACAGCAGGTAGCCGGTTCCACCCAGAAATGCGGCCAGGAAGGGAAGAGGAGAGCTTGGAGGGTGCGCCGAGGAGGTAAGTTCAACAGAGCAAACTTGAACCTCGTGACCTGCACAGAAGTGGATCGTGCGGGACATCTAAGAGAGCACACCTGCGGGGGCAGCAGGTGGACGGTGCTCGGGGCGCAGCTCAGACATCACGTGCTCCATTTCTCCCACGGTTCTGTCCCTTCTCTGCAGCCCGACCGCATTCCCTCGGACCTCTCACCCCGACTTTTCACACACTGCTCTACCGTACGGTCACTTCCGTGTGTATCTTCTGTAATTCATTTCGAATCGCTTCCAGGGCAGGAACGCTTTCGGAAACATTCCTATTGTAATTCATGGTGCTTTTTTTTTTTTTTTAAGGAACTGAGTTTTATAGCATTTGTTTCAAAATTGAAGTACAACGTACATACAGTCAAGAATACAAACAGGGTACAGTTTGATGAAGTTTTACATATGTATAATCCGTGAGTCTGCGTCTCCAACCCTGTAGAATATTTCCAGCTCACTCGGAGGCTCTCTCGTGGCCCACCTAGGGGGTGCCTCACCTCACGGTAACCTCCATTCTGACCTCTACGCTTGCATACCTTTGCCTGCTCTTGGTCTTAAAAGTAGGATCAGATGGTGTATGTTCTTCTGTATCGAGTTTCTTTCCCTCAGCAGTATGTCTTCTGTTGTGGGCAATGGTTAGTCAGTTCTTGCTTATTGCTGTGAAGCCTTTATCCCATTGCGTAAACACGTGCTGTACACTAGTGTTTCTGTTGATAGATACTAGCTGGGATACTAGTTTACTACAGTATGGGGCGACTGGAAATAGTGCCAGTAGCCACGAATCGTCCTGTAGGCGGGGCCGCAGCACTCGTCCTGCGAGGTATGTGCCCCAGGGTGGTATGGCGGGGTCACAGGGGACACATTCGTTCACCCTTAGTGGATACAGCCAAAGTGGTCGCGCCAGCTTGGATCCCCTCTCCCAGTGTGTGAGTGCTCCAGCTCTGCAGTATTTTTAAATAAAATACAATTCTATGAGGAATGCATAAAACGCTGAAGAAAAACCCAATTGCTTTCAAAACCCTTCAACACATCAGAAGTATCTATTGATATGTTAATGACTACCCTGTAAGTAACAGGTCCGTCCCTCAATCCACTCAGTCCACTGAGATTGCCTTTCTAGGACCCCTCGTCAGCCTGGTTTGGGTTAAGGTAAATTTTGGGATAGAAGATAAATGAACATCTTTATAAATAATTTTTACCATGTGCAAAATCGTCATTCACTTCAAGAGGACTTCTCGCCTTACATTCAGAGTCATGAGATGTTATTCTAATACTCAGTTGCGGATCTGATTTTCCCCGGGAGCTGGCAGAACTGCCTTAGCCTAACCACATGGCGTAGGAATCTTGGACCGCACAGGAGTCAGCATTAATGCAATTAGGTATTCATGCGCACTCTATAAATATACACGGAACAGCTACTCTGTCAGGTGCTGGGCTAGGCACGGGGGTATCCGCCCACCCCCTGTGGATACAAAGAGCCAAAATGCAGAGGAGAAAGTGACCAAGTCTCAGACTTCATTGCAAGTTTTTCTACAGGGCTGGGCGGGTGCCAACTTGGGGGGAACTTTAGCAAAAGAAACTGCCATTTCATCCAGTTGCTTGTTTTCTGGCTGGATGAAGAAGGCACATCACCCCGGGGGCAGATTCTGTTCTCAAGTCGTTTGAGTATCCCCTTAATGTAAGCCTCCCAGACACCCATTACCTAGAAGGGACAGAAAGAGACGAAAACCTCTGGGTTGGACAAAGCCTGTCCTTTTAAATACCCACAGGAAGAAACTGGGCCAAATTGCTTAAAGTCGAGGAACCTCTTGGAACCTAGACGTCCTAGACCCTGCCATGTTTCTAATCTTCCCAATTACTGAGATGGTTCCGAGTGGTGTTAGCTGGCAGGAAAGGGTTCAAAGATGCCCCAGAGAAACTCATTAAATCCAGTGCTAGGGCGTAGATGGTTGACACCGGAATGCTGATTCGGGCACAGTAAGCAACTGAGGAGAGACGTTTCTCCCTCTGGACCCACCAGGCTTACACAGAGAACCCACTTTGGGAACAGGGGCTGAATATGTGCGTGTGACCTTGGAATCCAAGCACAGAGCATCTTTAGCTGAATATAACTCAGGAGAGAGTGGGATGTGAACATCTAAAAGCTGAATTCCTATTCACACTTCAAGCTGCTGAGGACTTTCCTACCAATTGTAGGCTTAGCAGATATCGTCGGTTATTATAGCACTCTTTGCATCCCATATTCTCTGCAGATCCCTTTACTATTCTTGGGCATATAGGCTTCTGTGGCCTTCCTGCAGGAAGGGAAACTGTCAGGGAAAGTGGACTGCTCTGTGTATCGCCCTTCTGAGTTCACCTCGGCCAGCTTTAGCCCTTAGGAGTGCGTCACCGCAGAGGGCTCCTGTGGGGGGAGATATGCTCATCCAGCCAGCAAGCAAAGAGCAGAGAACAGCACATGGTAAAGAATACCGGCCAAGCTCACCTGAGCATTCTGTCCATGAGTTGAGAAGACGATAGAGTAAATCTGGGCATCTCCCAACACGCCTGTCTCTTCACTGGTGGTGTACCCATCCGGGCTGCTGTCCTCCATGTTTTTCCACCATCCTCCTGGAAATACCCCTTTTCTTCAACACTTCCCCAGTGTTGAAACTTCTGCTCCTGTTACATCTTTCCCTTTCTTGGGCAAGTCTGCATGGGAAATACAGTCTTGAGACTTTGGTGTCTGAAAATGTCTTTATTCTATCTTTGTGCTTTTTTTGGTAATTTGGCTGGGTATGGAACTCTAAGTTAGAGAGCATTTCCTTTCAGAATTTGGAATAGGTTGCCCCATTTTCTTTTTGCTTCCAGGGATGCTATTGAGAAGTCTGCAACCATTCTAATTTCTGATCCTTGTATGTGACTTTTTTCTTTCTCTAGAATCTTGTAGACTCTTTATTTCCTCCAATTTTTGGAAAATTTCCAGTGACGCGCCTCAGTGTGGATTTCTTTTCATTCACTGTGACCCAACATTTGATGTGTTCTTTGAAGCTGGAAACATTTGTTTTTTTTAATCTCTGGGAAATTTGGGGAAATAATTTCATTTTTGATTAACCCCAGTCTATCTTGTTTTCTCTTCTCACTCTCTCTCTCTCTCTCTCACTGGAATGCCTATTATTTACAGGCTGGATTTCTTCACTAGTCTTTTAATTTTGCTTTCTTTTCTAATTTTTTAAATCTCTTTCATTTCTGCTGTTTTTAATTTCCCAAGAATTTCATTTTGGCCTCAGAATGCTCCTTTTTTGTTTCTCCCTGTTCTTTCTTCTTGGATGCAGTAGCTTCTCTCTGTAAAGATATAATAAATACACTTTAATTCTCCTTTCCTCCCATGTTCTCAGTTCCCCCACATACTACTTTGTTTGTTGTTTGTTTCGGTGTTTATCTTCCACATAATCAGCTCTACTCAGATGTTTGGTAGCACTGGGATATCCAATCATGATTAAGAGTGTGGATCTGGGGACGCCTGGGTGGCTCAGTCGTTAAGCGTCTGCCTCCGGCTCAGGGTGTGATCCCAGGGTCCTGGGATAGAGCCCCACATCGGGCTCCATGCTCCGCTGGGAGCCTGCTTCTTCATTTCCCACTCTCCCTGCTTGTGTTCCCTCTCTCTCTGGCTGTCTCTCTGTCAAATAAATAAATAAAATCTTTAAAAAAAATAAAAAAAATAAAAAGAGTGTGGATCTGTTAATCTGATTGGGAACCCTTAAGCTGATTTAAAACTCCAGCAAGTGGGTGGAGCTTTGGACTTCATGCCGCGATATAGGATTGCTGGAGAACCTCCTATGTCAAGTATAGCTAAGTCTGTCGTTCTTGAATTACACAGAGTCCCCAAGTACTCTTAATGTTAAAATAGTGCCTGACATATCAGAAGTGCTCAATATGTGTTACCATTATTATTGTTGTTGTAGAAAGCATGTACCCCGAGAAGCAAATATATACACAACTCAACCAATCAAAAGCCCATACCCTTGCTAGGAGCTTCATAGAGACTTATAAAGGTGCAAATCATTCTCAGAAATTTGGGCACAAGCTTTAAATGGTGGCTTCAGTGCTTCACGGTTTGTGGGTGGATGATGGAGAAAACAAATGGAATGAGGATGCTGGGGGCCAACAGAGGAGAAGATGGGAGGCAGCTGGCCGAGAAGGAGAAGGTGGCTAGAAGAGGTGCCAAGTTGCCATGGTGGCTTCCAGAGAATGCTAGTGGTTTCCTCATAAGCTTGTGTTTAAACGCTCTTCATCTTTACAGTTCTAGTGGATTGAGTTCTGGCACGCTTGGGGACAACTCTGTTAATTAGGTCCACGGCTCCTTGGGTGGCTGTCCATTTTATGGGTGATGGCACCAGAGGCCCAGCTCTGCCAGGGGAAAGAAGGAATATTCCATTCATTGGGCTATGGATTATTAAGCCACTCTTTCTTCCTGTCACAGACAGATTGTGAATAACACTGTGTTCTCTTCCATCCCCTTCGCTGCCTCCTCTTTTCCTTCCACAGCCAGGGGAGGACAGTGAGTCTAGCAAAGCCTCGTTGGTCTCAGTCTGGTGGGTGCTGGTCTGTCTGGCACTCAGTAATGGGAGGACTACCTTTTTCCTTCTTCCCACACCTGTCGGTCCCCAAACACCTGGGAGTCCCTTCAAGAAATCTGACCTGCAGCTTCCGCAGTGCTGGGCCACTGGCCAGAGTGGTGGATTCCTCCTGGGAGCTGGTGTAGCCCTTGGCAGGAGATCAGCTCTGCAAGTCATTGATTTCAACTACTCAGCATCTTGTCTCAACAATTCTTGTGCATCCGCCTCTCTCAATTCGATTCTAATAACTTTATTGGCACAAAGAGATGGAGAAAGGATTGCCAAAGTCGATAATCAAGTTTCTGCAACTGGGATGATATGTGTGCTTATTTATTTATTTATTTATTTATTTATTTATTTATTTATTTAATTATTTAGAGGCTGTTTCATCAAGACAAGAACTCTGTGGGCTCACTTTGTGTATTCTCTTTGAATTATTCCCCAGGAAGACAGTTCCTATTAGGAGGTCTGAGTCAGAGCCTTCCTCCCAGTTATGCAGCCTCATTATTTTCTCTTCTTGTTTTATTCTTCTTTCCATGTCTTTTTCATACAACTTTTTGAATGATGAAAAAAGTGAGGTAAGCAAATATTTACTGAGCACCTACTATGTCCTAAGCAGTGTGATGGAGTATTTAAAAACAGACACCATTTTTTTTCCCTAAAGTAGGAAAAAAACTGGGGCAAGCCATAGTGAAGTGATCACATGAAGTTACCCACCCATCCAAGAGAATATGCTTTCTATAAATTAGGAAGAAAAGCGGAGGGGCTAAGTGTGCAGGTGTCCAGCTCTGCCCCTGACTAGATGTGATTTGGGGTAAACTACTTTGTGCCTGTTTCCTCACTTACAAAAAAAAAGGGAATGGTAACAGTAGCAGTTACCTCTTAGGGTTGTTACGAAAATCACGCAAGATGGAACACAGCGCTTAGAAAAAGCCTGGCACATAGTAAGAATTTACTAAATGTTAGCCATTATTGTTATTAATTATTACTATGACTTACAGAGACCTTACAGTTTTCTCATCTGAGTTCCTCCTCTTCATAGTGAGGATATAGAAGGCCAGAGAGACTGACTTGCCCAAAGTCATAGTTTGGTCTCTTTACTTGCAGACAAGGATGCTAATTACCTCGACACCACGCTGCCCCCTTGGTCAATGGTGTGAGTTTTGATTCTGGAAACTCAGAAAATTTTGGCAAGGGATTCCTCTCTAGTCCACCATTCATTGAATAACCTGGTCTGTCTTATCTGCCTTCTCCCTAAAACCTCCAGACAGCAGCCACCCTCTGGATGGGTGGGAAACCTGAAAGGTCTCTTGGCATCAGTTTTCCACGCAACTTCCGTTGTTGATACATGTGGCAGGGGCCTGGGAGTTTGTGGGACAAGAAGCAAGCGTGAATCAGGAGGCACCATCTGCTCGGGGTCTTGTTTTGATGAGTGTGGGGCTGGGATGTTGATGGCCGTGGAAGAGACTGGGCACTGGGCTCTCTCTCTCTCTCTGCTCCACAACCAGAGTTCAAGCAAGGGGAGTATGCTGTGCTCTAGGAGTTGGGAAGTCATGGAAACACAGAATGCAGAGAAACTCCCCCTTCTGATAGTCCTAGGGCCCCTCTGGTATAGACTGTTGCCCCACCAATTTGAGCAGTTGGAGCTAAGAAGCAAGTGGCATGGATCCAGGGCATATCAGAGGAATGTGGGCCCCAGGCCCCTAGGGGGCGGCTGTACTGGTAGCAGCATCCTTATAGCTTTGGCATATCTGATTTTTTCTCTTTATTGTTTTATTACAGGTATGTGTGGGTACAGTCCTGATGCTCTTCATCACCCAGCAAAATCTCCTAATTCCGCATCAGCTGTCTGCTTGCATTGGGAGAGGCAAGAAGGGCTCTCCGCATCAGCCTGCGTGCTCTCTGGAAGCAGGAGCCAGCTCTGTTTGCCTCCAACCGTCCGCCACTCTCTGCAACTCTTCGTTGATCGATCTCTGGGAAAACTCTGATGGGCATTTTGCCATTCAGTGGTGCAGGAGCGGCTGCCAAGGCAGTTGGGCATGGAAAGGAAGAATGTTATAAAAACAAGAGAGGAAGTTGGGCCTCTCGCACTGAGAGAAAGGAAGGATGGGGAATTTACAGTGAAGAATGGGAGATGGGTGCCATGGTGAGAAAACTGGACTTGGCATTCCTGCCTTGAAGGACGGGAGGGGCTTGGAGTGGGTCCACAGCAGGGATCAAGCAAGGGCAGGGATAGTGCCAGTGGTGATGGGTAATGAGGAGTCCCGGGGTGGCTGCTAGTGTGGGACAGGCGGAGGGGGGGGGCATCTAGAAGACTGTTCCATTCTCTCTTTTTCAGGCTTGGTATGTCCTGATGTCCCCAGCAGGGAGTAGTGCCTGGCAGTGCATTAGGGATGTTCCAGCTCGTGCCTCTTTTCAAACCAGCTCCTGGAAAAGGCTACTGGGTTCAGTCCATGAGTTTGAAAATGACCGTTGCTTGTGGAGGAGAAAACTTTTGCTCCTTGGAACCTCATGGGGTGCACTATTTTGAATTCAGTAAGTCCAGTGTGGAAATAAGTGCCATCATGCTGTTTGGATTTATCAGCAATTAAGTTTTTAAGCCAACATTTGTAAAGTGCTATTTAATTTAAAACAATCTTACACATTATCCACTTGGTTTTTGAAATAACTCCAGTAGTTCCATTTTATGGAGATAAAATTGAGGTCTTAAAAAAGATTCAAATAAGGCCACATAGCTAACAAAAGTCCATCAGATTTCCCGATTTTGCTGTTTTGTTTCGCTTATTTCCTCACACTAAATCTTTTATTTTTTGTTTTACCATACTAATCAGTGATACCATAAGGCTCTAATTTGGAGCCCATGAATTAGTGACAGGGCACCAGTGAATCTCCTAAAATTATTTGCAAAATTTGCATGTAAGTGCCTGTGTGCTCTTTTTTCTGGGGAGGGGGACCATAGTTGGAGCAGATCCATAAATGTTTTCATGATAGCAAAACATTAAACAAAACATCATAAATGGAAAAGTTGTTTGGCTAACACTTCTTATGCACCTAACACCTATCCCCTGCACACAACAGTATCACAACAAACCAAAATGAAATTGTTAGCACAAGTATGACAACCTCTAAAAGCTACGTGAAACACACAGATCAATTGAATCTTCACTTCTACTGGAATTTCGGGCTCTGTGTAGGCACAACGCAGCTCTCCTGCCCTAACTGCTTCCTGTGTCTTTTGCTCCCTTTCCCACGCAGCCTGGGAAAGGGAGACAGCAGACAGGCAGGAGATAACGTTTCTGGCTCTCTTCAGAATGCTGTCCTTCAGAGACTCTTACAGACACTCTTTATTTCCCACCCGGAATCCCACTTTGTTGTTTGCTTTCCAACATGCACATGTGGCCATGGGCTCTCCTGATTTGGCCCTATTTCCAGTCCCAGAATATCAATCTTGATAATCTGACCAATCATGGTAATTTTATTCCCCTTGCTAGGAACTGGCTGAAGAAAAGAACATGTAACTTAATTCTGATCAATGAGATTGGAGGCTAACTCTTCTGGGATGCTTCTGGGAAAGGTTTCTTAGCTTTTACGAGAACTGAAAAGAATACAGACATCGCTTTTCTACCTCTGATCATGGCTGTGCACAAATATGCCCCCTGGAGCTGTGGCAGCCATCTTGACGCCACAGAGGAAAAATGGTGGACGTGGTGAAGACAGCTGAGCAGAAAGTACAGAAAAACCCTAAGTCCTTGATGAGGTTGTCGAAATACTGATTTAACCAACCAAGGAGCTGCCCTCCTATACTTTACCGTATGTGTGACAGCAAATTGCCCATTTTGAATTGAGTTGACAGTGACTTGTTGGCAAAAGCATTAGTTAATTTATATTAGTCCCATGCTATAGAACTACCTTCTATGGAATGTCTTAAAGTAAGATAATTCTATTAGTTTTGGGGTAGACTCACCTTCTAGGTGATGAATGCCCAAAATAGGAGGGGTTGGGTAAAGTCTCATGCATTAATCTCTATAACTCAAAATTCCAAATTTTAGAAGGGATCTTAGGGATAATTTAGATGACTGTTAAACTCTGACCAACGGACAACTACAGTCATGCAGGGATGCTTTAGGAGCCTACAAATATTTGATCAAAATTCAGTTAGAATTTTGTTTCACAATTAAAAATTCCTCAATTAAAAAAAATTCACAGTTAAATATTTCACACACCAAATGTTTATATACTGGAAACACCAGTATCTTTAAATCAGGCTTCCAGCTATACATGCTTCTGTGTATATAGCTGCTGCCATAAACATTTTGTAAATGTTCATTGATTCAGAATGTTGTGGCTCTGTACTGGTCATTTCTGTGTTATTATTATTGTTATTTTTATGCAGGCCTTCCGTGTCTGTTTACATAAGATTATACACATGAGTATCAGATATAGCATGCATGGGCCCTAAGAAATTAAATGCCAGGTGAAATATACATTTGCCCAGCACCTTGTAAGATCACAGTACAGTAATTAGTCTTAAAATAGCTATCGGACAAAGGTTGCAGGGCAATGATCGCTGCACATTATACATAGTGTCAGCATCTATGGTAAGATCCCAATGCTTCTCTTCCTTTTAAAGTCTGAATAAGTTTACCTTGGCAAGGTGAAGCTTCTGGGTTAATCCTAGGAAATTGATCAGCAAAGACATTAAACCTGAGATATGTATTCAATGTTTCAAGCAAAATAGACTTTCAAGCAAAATAGTCTATTTTAAATTGTTTAGTAAATATCTGACAGACACAGGCAATGGAGAAGCTGGGACATCATTGGACATCTCATCCTTGCTAACAGTTGCTGTCATGATGTGTCCAGCATTATTCTAGAGTCTGACCTGTATTGCTGGATGTAAGCCACCCACAACCTTCTAAGGTAGGGACCATTTATGAGCCCATTTTGCAAGCGGAAGACACCAAAACAGAGGCAGCCAACAAGGGATAGTCTCAGGATTTGAACTCACAAAAGTGCGCCTCCAGAATCTGGACTGTTTTTCACTACATTAGATTTTCCCTCGAGCAATGAGGATTTCCTTGGTAAGAAACTGTTCACCGCCTCCCTCCCTCCGCACTGGACATTCTCCACTCGAGGAAGGAAAGCAGGTCTCACATGCTGGTATTGACTCCATTTTGAAGGGAAACTATCTTCATGCTCTTCTTTCAAACGTTCTGACCTGACATTGCGGGGTGAACACACTTGTACATTCGCAACCACTCATGTGTGTGAACTGGGATTCTCTAAACACTATGCAGCTAAAACAAAACTATGTCGAGGCTGAGATAAGACAGCAACTGCTTTTGGTTTCCCTTGTTTTCTAATTTTATGTATCCCTTGAAACAACCTTTTAGTAATGCGGTGACAAGTAAATGTCACAAAACTGAACTTACAAAGTACATTAAGGGTAATGTCCGCATCTCTCAGACCTGTCCCTCCTGTTTCGCCAGGCTCTGCAGCTGGTTTAGAGTAAATACCAGAAAAGCACTTAGAAGCAAGGAATAGAAATTGGTGGCTTAACCAAAGAAGGGTTCGTGGCCCTCACAGAACAAGCAGCCAGGAGGTAGATGGTGCTGGTCGTGGTCTGGCTTCTCGGCAACATCGGTCAACAACCCTTACATTCTCTTGACCTTTCCCTACGGACGCAAGCAGGCTGATGTCGGTGCAGCCAACACGGTCACCATCTGGACAGAAAAGGGAGCAAGGAAAGTATGTACCTCCTTTGTCCCTTCCATCAGGAAAGCAAATCGTTCACAGAAAACTCCAGCAGGCGTCTGCTTACATCTCACTTACTTCAAAACTGTCACCTGGTCACTTCCAATGCAGGGAGGCTGAGAAAGGAAGAAAAATGCTGAGTTGACCACCTATACTGTGTCTGCCACAAAGGAAAACAAAGATTTTCCAGGTTACCTTGGGTACATGTCCTTTAGGGAACCAAACAATATCGGCTTTGAGGGATTTAAAAAATAGGACACCCATGCACCCATTTAAGAACATTTGGTTAATTGCTTATTTTGCATGTAACACTGTACTCGCTTGGTCCTGGGAAGTCTCAGGGGTCTGGTGACAGAGAAAGAAGGCAGGGATGAAGAGGGAAGAGATGAGCTCGCTAATCAATTTTTCATCGTGCTAAGAAATCATGGGAATTCTCAATCTCCATTTTTGTGTTACAAAAGGATTGGCTCTCTGAGGACACATCAAACTCTAGAGCGCTCTGATTTTGTATAAATAATCATTTACTAAGATGTTCTCTGTCCCTGCTGCAATGTCACTGGGAGGGTTGCTGTCAGCAACATATAATGACCCACATTTCCCCAGCAGCTTAAGCCATCATTGCATTAATTTAATGTGATGGGGCAACCAGAATGTGGCATGGGAATTGTATTTTGATGGGAAACAGCGCTACAACCTTCAGAAGCAAGGACAGATGGTAAAAGCTTGGAAAAGACTAGAAAAAGTCAACATAAATAGGAAATAAGAATTTAGAACTTACTGGTGCCTGGGTGGCTCAGTCAGTTAAGTGACTGCGGTCAGGTCACGACCTTCAGCTCAGGTCATGATCTCAGGGTTCTGGGATCAAGCGCCGAGACAGGCTCCCTGCTCAGCACCCCCCCCCCCACTCCTGCTCTCTCTCTCTCAAACAAATTAAAATAAAAAGAATTTAGAACTTGGAACTAGCACTGATAAACAATTTATAAACAATTTTCATCCTTCCAAGACTCTTAACACTGTTTAGACCCCTTTTCAGGAGTAAGGCGCATGCCTGTTTCTGAAGGTGGCCGCTCTTCATTCAGCCTCAGGTGCTTACCCTGAGCGACCTTGTAGACACAGTCCTTCCTACATTTCATAAATCTTTAATGAGCATCATTTATGTTCCAAGCACTGTAGTAGGTCCTTGGTCACTCTTACCCTTGGATGCTTATGTCTGCTGGAAAAGATGGCTACCTTGAGTAAACACTGAAATGCACTGGGACAAGTTGCCATAACAGAACGGTGAACCAGGTGCAGAGGAAGTACTGAGAGATCCAGGTCAGTCCTGCCTGATGCAGGTACAGGACAAGAAGGGCGTAGAGAAATGGGAAGAGTCTTCACAAGCTGCACAAAGGTAACTTTTGAGTGACAGGTCAAGTGCAAAGTCATGGAAATATGTTTGGAAAACTGCATGTCATTTTGTGCATCTTCTAGAATACGGGGTGCATAGGGGAGAATGGTGGGGGAAGGACTCAAGGGTCCAGCTCGTTTGGAAAGTGTCTGGGGTTGTCTTACATACAGAAGGCTGGGCTGGCAAATGAAGGTAAATCTGGGCTGGCTATTGGCTCTTCTTGGCTCCTCTTTGCAACCAGTCCGTGTTTCTACCATTCGTGTCCTTTATCACAGGGTCTGGAAGCCTGAGAACAACTCATCCCATGCTCCTTTATGTCTGGGGCTCTGGACACCATTAACAGTCAGCCAATGAGACGCACTTGCTTAAGATTTGGAGATGGAAGGGTGCAGGGAGCACGCTGTGTTGTTCTGCCTCTGGAAGTAGCTTGTGGGTGCTTGGGCTTTGGCGGAACAAGGATTTACAAAGTCCTCATCAGCTGCCCCCCTCACTGCGGTAGCACAGCCATGATCATCAGCGGAGGTTTTCTGCACTTTCCTGACCCGGCTGGCAACAACTTTTTAACCGTAGGACCACGGCTGCAGGGGTGAATCAAAAGCTAGCAGCCTCCCCTGACTTCCACTAATCCCATTCTCCCAACAGTCTTGTAGGCACCTAATCCCCTCTATCAAATCTCTCTGCCTGCAATACCAAGAGCTGTTTCTCTTTTCCTGACTGAACTTTCACTGCTACAGTATCAATATATAGGAAGGTAAGGGACAAAACCACCCCTAATGGCAGTCAGTGTAACTGTCTACATAGAAAATCTATAGTTACATTTTAGAACTGAAAAGAAAGTTCATCAAGGTTGCTAGATGGTAAGACTGACATATTTTTTTAAAATCAATTGCACAAGTCACAAACCTGGATGTTATCCTTGATCCCCCATCATCTCTCGCAGCTAATCAATCACTAAATCCCATTGATTAGATGTACTCCATGTTGCATAAACATCAACACCCCTGCCAACACCCTAATCAGACCACCAGCATTTCTCCCCTAGATTACTAACTCAGCCATTTGGGCTGCTACTGAAAAAATACACACAGACTCAGTGGCTGATAAACAACCCAAAAGTTTTCTTACAGTTCTGGAGGCTGGGAGGTCGTGGATCAAGGTGCTGACAGATTGTCTGGTGAGAGCCCGCTTCCCGGTTCCGAGGTGGACGCCTTTTCATGGCGTCCTGACATGGTAGAAAGGGCCAGGGAGCTCTCTGGCCTGTTTTATAAGGGCACTAATCTTACTCATGAGGCCTCCACCCTCATGACGTAATCGCCTCCCAAAGGTAACCACCTCCAAACACCGTCACACTGGGGGTTGGGTTTCAACATATGAATTTGGAGAGGTTTGCGGGGTGGGGGCATGACACAAAACTTCAGTCCATAGCAGCTACCCTAACATCCTCCTAACTGGTCTTCTGGACGGAGTTTTACCTTCTTGCATTCTTCCCAGCACAGCTGGAATTCTGAATTCTGATTCGAGTTCTGCAACATGAACTCAATCCAAGCATTCTCCTGCTTCAAAGGCTCCTCGTTGCTCTGGGGGTTAATTCCAACTCTCCCATGTGGTTTACAAAGTCCTTCACCACCTGCCTTCTGTCTCTCCCTCTAGTTTTACTCTCTCTACACCACACTCCTCTCTTGAGAACTCTAGCCTTACTGTAATTCTGTCGCATTCTCAAATAAGCTTTTTCATAAACAGTTATCTCTGGGAGCCTCATTTTCTCCTTGGCCCCTCCCGCTGCTCAGCTCCGAATCAAGCTTCAGGCTGGGGATGGGACCTCATGTGTTCTGACTTGGCAAGCGGGGCTCTAACCCCCTGGCACCCCTGCCCCAGCATGGCCCCTGCTATACTTTGTTGAGACTGCTTGTTGAATTGTTTTCCATCAGCCAACTGTAAGCTCCACGAGGCTGGGAATATGTAGATCACTGGACTTCTCGTGCGGACACAGGGAAGGTGCCCATTAAATATTTGTTGAAAATAAATCCTTACTCTAGGCCCTCTTCAGATGTTAGATTGAGGGGTGAGAGGTGGGCGGGGGGTGGGGAGGCTAGGACAAAGACAACCAAGGCTCTACTGATGGGCTATTGTCCTACACAAACCACCACAGTGGACCACAGGGAAGTTCATTTCCATCTCAGTAAAACCCAGGATGAGGTGAGGCACTTCTCCTGGGCATAAAATTTGGGGAGGTACCGAAAAGTTCAGTAATCAAGATAAAGAACATTTTAATGAATATTAAACAGCCATTTTAAAGATGGAGGCAAAAAGAAAAAAAATCGGGAAAAATACTGATCCTGTCTATATTTAAAATTTGTAAGTTTCAGATATTTTGTTCTTCAAGGAGTTTTTACATTAATTTTAATTTTTTATAATGTTGCATTAAGATATTATTTAGTTACCTGATTACTGAGTGTTTGCACATTTGCACCTCCGTCAAGTTCATCACTCACCTAACTATAGTCCCAGCTCTGATTTATCTGCACAGTGTTTAACCAAACTCTGATGGAAGGGCTTGTTCTGTTTCCTTGTTCAGTATTATGTGTAATGGGTTTTTTAAATATACCCTGTATAGGGGCGCCTGGGTGGCTCAGTCGTTAAGCGTCTGCCTTCGGCTCAGGGCGTGATCCCAGCGTTCTGGGATCGAGCCCCGCATCGGGCTCCCTGCTCCTCTGGGAGCCTGCTTCTTCCTCTCCCACTCCTCCTGCTTGTGTTCCCTCTCTCGCTGGCTGTCTCTGTCTGTCAAATAAATAAATAAAATCTTATAAATAAATAAATAAATAAATAAATAAATAAATAAATAAATAAATAAATAAACAAACCCTGTATAAATTAAGGGCTTTCCTTTTATTCCTGGCTCACTAAAAATATTAGGAATGGTCACTGAATTTGAAAGCAAGTGGTTTTTTAGCATCTCTTGAGAGATCATGTAGTGTCTTTCCTCTAATGTAAGAATGTAGTGAATTACATGGATAACAGTAAGAAAAGTTGTTCCCATTTTTTTGTTATTATAAGCAAACAATAAGCATATCTATTATTTTCTGTCATTTGGATTATATCTTTAGGCCAAATCCCCTAACATTCTCATAAATGGAATGAATGGGTTGCCATTTTATTGAAGCTTTGTCATTTTAAACTTTTCCCAAATGAAGCACACCTTCAAAAAAACCCGCCATCATCAATAGTAGCAGTCTTCCTTCACGAGAGGTCTGGGGGGATTTTGACACATTTTCACCTCCTACTTCCTCTCTCACCATTTTCTGGCCCAGTTTGTGCATGAGTGAGGGTCAGGCAGCAGTAAGAGTGCAGTAACTATTAAACCTGATGGGAACTTCCAATACCTTTTCTAGGAAATAAAAGAAAATGCCCACTCAACCGTACTTCAATTACAAATTTAAAAAGAGAAAAAGAAATTTAAAAAAAGAAGAAAGGAGAGAATCCCCACATATGGCAGGATTCTGTCAGGGGAATTAGCTACTTTAGAACCTTCTAACGTGTGAGTGTTGCAGAAAAATAAAGTTGGAGCTTAGGTAGGAGAAGAGGTAGCCAACTCTTTTGTGTCTTCTCTTCATATCTTGGCTGGGAATATGGAGTAGAGATCATTTCATGACTGACTCACCAAGGGGCAGTTCAGCCTCTTCTGTCTTTTCTAGGAACATCTGTGGACTGTTGCTTAATTAGATAAGTCAATGTGAAGTCCTGGGTGGGAATGAGACAGCGGCAGGTGGGGACACCAAGGAAGTAAGTGAGGCTAACCAGGAGGCGTGTGGACAGTGGCTGGGGCAGTGCCCAGGACCACAGTGTAAGCTGCTCGAGAGCAGGGGCCTCATCTATCTGCAGGAATGCACCTGCCATACTTCCTATAACGCCCAGCACACAGCAGTGCCCAGTAAATACCTCACAACAAATAAAAGAATGAACCACCAAGTTCTGCCAGACCCCACCATCAAGGACTGAGCTAGGGAGAGGAATACCAGAAGATGAGAAAATCCGGAACGTGGTACCATGACTGCCAAGGGAAGAACGTGTTAAGTGGAGGGAATGGACAACATTGTGTCAAATTATGCGGAGCAGTGGAAGTCATGGCAGTTACAAAACAGTCGATTTGAAGTGAAAAAGAAAAACACAGCAATGACTTAGGAGAGAAGCGTTTTGATGTTATTATTGTTGTCTGTTCGGTGCATGGTAGGAAGCTCAGAAGGGCAGTGCCTCAACAATGGCCCAGTGCTTTTCTTTCTCTGCCACTGGCTGCGTGTTGGATTTCCTTCTCCTGTTACAAGATGGCTGCTGCACCTCCAGAGATTATGTCCACATCCACACCAGAAGGAGGGAGGATGGGCCAAAGAGTAAAGTGAGCCAGCTGAGTCTGTCCATTTTTCTCAGGAACACTAAAGCTTTCCCAGAACAAGCTTTTACTTTCCTCCCTTTCCTCTCTAGGTCATGTGGTCACCTTTAGATCAATTCTACCCGAAGCCCTAAGATTCCATCATTGCCTTAGTAAATCAGATTCATTCTCTGTAGCTGAGGAATGGCCTCTCCCCGAAATCAAAGCATCTCCGATGGTGGCTGAAAAGAATGGGCATGTGTTGGAGGGACAGAGGGAGAATGCACATTAGGTAGACCACGGATTATGTCGGACACAGAAGTGACATTTTAAAAAGACCCAGAGGGATCAGCTGCATAATTTGTGGGGTCCAATGCAAAATGGCAATCTAGAATCCCCTGTTCAAAAAATATATTAATAATTTCAAGACAGCAACAGTGGAGCACTAAACCAAGTGTGGGGCCCTTCTGAGTGCAGGTCCCTGTGCCACTGTCTTCCTCCCATGCCGTGAAGTCAGCCCTGGACCCGAAGCTGTCCATTGAGCTGGGAGCTCGGTGCTCACTGGTCAATTCAGGTGAAGCGGGAGGGGCAGGAAAGACCAGTGCGGTAGGTTGAGGAGTGAATGGGGGTGAGCGAGTGGCAAAGGCACCAACACTCGCTGGAGAAAGAGACACAGTGTGGAAAGAGAGAAGAGAGGGGGCGGAGGCTACAGGTACCCAGCGAACTGCTGCTCAGGCATTTTCCGTCTCTCTTTCAGGCCAGCTTGCTTTGGAGCCTGGGGTGAGGGGTGCTTTCATGTGGGGCAGGTGGGAGAGGAGCTGGGGCTGAGCGCTGCACTTACCCCTCACCAAGCACATGCCACCAAACCAGGGGATCATGGAACCAGAGCCCCGGGTCAGAAAAGCTAGGTTGGAATCCCAGTTCTGCCAGGAACTAGCAAGACTCTGGGTCTCCGATCCTTAGTTAGCTCACCTGTCAACACAGGACAGAAAAACACATGTCACGCGGTTTACATAGGGGTGACTTGTTACAAAGGGAAGGCATGGTTATTGCCCTTTGAGCAGACACTCTCCACACAAAAGCTGGGCATCCCTCTCCTGCCCACCCCCGCCCCCACCACTGTTGACCCCAGCCACTCAATGCTAATTTTAAGAGGAGGTGTCAATTTTAATAGATTCCATAACACTGCAATGATACTGTCAATACAAGTGGAGGGGCGGATAGTGCAGGGAAGGGAGGGAAAGGAAGAGGTAGGCATGTTTGTTTATGTAAACCCACTCTGTTGCTCCCCACTCCCCACCTTGGCCATCCATTAGAGACCAGCTCAGGGCTTATGCCACCCGGTGATGTAAACAGTGTCTCAATGATGTCACCCCCATCAGTGCCAGGAGACATAAATTTCATTTCCCAGAAGATGCAGCAGACAGTAGTTTCTGGGCAAACAGTGACTCTAGCAATAAATATTGGCAGAGGAGAGAGACCTTTAATGGAAAAGCTTTGTGAACCTAGAGCAGCCAGGTTGTAAACCCCAACAACAGAGAGGGATTTAATATCTTAGATCAGAAGACAGATTCATCAGAGCAAATAAATAATTCTATAGCCCATTTGAAGCAATCAACTATTAAAATTTAAGTATTAAAATAAAAGCCACATCTGAGGTAAGAAACCATGGAAATGAGACAGAAGCCCCCTAACTAGAAAGAAAACCGCCCAGCCTGGGCTCGCCGTTGAGGGGCGGGGTAGAGGGGCGTGTCCTCCCCCAGGATGAGCAAGCAGAGCCAACCAGGAGGCGGTGGGCGGAGCCTCCGCTGGGCTTGGGGTAGGAAGAGGGGCGGACCCACAGAGCCGCAAAGGTAGATCCCGGCTGGATGGAACTTACCTGAGGGCAAACACAAACTGCAGGGAGGACGGTAAGAATTCGTCTGGAAAACAAAAAAAACGACACGTTGCAAGCTAATCCTAAAGGTCAGGAAGTGTCCCCCAAATATCACTTGTCAACAGAATACGCTGGGACCTGAGTGCTACGACATTTTGAGTAATGTAACGTGAATTTCACTTCATTTGTGTTCCTCTGCAGGGAGTTCACTTCCAACAC
This sequence comes from Ursus maritimus, assembly GCF_017311325.1. NCBI lineage: Eukaryota > Metazoa > Chordata > Mammalia > Carnivora > Ursidae > Ursus > Ursus maritimus. Next base: position 8,389,971 of record NW_024423564.1, read on the forward strand.
GGCCTGGCCGCAGGAGGAAAACCGAGGCTTGTCTTCATCTTGCCCCATGTCTGGGCATCCAGTGCTTTGGGACACGTTGGTTCTTCTCAGGAGGTGATGCTGACATCCAGGGACAAAAATCTTGCTATCCTTGACCTAGGACATCGCACACCATGCCGTGACTGGTCCAAGGCCAAAGGCAGACCTAGAGTGGGCAGGAGGCACGAAGGCCATGGCGCTTCCACACCTCCCCCGCCAGTTCTTTGGAATGTTTGCAACCAGAGGGGTAAACAGGCCATGACTCTTCTTGTCCCCTCAGATGCAGAAACGGAAATTCAGAGAGGTAAGGTGACTTGCTCAGGGTCACACAACCTGGAGCTTCTCGCTAGAAATCGGGAGCTGTTCTCACTGTACTACAAAGCAGCGCCAAATTCCGCCTCAACATGAGACACCCTCCCCGGCCATTCTGCCTCTGGAATGAGAGATTCAAATGTGCACAGGTGGGTCTGGCGATTCCCTGGGGCTCCCCCACAGGCCCGGCCACTAAATCCTAGTCTAGAATTGACACCCATGAGGGCACGTCCTCTGGATAGAAGGAGCATCCTGTGAGGCCCAGAGTCCATCTCTTCTAGACCTGCTGCGGGTGTAAGCAGGCGGAGGTGAGAGAAGGCACTTGGAGGGTGGCGTTTGTCCCATAGGGTATTTGCCCTGACCACAGACCTGGATATAGTCCACGAAGGCCGGCTCTGAAACTCGTCCTTGCGGACAGCGCCAGGAAAGTCCGTGCTCAGGCAGGCCAGAGAACCTGGATGGACATACCCTGAGGACAAGAGCCAAGTCTTATTCATCTTTATATTCCTCCTGCCCAGCATGCTGTGTGACATTTACTACCCTCAAAACTGGTTTATGGAATAAATGAACAAATAAACTGAGTCTCGGCTCTGCTGTGCAGACAGCATGTGACAGTGAGCAAATCCCCAAGGTTCTCTGGACTCGAGCTTCCTCCGGGAGCTGAATTATACCTTCCGAGTTTGTAAGGAATAAACGAACCAAAGCGTGTGAAAGAGCTTGATCAATTAAAACACACCCCAAAATGTAAAGCTTCAAGAGGAAGCACTGCTAACATTAGAAATTGCTTTCTTGACCACTGTTATCTCTCCTTGCTACCCAGTCTCTCTCTCAGCGTCCCCCTAATTATGGTCTCCCACCCTGACCTCTATGCACTGGCTGATGGTGGTGGGGCAGAAAGATCAATCAGGCTTGAGACATGGGAAGTCTACACTCTTCCTGAGAAGCAGCAGCCCTGAGGGTGTATCTGCAGGTAACATGGCAGCCTGGAGACTGCCCACCCCTCACCCTGGTATCCAGAACAGTGGCCACATTAGATAGATCCATGTGTGTGTGTGGCTGGAGTGTATGGGCAAATGGAGTGGGGGACCCAGCTGTTGAGGCAGGCCCATCCCAATGGCTGTGAAGAGACTCCCACTGGAAACAGGAAGTGGGCCCTTTTTTGCTGTTAGACCAGGGGTCAGTAAACGACAGTCCCTGGGCCAGATCTGGCCTGCTACCTGTTTCTGTGCCGCCAACAAGCTCAGAATGGCTTTTACGTTTTTACATGGTGGGAAAAAATCAAACCAATATTTCATGACATGAGAGAATTACCTGAAACCCAAGTGTCCACATCCGCACAATAAAGTTTTATGAGAACATCACTCACTGCTTTGTGTGCATAATCATCTGTGGGTGCTTTCACAGCTGAACGATCTCTGATGGAGACCACGGGCCCACCCTGGTCTAGGCCTTCAGTGCAACAAACGTTCAGCTTTCAGTGAAAACAGACTCTTGCCAAGCTCGGGGCTCATCTCTGAGGGTACACAGCTGGATAAAGTACAGCTCTGTTCTTGTGAGGCCTGAGGTCTAGTAGGAGGGCGCACAGGCTAAGCACCTAGTCCTCTGGGTTCTGAGAGGGGCCACATCCTCTCTGGGACCCCGGGTTCGCTAAGAGATTCCAGTTTGAAGTCACGTGGCCCCTGCAAGGGGTCCTAGCCATTCGTGATTTCAGTGAGGGCAGGAGAGTGGGCTGGTCCCTTGAGGCACACCCAGGGGTCCCTGTGAGTGCTTGGGGGTACGGGCTATGTCTCACACCCAGGTGGTGCCCTCTCTCAGCCTATTCTGACTGGCTCTTTGCAAACAGGTACGGGGAGATCTAGTCAGGATAGTCCGAAGTCCCTTGTGCTGGCTCTCCAACAGTCCATGGGTCACCCGCCGTCTGTGTATGGCCATGTCCCCTGTTCCTCGAGTGGATTGTTTTATTGTTTTGCTATTACGATTTTATTGTGGGTCCTGCATGCAATCTGGTCTCTCCCTCTTACGGCTCTCCCAGCCTCACACAGATGTAAAATGTCTCCTTCCCCAGGTAAACTCGCTAAGTCTCTCCTGATGCCACCTTTGGTCAGAGGCTCCTCACAGGGGGCAGAGCCAGAGCCAGCAACAGTCAGCACGAAGCACGAAGCAGGAACAAAGCCGTGAATAATAAAATAGTGTTCAAGATGCCCGCAGCCTCAGTGTGGACGGGTTTGGTGCAGAACTAGTCGATCCCTCAGCCAAGTGTGAGAGAGGAAGTCTGCCCTTAAAAGTTATACGGGCCAAGGGGTTTGCTCCTTTCAATGCTCAGCGCGCGCACGGCGCTTGCCCAATGGGATCTATGAGCTGAGCCCAAAGGTCATGGGTAGGGCTAACGTGAGGTTTGAAAGTGAGCCTTAAGGGTAACTAAGGAAGTAGAAGAGACTCCTCTTTCTGTTGGTTCGCAGGGACATGTGAATGTCAAGGGAAAGGTCCCACAGGCACTGACTGGCAAGGAGAAGGAAGAAGAAGGGGAGGTCTCGTGAAGGGACCCCACTGGGGAAATGAAGTCCAGTCGGGAGCAATAGGAAGGGTGAAGAGGGTGTGCGGGCTTCATCCAGGAAGATCTGCTACAGACGGCAAAGGGGTGCTCTCACTTGCTTAGGAGGGGGGCGCTTGGAATGCAATTTGTAATCTTAGGGGGAGGCTTGAAATGGGCTATAGGATTTCAAAACAGATGAGAGATGGCAAGGGGGTGAGGAGCTGTAGTGCTCTGGGCTGTGGCATTCGCTCTTCTGCACCGGCCTTCAGCGCCTGTTTGCCCGGCTGAGCTGCAGAGGACCCTGGTGCGCGGTGGCACAGCGAGGTCTGAGCTGGCCGGTAGGACGGCCTGCTTGAGGTGGGAGGGTCTGAGGAAGCCCCAAACGCATGTTACCTTCACTGTCAGCATCTCACTTTGTAGAAAAGTCTATACGAACCAAATGTGTGTAATTCCGACCAAAATACAAGTTCACCAATGGAAATTACATTTGTAATTGACATCTGTGTAGTGTCTTATAACAGGAGAAGTTATTTTCAAAGGTGTGATCTTCCCTTACCCTCTAGAACCATCATGGGAAGTGGCTATCGTGACCAGTTTTCCTATTTTACAGACAAGGATGGGGAGATGGAGCGTGAGTCTGGTACCTTCCAGTAAGTCAGTCCAGAGGTGGGGAAGCTCTGGGCTCATCCAGTGGCTGAACAGCTTCATCAGCAGTCTGATTCCTTCCCTTCCACTCTGCCCTCCTCGCCTCTTGGCCTTGTCCTCAGGCTGTTTTCCTGGGTCAGAAGACACCTGCCACATCCTCGCACCACGAACCCCTGAAGCAAAAAAAGAGTGTGTCTTCCTTGAGTTCCTTTTTAAGACTGAGGGAGTCTTTGCTGGGACCCCTTCCCTGCAGACTTTTCTGCCCACTGCGTTAGCCAGAACAGGCTCGACGTCCATTCCTAGTGGAGGCGCCGGAAGACGGAACGCATCATCGGCCTGGGCTCGGGTGAGCCGCACTGACTGGCTTCACTCTAAATTCACCACCGCTAACCTCCAGAAGGCTCTTACTGCTGCCTGGCAACACGCGATATGTTTATTCCCACCCCAGTGCGTCTCAGACCCGAGTGTGCCTCAGAGTCCCCAGGGGCTTGTCAGAGCACAGACTGCCCGACTTGGTGCTGGAGCTCCTGACCCAGGAGGCCTGGAATGTGCATCTCTGGCGAGTTCTCAGCTGACCCCGGTGCTGTGTGTCCTGCCAGGGATCACACTTTGGGACCCCCTGCTCTAGCTCATGGACCATCGTACTGTTCTAGACAGCACCCTCAGGCTGTCCTTTCTTCTCAGGCGTCGTACACCTCGCCCCACCTGCTCCTCAATCTCAACTGATACCTTGCGGCCAGCTTCAGGTAGCACAGTAGACGACCCGCTCCCACTGTCACAGCTAACACGGTACCCTCTGGGTTCCCTCCTGTGCCAGGAACGAACCGCCTTGCTCCAATTTAAGGCCAATCCTACATCTGTGTGCGGGCCCTTATCTCCTCTCACCCAGCCAGGGACATCGCTCCAAAACACGGGGCCTCATCAGCAAACTTCCTCCAATATTTTCTTTTCTTTTCTTTTCTTTTTTTTTAAAGATTTTATTTATTTATTTGACAGATAGAGCCCAAGCAGCGGTAGCAGCAGGCAGAGGGAGAGGGAGAAGCAGACTCCCCCCTGAGCAAGGAGCCTGATGTGGGACTCGATCCTGGGACCCTGAGATCATCACCTGAGCCGAAGGCAGACGCTTAACTGCCTGAGCCACCCAGGCGCCCTCTGATATTTTCCATCCCAAAGCAAAACAAAAGACAACAAACCCCACAAAAACTGCCTTGACCCCAATCCCTCCTCAGCCACGAACTCCATTCTATTTCCCTTTACAGCAGGACTTTTGACATCTCTCTACCTGCCCCCCTCACTTCCTGTCTTTCCTTCTCTCCTGAATCCCATCCAGCCCGACGTTGGTTGCCACCTCTCCCCTGAAACTGCTCCTGTCAAGGTTAGCCATGACTTCCTGGTTCCTGATTCCGGGAGTGCTGTCTGTTTCCCTGCTACTCCGCTCCTTAGCGGCATCTGACACAGCTTGTCACTCCGCCCTTGGAACACCCTCCCTTGGCTTCTGGCCACGGATCCCTCTTGGATCCCCTCCCTCCTCTCTGGCTGTTCCTTATCCGTCTCTTTGCAGAGTGCTCTTCATTTCACTGACCTCTATAGGTGGGAGAGTCCTAGACCTCAGGCCCCTATGCGCGCTCTCACTTGGCGGGGTTTCAGCTATGTCAGGATTTGAAATGCCACCTACATGCTGTGACTCCCAAATTTCTATCTCCAGCCTGGATCTCTCCACTGAATTCCAGACACATGCATCCCATGGCATGCAGCTCCAGATATATACGGGCTACGTCAAAATTACCATCTCCCAAACTGGGCTGCGGCTGCTTCCCCAGCAACACAGCACGCACATGCACTAGGCTTTTCTTCCTGCTCACAGCGAATGGAGATTTTGCTCCCCAGTTCCTCACGCCAGAAGCTGGGAGGCATCCTTGCTTCTGCCCTTTGCGCTCACACACCGCAACCAAACTGTCAGCAAATAGCAGCGGGTCTACTTCAAAATGTATCCAGGGTCTGACCCCGGATCACAGCCTCCGCTGCCACGGACTCTGGTCCAGGCCATTCTCATTTCCTGCCTCCACTGTTACAAAAGCCTCCTCACTAGTCTCCTCACTTCCTCCCTTGCCTCCTCCCCACCCCGCCCCCCATCTATTTTCAACATAGCCAGCCAGAGTGATGCCATTAAAATGTAAATCAGATTATGTCATCCTTCAGCTCCAAATCTCACTTAGAGCAAAGCAAAATCCTTACAAAGCCCTGCAAGGGATCTGGGCCTGCATGCTTCTCTGATGTCATTCCCCCTCCCCCCCCCCACCTCCTGCTTCTCTGCAGGTCCTCTGGCCTCCTGGCAGTTCCATGAACACATCAAGTACACGCTCACCTTTACACTTGCTGTGACTCTGCCAGGGGTACCCCCCCTCCCCTGCAGAAATCTCTGGGTCCAATAGCTTCAGCTTTCTGCTCAAATGTCTCCTCCTCAGAAAGGCTTTCCCTGACATCCCTAAATGAAACAAGAACAAACCCCTACACTCATTTCCACCCCAACACTTTCTCTTCCACTTAAGCTACTTTAATGTTTTTGCAGCGCATATTACCACCTGACATACTATATATGTGTTTATCATATAGCTCTCCCCCTAGAATGTATGCAGCATGAGAACAGGGAATTTGAACCTATAACAAGCACTCAACAAAATTTGATGAACTAATTAATGGAAAGGGGAGATCCCACAGTAAGCCCACAAACTGGCAACTAAGCTATACTTTGGGCTCTTATGAGTTAGATTAGCGGTAGTCGTTCCCACAGAGCCCTGTCAACCTGTATTTCCAGACTGAGATTCTGGATCTGCAAGGCCAAGAAACAGACTCTGTATGGTGTACCACTGTGGGTACTGTCATCCTGAGAGACCCAGCCAGCCAGCTTCCTTCAAAGGAGCTCCATCTCTCAGATCCTCCAAGTCCTGGGTCCTTCATATTCCTTGTAGCAAATTCTTCTCACAAGGCACATAATTCCTCCCTGATGGATCAAGTTCACAACCACTCATTTTGTACATTGTTTTTTCAAAGCTGGCCACATCTGTAGGCACCACAAAGAAATCTGCCCAGCATAGCTTGCCCTCTCCTTTCCTGCCGCAATATACTCAGTTAAAAGAACTTGATCAGCCAGACCAGAATCATTTTGGTAACTGTGTCTAGTTGTAGTATAACCACCTGCACCTTGACAAGAAAACTGATCATTCTATCAGGAGACTTCATTCTTTTATTGGCATTAATATAACTTTCTTCTGTCATATGAACCCAAACTTTTTCTCATCCCCAGACAATGGCAGGGTTTTTTTTGTTAAAAATAGAAAAGCACAAATACAAAAAAATAAATACGTTTAAAAATGAATAAATAGAAAATAAAATAGAAAAATACAGCATCCTGTGCACACAGCAAGAATTTCCACGAGGAGCTGTCTTGCCCGGAGCCTTGCCAGTGTGGCATTTAATACACGCCTGCCCTACTAAGTAGACCTCAAGTGACCTCTCCAGGTGAGTTTTCTCCTCTATGAAAGACCACACTTCAGGTTTTGGAACAATCCAACAGATCATGAGATTGGCAAAAGGAGACAGAGGGACCCAACTGGAAATGGCAGCCCGAACCCCGCTTCACCCCTCCATTGAGCAGCATTAGATTGAACTAATTGGATAAAAATAAGGCAAGAGGTCTGGAACACTGGAATGGGTTAGGAAGACTTTCATTATCTCACCAATGGCAATGCATAAGTACAGATGATTCAGAGCAAGTCACCTGAAAATAAGGCGAATTCCAAAGCCACCGGGAGAAATGAATTTTGCTGAATGGATCCTTACTCTCTACATGGTGAAGAGGAAGAAAACCCCCAAGGCAAGAAACTGAGAGGCAGTTGGGAGCATTTAGTTTTGAGTGGGTATCAGAGCAGTGTGAAAGAGGTAAGCAATACCTGAATTCAAAACAGCAGCTTCATCCTGTAACTGCACCAAATGCTGTGCAAATGGCCTGGGGCCACCCATTGGTAGGCATGAAGGAAAGAAATTTAAAGTAATGGGTACTCCTGATAGTTAAGTGATTAGCGTTTCCCTTGTGCTTGAGACGGCTATTTCAACATTTTTTAATAGATGTAGAACCAACCAATGGTAAAAATGCTTAGTAAACTGCAGAAGTCTATAGAACAAAAGAAAACATATACAACAGACCTGCTGAATTTTGTTATCCAGCTGCTATTTTGCAATTCATCGTTTCTGAATTAAAAAGCTCGGTGATTCCTGTGCTACCCACGTGCTACGGCCCCATCTCAGGTAAGTCATTACAGCCACTGTGCCTGAAGATCTCTGCTCATCTGTGATAGTATCAAGATTCAGGTGTCCATGAGGAACTAACGCTCAGAACTTAGCTCAAGAGCAGAGCTTGTCAAACTACTGTGCCTTCAAATCAGCTGGGCAATCTTGTTAAAAGATTCTGATGGCCGCAGTCTGGGCTGTGGCTTGAGGTCTACATTTTCTAACAAGCTCCCAGGTGCTGCCCATGCTGGCCCAAGGATGGACCACACGTGGCACAACAGGGCTTTAGGCTCCACAGTCTGCAACCTGAGCTGAAAGAAAACCTGAGTTTTCTTTTCTTTTCTTATTAAGATTTTTTATTTATTTATTTGGGGGGGGGAGGAGAGAGAGAGAGAAGGCACGAACATTGGGGAGGAGCAGAGGGAGAGGGAGAAGCAAACTCCCTGCTGAGCAGGGAGTCTGACTCCAGGCTCTATCCCAGGACCCTGGGATCATGACCTGAGCTGAAGGCAGATGTTCAACCGACTGAGCCACCCAGGCGCCCGCTGAGTTCTGTCTTTGGTGATAGGATTTCTGAAGGGGCGGAGTCGATGCGTAACTGGGTAGATCAGTTGTCTGGAGCAGTGGTTCTCAGAGTGTGATCCGGGGCTAGTGACAGATGTGGGAACACGTTAGAGATGCTAATTCTTGGGGCCCCGTCCCAGAGTTTCTAGTTTTCTGGTTTCTAGACTAGAAACTCTGGGGGGAGGACCCAGTAATCTGTGTTTTAATAAGCCCTCCTCCGATGTGCACTAGTGTTTGGGGAACATGGCTCCAGCACATTAAAATCACCTGGGGTGGGATACCTGGGTGGTTCAGTTGGTTAAGCATCTGCCTTTGGCTCAGGTCATGATCCCAGGGTCCTAAGATCAAGTCCCGCATCGGGCTCCTTGCCCAGGGGAGAACCTGACGCTCCCCCTGCTTGTGCTTGCTCTCCCTCTGACAAATAAATAAATAAAACCTTTAAAATAAAATAAAATCACCTAGAGAGTAAAAAAGAAAAAAAAAAATCAAGACCTGGGCTCCCTCCCAGAGAATCTAACTTTTTCATTCTGGGGTAGGACCCAGGCATCGGGATATTCTAAAGGCATCCACGGAGATGCTCACGTGCAGTCAGCAGTGAAAACACTTGGCCTAGAGCAGAAAGCGAATCCTGCTCAAATAGGAGAGTCAGCTGTAAAGCGTCTGAGCGAACCACCACCGGCTGGTTGCAGGGCTGGATGTCTACGTGAACAGTGGGCACTCTGGCTTCCAGGGTGACTGGGTCAGAGTGGGGGACGATGCAACATACACCCTCATCCCTGGCTCTTCTGGCTCCTTTCGCTCATGATGTGCTCCGGCTGGAACACCCTGCTGCTATCCTATCACCAGTCAAAAGTTTCACCCATCCTTAAAGGCCCATATTAAGCCAGGTCTTCAGAAATCCCTTCCTAAACCCCCTTGCCAGATGAGATTTATCCTTCTGTAGATGTTCATGGCACATTACTTGGAAATCTTATTTTCTCATGCTACCTACCTTTCTTGACTCTTCCCCTCTGCTGAATTGTGAACTCTTGGACACCCAGAACTGCATAACCCTGAACTTTGCACCGCTACAGCCAGCGGAAGTGCTGCACTGGGAACCTAGTAGGCACACAGTAAATCTCTTCTCGAATCTGGGATCAGGACACCTGCAGTTGAGCCTTCCCTTTGCAATCGGGGCTTGTGACCCAGGTTGTTAGGTATCTCCTAGCCTCACCTATCTGTAAAATTAGGAGGTTGAACTAGGTGATCTTTCAGGTGCCTTCCAAATCTCGGATTTGATGGTTCCATGTAGTCTACTCTTATTCCTGGAAAACTAAGTCTGCTGGTACTGGCTGTCATTGGCCACTGGACCAGAGAGGGACACGAGTTTTTTGATCCATGCCACGGAGAGGTGGGGTCTGTTTCCTGTGTGTTTCTGGGCCTGCAGCAATGACACTGTGGCAGTTCTGAGCACAGTAAATGGGTGTCTGAGGCAGGGTGGGGGTGAGGTGAGGGGAAAGAGGGTGAGGAAGAAATTTAGAACGTTGGGGCTCCAAGGGAAGGCCTTCACTAGGTCCTGTCCATCTTGGCTTTATGCATACTTGGCGTCAGACACCTGAGCTATTAGGTAAGACGTCCGGGCATCTTGCTGGAGAGACTACGTGGAGGGGCCTTCTGTCTACACGGAGAGAGACCGTGCCCCTCCCTGCCAAGGTGCCAGGTATGAGAGTAAAATTGTTTTGGACTCTCTAGATCAGCCTCAGCACTAGCTGGACGCCACCCGGAGCAGGAGACTCACTCAGCTGAGCCCCACCCCATTCCTGATCTGCAGAATCACAGCACAGAACAAAACGGTTGCGGTTTAGGTCCCCGAGTTTAGGGGAGTTTGTTATGCAGCAGTAGGTAACCAGAACACTGTGTACATAGCGTTAGTCTTGTATGTGAAATTCCATGCAGTTTAGCAAGCAAATATTTGAGAGATGTTGGAGAAAATATATACACATACATACATGCATACATAACATGGGCTTGTAAAAGTGCACGACATTTTGTGCTATTCCCACTGACTGTGATTTCCTAAGTCAACGAAATGGCCTGTGCGTGCATTTCTAGAACAAAATGCACAGCCCTTAACAAGGGCTCCTTGAGAGCTGTGCTCAAGGCCATGATGAAGCACCAAGTGCAATGTTGGGACTTGCTAAAGGGATCTAGGAGGAGCCCGGGAATTGCACTGAGGGCTTGAGAAGGTGGAGCCCTTGCACAAAGCCGGCTTTGTCTGCTCCTGAACACAGTGTGGCCATTTCCTCCGGGAAAATGTTCAGTTTGGGGAGAGATCTGCCGTTTGAAAAGGGGGATATGATTTGCTCCTCTCCCGGACTAATTTAAACCTCCTCCGATCCCAAGGGAGATTTTTAGTGCAGTATAATAAGGACACCTTCAGAATCACAGCCTCTTTTTCTGAACGTGTTTCTTATGTAAATGCTGCATCAGAGAAATTTCCCTCTGCTTGACACTTTAATTCTGCTTTTAAAACCTGCAAAACAGAAACACAGAGAAAGACACCTTGGAAATACTTTGGGTTTCATCTATTTTCCATTTTTACCTCAGCTCCCACATTTTTTTTTCAAATCCTTGTTCTTCAAGTCAAGCATATTTTAAAATCATCCTCTGTTGAACTGGGAAAGCAAAAAAAAAAAAAAAAAAAAAAAAGAAGAAGAAGAAGAAGAAGAAGAAGATAATGATTCCTGTACATTTAGGCTGCCCAAATCCACCAGAAATACAAGGCACTTCATAGTGATCTAATAATCCTCAGATTGCCGCAGTGAAGTCAGGTGGCCCAGAGCAGGGGAGTCAAGAGACATTTGAAGAGGAGCCCTTTGAGGCCTCCGTGAGCCTCCCCCCCCCTCCCCCCACCGCAGAGCTTCTAGAGGCAGCACCAGGGAGAGAGGAGAAAAAGGCCTGGCTCCATTGGTCTCTTTCAGGAAGATTTGCTTTTTTCCCCCCTGACTCCCTTCCACTTCCCCAGCACGTGCCCCTAGGTGGGACTGACTTCCTATTTAGTGTTTATGAGGCACCCACAGCACCCCGTAGGGCGACTATCAGACTATCATACAACAGCTTATTGTACTGATTCCTTCGTATCTATTCGCCTGCTTGGGAACAGAAGCGGTGAGAGAAGAAGGTTATATCTCTTCTCTACATCCCTGCACATAGTGAAATAATAGAAAAACACTTAATGAATGAATGGGCTTGAATTCCAGTTCAGCTTACTTGCAGCTTAGGGCAAGCTCTTTCCTTTTGAAGACCCGGGTTTCCTCGTCTGTGAGATGGGGAGAGTAGCAACCACTTCTTGGGTAGCTGTGAGGAATCACGGGGTACCATCTGTGAAGTGCGTGGCAGAACATGCTGGCGGGCAGTAGGTTCTCGACTAAGGTCAGCCACTCATCTTTCCCAGACCCACCTCCCAAAGCCGTGCCCACGAATGGAATGAGGCTTGCCTACATCCTGCAGGGGTCCCTGCAGGGCTAGCTGTCCCCACATACTGCCCCACATTCCTGGCTGTCACTTAGATCGATTCCCTTAAGAACCTGTCCTTGAACTTGAGGCTTGACTTCTACTTAAAAGGCAAATCTTGGGGAGGGAGGAGAAGGAAAACACTTCGGGCTGTTATCAGTCACTGAAACCTCAGTGTGGACCAGTCTCAGATCCTTCTCCTAGAACACATTATAATGCAGAAGCGAGGTAGAGAAGGCAGTGAGGCAGGGTTGGGGATGGGATAGAGAGCGACGGTGAGGAGGAAACTGGGAATGTTGGAACGCAAAAGAATCAGGAGGGGCTGCCTGGTACACAGGAAAACATTGCACAGAAAGAGAGATCAGGGTTCAAATGTGCGCTTTTCCTGCTGCTGGCTGTGCTACTGGACGCAAGTTACTTAACCTCTTTGAACTGTAGTTTTCTGATCTGTCAAATGGGGCTAGTACTAGCTAATTTGGGAGTGCCTCTGGGGGTGAAGAGGCGCAAGGTAACAGGTGCTTAGTAGGCGGTCAGTGGCACGGTGCGGGCCTGAGAGAGGCCTGGCCAGTGCGGGCTGGGTGCGCCACTTAGCAGTAGGCCAAGGAGGCGGCCCATCTAGATTGTGGTTATTATTTCCCTTCCCTCGGGCCAGATTTCCCGGGCTCTGCTCTGCCTGGGGCCAGCCGTGACCACAGTGACAGCCACCTACATTAATTAATGATGAGAGAAGGCATCTTCTCCATCCTCAAATCCCAAACCCGAGGCAGAGGCGAGAGAACAATAATATTTCATTCTAGGGGAGACAGTCGCCTCAAGCCCAGCTCCAGAAAGGAAAGGGTGAAAACATTCCACCATTCCACTGAAGGCAGGGAGAAAATACCAGTAAGTGGGAGGCAACTCCGCGGCGGGGCGGGCGCGCCAACGGCTGGAGGCTGCGGCACAGGTGGGAGCTGTGCAAGTCTTCCGCCCCGCCCCTCCGCCCCGCCCCCTCCGCCCCAGGGCGTCGCTCAAACCAGGCCCCGCCCCTTTCCCCCCTTCCCCTTGTCCCCCGCGCGGTGCTCCAGCCACACCCGCTTTCTCCCGCCCCAGCCCCTCCCGCCGCCCCTGCACTTCTCCGGGTGCCCGAGCCAGGGAGAGCGGGCCCCACCGGCCACCGCGTGGTGGGGGATAGAGAGCGCGGGCGGGGGGGGG
>NW_024423564.1:8403022-8405176 GCF_017311325.1 Ursus maritimus
CCCCCCCCCCCCCCCCCCCCCCCCCCCCCCCCCCCCCCGCGGCTACCTTCTTCTCTCCCCACCGCGTCTGGACCACCCCAGGGGGAGGCCGGTGCCATTGACAGCGATCCCAGCACCTCGCTGACCTATTCCCGCTTTGCAGTGAAAAGGAGCTCGAAAGACAACTCAGCAGCATGCCGGGACTGGCAGGTCCCCTTCAGCCTGCGTATGCTGCGGAGAGCCGCAGCCTGGGCCCAGCTCCTGGGCATTCCGTGCCTCCAGCACTGCCCTGTGTGCCCAGCCTGGGCTGGCCCCAGTCCCGGTGAACTGGACAGACTCGCAGTCCCCAGAGGCCTCCTCTGAGAGCCACATGTTGGGGAGAAAGAGACCTGTAACAAAGCAAAGACACCATCCCCGCAGGCCTTTGGATACAGAAACACTCCAAAGACCTCAGATTGTTCACCGGATGAGTAGGGGCAGCAGGGGAGGGGGCAGGAGTGTGGGACACTGTGATGGATGGGCCTGGAGGGGGCCTCTCACATGAAGACTGCAAGACTGGGCCCCAGAGCAGAGTGGAGCCTTATCCAAATTCAACCTGGCAGTCTGGAAGCCTTTGACATTTCCTCTGCGGGAACAGGCTCCACTATAGGTCACATTGCTCTAGGAATGAAAAGAGAATCGTGATCTGAATTATGGTGGAACGTGTTTACCTAAAATCTTATTAAGGTTTATTTTTAGAGCCTATGCCGGCTGGCCTTATCACCAGAGACAAATTCTAGAGGGGTCTCTCTGTTCTACTGACCTTTAAGAAAAGACTTCAAAGATGAAAGGCAAGCAGGGAGGGGCAGTTTCTGTCCTTGGAGAGCAGGTCCTTGCTACACTGGCCGCCCTCACCTGCCTTGACAGGGAGGCAAGCCTATGCACTCAATAATGCCAGGCCCTGGGAACCCTCTGCAGGGCTGAAACGCATTGCCCCGCCCTTCTTCCAAGCCTAGACACCACAAAAGACTAGTCTCCTGACCCACTCCCATCCCACCCCAGCGCCACCCCACCCCCAGCAGACCTTGGGAAAAGGCCAGATTGACCTTTGGGATCATCTCATAATAACAATTACCAAGGGCTTCCGACATGCCAGTATTCTTCCAAATGTTTCACATACAGTAACTCATTTAATTCTTACCATAAGCCTATCATTATCCCCATTTTACAGATTAAAAAACAAAGTCACAGACGTGTTGAAGCCATTTCTCTGAAGTCACAGACCTTTCTGATTGCTCCCTTCATCACCGCAGAGTCCTCGCTCGGAGGCACACTGCCTAAGCCCCACGGGCCAGAGAGCAGTCCGCAGCCTGGCAGAGCTGGCCACTGACGCTGAGGCAGGTACCGGGCAGTGTGAGCGCTCCAGCACAGGCAGGGACTTGGCATCATACCCTTGGAGCGGAGCCAAGAGCTGCTCTCCCTGCCAGGCTGCAGACCCCCTCTCCCACGTGTGCCTCCTGAACGGCTACCTCTCTCCCAGGAGCCCACCAGCGGCCGAGTAGCTCCCTCTTCATCAGACTCCAAAGTAGTCACAGGTTTTAACGGCCCCCGGTTCCCAGTTCCCCCAGCTTTGCAGGGTGATGTGGAGGCTCTGAGTGAAATCTCCAGAGACCCAGAGGGGCGGCTGGAGGCGGCTCAGAGAGGGATGCCACTCCCCACTGTGAACCAATCAGAGTGACTGGGAAGGGGCCATCACGCAGGAGTGGTACCCAGCAAAGGTGGGAGGAGAGGCTCGGGTCCACAGGAGATGGGGGGGTTGAGATGCCGAAATTCATGCACGCAGTCCTCCATGGCTCCGAGGACCCTTTGGGCACCATCCTATCTTTGGCTCAAAAACTGCCCTGAATCACGTTTGCCAGCTGCCTCTGATGTGTGTGGGGGTGGAGAGGTGAAGGGACAGTCCCCGTGGCTGGAGCAGAGCAGGAGAGAGGAGCAGAAATCAATGGAGTAGCAGGAAAGCTGGAGGGGCTGTTTCCTGCAGGAACAAAAAGCCCACAAAGAACTGAGCTGTCTCCCTGGGCAAGGCAGGGCCCGGATCACCGTGGAACACTGCCTGAGAGCAGCGGCGGAGCAGTGCCGAGGTGGCGAAGAGCCGCAACTGTGCGGACAGCCACCAGGACAGCGTGCCCCCCCCCC
>NW_024423564.1:8405186-8417550 GCF_017311325.1 Ursus maritimus
CCCCCCCCCCACGCAAATGCACAGCTATACACCTCCAGCCTCTCTTGCACACATACAAACTCTCACACACTTCACACTCATCCTTGTACCTACCCATATTCAGACCTAAGCCCTGACACACGCACACACCACTGGGCGAAATAAAGACACAAACGGAGCAACCGGTGAGGCACGCTCCCATGAGATGAGATACGTGTTTGTCCGCTGACCCTGAGACCGGCCCAGACCCACAGAAGCAACCTGACAGACCCCAAGACGTATCCACGGGGCATTCCTGGGGAGGGTCGCTGTGGCCCACTGCCGGCCATGCCCAGACTGCGGGCCCCGGAGCCAGGGGTCTGGCACCTGGTGGCCCATGGCTCAGCTACCAGGACCAAAGTGGCTCCGGGAAGCTCTGAGAATCCCAGCAACTGCCCTGGGGGCACTGGGCTTCCCGGAGGGATTTCAGACACTCCAACTGTGGGGTCACCTGAGCAGCTCTGGGAACATACGAGAGAGAAAGGGGCGTTTTGTCTACTTTGGCCTAAAGCTTCCATGAGGTCAGTGCTGATCAACAGCGCTCCTCGGCTCCACGGTCTCCACTGGCTCAGATGACAAGTAGGAGGGGGCCCCCTGGCTTGTTCCGTATGGAGACTCACACAGAAATAGCACCCAAGCTGGGAGCTGCATGGTGCAGGTTACCAGCCCAAATCATGGTGCCAGATGGTGGGGCTATCGTCTATGCTCTGCCACTTACTGTGAGACCCTGGGCAAGTTACTGAACCTCTCTAGGCTGTATCCTCAATTGCGAAATGACCACAGTGGTAATCCCCACCTCCTAGGGCTATTGTAAGAATTAAATGGACACATTGAGCCAAGTGCTTCAAGAGTACATGGCCAACTAAGAACCTGGGTAGTCAGGTGTGAGGGCCTGAGGCCCCGGGGGTGGGGGGGCAGGCGACAGGGTGACTGAAGGGCAGAGGGTGGGGCAAGGAGAGGCGAATGGTCTGGAAACCACCAGAGACCCGAGTCTCTGTGCTGTCAACTTTAATATTCTGGAGGGAAAATAAATAAGAGCATATTTCCTCCCGGGGCACAGACTGCTCAGCCAGAAAGCCGCAGAACACAGGAACATTTTCTCATTACTGTATAATGATATTGAAGATAATGTTCTCCTTTTCAAAGGAGCCCAGAGCACTTAGAGATTGCACAGTCAGAGTCCAACTTGCGTGGGCCCTGGGCTGGGTAGCCGAGGTGGCCAGCTGCTGGCGCCGGCCTGCTCCTGCGGTGGGGGTGACAGATGGGCCACGGACCACCCTGGGTAGCCCCTGCCACACTGAGCAGGACTGTATCCTCAGCGCTCCTGCAGCAGGCCTACTGCCATGTGGCCAACCTGTACAGGGAGGCTGCTGACCCTGGAGGTCACCACCAGCTTAGAAGCACAGAAGCCTGGGGGGGGGGCGGCTTTCCAGAAGCAGGGGTCTCTCTCTGCACACTGCACTGCCAATAGGGGAATAGGGGGGCTGCCTGCTCCGAGTTGACATTTATTCCCTGGCGTCCTTTGCAGGCTATGTCTGTGTCTAAGAAGGGTACGGATGAGCTGGGGCAGAGCAGCCAGAGGGAGACCCCACAAGAAAGGACAGGAAGTGACCGCTCTTCTGTCCAGTGCAAGCCCTCCCCATGGGGTGGACTCTGTTCGGGGCGAAGAAACCCAGGTGGGCATAACTCACGGGTGATGGCCTTCCTACCTCTAGGGGCTCTGCTCCAGACTGGACCACACCTGCAGGGAGAGGTGTTCTTTGTGGAAGGAGACAGAGACCCCCTGAAGGACTGCAATGAGCCCAAAGACATTTCAGAGACCTGATGACTTCAGAGTGTCACTGAAGCAAAGAGAATTTGTCCAGGGTCAAGTGGGAGCTGGATCTGGTGAAAGCTCACTACTTTCTCTGCTCTTAAGCCAGATTTGGTATTTTCCTTTTAGAAGAAAGAGGGAAGTGTGTAGCTCGTTGAACTGAGGAGTTCTTCATGCCCTGCTGCAGACCTCCTGCTTTCCTGGGCTCTCAGATGAAAACACTGGTGCTCAGAGTGGACCCCTAGGTGCCCTCCGTGCAGACGGGATGGACCATGACCACTTCCTGAGCGCCAGGAACTGGCACCAGGGAACCCCATCGTCCTAGTGCTTTTTGCCTGGATTTCTGCAAGGTCCAGGTCTCGGATGGACGTCACAAGACAGGTAAGACCACTTGTACTCCTGGAGCTTAAGGTAGAGACAGGCATACAGCAGGTGCTCACAGCTTCTCACTGCCTTCCTATGGCTGATAGCAAACGAGCCATGGCCCGGACAGCTACAATTACCCACGTCTGCTGAGCGTGAATCCTGAGCCGACATGCTTCTCTGCATGCTTTGTATGGACTGTGTCCTTCGGTGTTCTCGGCCGGCTTCTGAGATGGGTCCTCCTCTTAAGCACGTGTCACAGGTGAGGAAGTGGGGGCACAGAAAGGTTTGCTTCAGGTGACACAGTGACTAAGTGATGTGGCCAGCATCTGAATCTGGGTAACGTCCAAGCATCTAGCTGGGACACACAAAGGCCTTTGGCGCGGCCCTCAGCCCCTCTGCAGCTTCAGCTCCCGACACTCTCTACCCTGTGTCCCGCTAACAGCCTTTGTGTCCCCTTCCTCTCTCTGTCTCTGTCTCCCTGCCTGGGCTGTGTTTTCTACCTCCCCTCCTTGCTCCCCATTTCAGCACAGCCTTCTCCTGGCTCATACCTGCTTCTCTCTCCAGGTTAATTTCTCCTGCCACCTCTTCTTCGAAGGCTCCCCTTATCTGCATGCCCGAAGTCCCCAAGGCTGAGCCCGGTGCCCCTCTTTTGTGCTCCCCCATGTGGATGGCACTTGCTGTGTGGTGCATTCATTTCCTCCCGCACAGGACTGTTGTCCCCTCGGGGCGACGGTGAGCTCTTCTCTAGCACCGGATCACCAGCACCTGGCAGGGCTTGGTCGTTGCTTGAAGGACTTGTGACCTTCTCCTGGGAAGGGCCAGTGAAGAATCCATTCTTAGTCCGAGGATCACATAAAAACAGCTCGTGTGCCAAACTGTACCTGCAGTTCACGGTTTGCTGGCTCCGCTGTCATTGGGTAAGAGATTTTGAAACAAAAATGTGATTAGTCAAACAAATTCGGTGATTCTCATGGGAGAGCCATACTGTTATTTCAAAATGGAGGCGGGGGGGGGCAGCGGTGTGTTTGGTTGTCACAGTGACTGGGGGTAGTGGGTGAGCAACACTCGAGCCCAGAAGCTGAGGAGGCTAG
This sequence comes from Ursus maritimus, assembly GCF_017311325.1. NCBI lineage: Eukaryota > Metazoa > Chordata > Mammalia > Carnivora > Ursidae > Ursus > Ursus maritimus. The sequence goes on from NW_024423564.1 coordinate 8,408,475, forward strand.
GCATCTGGCAATGCTCAAGGCAGTCCCACAGAGCGACTCCCCGAGGAGCACAGGCTGGCCATTTGATGCTCCTCTCTCACTGCTTTCCGGTAGCAATGAAAGTATCTTGGGAATTCACTGAAAGGAAAAGACAGTAGAGAACCAAATCCCTCCCAGAGCCAATTATTTAGGTAGTCAAGACAGGAGAAATGAGAATGTAAGCCTGAGGCAAGGACTCTCTTCGGTTCTTCCTGGGATTCCTGGCACAGTGCGCAACACACACAGGCCTCCATGTGTGGTCACCCTGCCCATCGGTGCTGCCGAGGCTTGGCAGAGAGGGCTTCAGCGCCTCAAGACCTGCCGTGGCTCGCTGGGTCTTTTGCAGGCTGTCCCAGGACAGGGTTGGCCCCGAAGAGCTGGAAGCTCACCTGAGGAGCCTGAACGGAAGCTGGGATCCCTTAAAATGGGTCATAATCTGTCCTGAGCTGGCCAGATCCATCTGCAAAGCCTGTGTCTGGCTGAGTGTGCAGGGGCATGAAGCTGTGTGCTGGCAGGCTTCACTGAAAAGGCATCAGCAAGCCACAGGCTGCATGCAGCGGGGTGGCTCCATGAGCAGTCAAGCCAGGAGGTCCAGAGCAGCCGGCAGAGCTGCCCCCCTGACTCCCCCTTTCTCCCTCGCTTCATCCCCATTACACATCTGGAGTTTATGCATACATTGCTATTTAAATAACTTAGGTAAAACCTCACATTCTCTCATCATGAAAATGAATCGAGTATCGGTCTAAAACCATTACTCAAATGCTTGTAGGCACTTTAGAAAAATGTACCAGTAAGTACGAAAAGGTTCAATCTTCCCTTTGAATAGCTTTGACCATAGTTTCCTAGGCCATAGAGACCTTAGTTAGAACTGGACTCTGAAGGTTGAAACTGCTTCTAGTCCCTATAAGGCATGGATTTCTTCATTCTCTTGAAGTCGTCATTTCCCCATTTGTAAGGCCAGAGTGACTGATCCCTGCCCAGCCTTTTTTCTGGGGGTGACTCTGGTAATCTCAAAGAGATGTGGTCTGTTAAAGTCTTTTATGAACTATAAAGCACCATGAAAAATATAAAATCCCTTAGGATGTCTTGTTTTTGCATAAATCAGAATCTGGTTCTTCCTAAAAATTTCTTCTGCCTTAAAATTATTCCTCTTTAGAACAAACTAGTTATTTGCATGAGAAAACAGGTCATATAGACCTTTCATTTTGGGGCCAGATGGTAGGTACCAAGATTAGCTCCAATTTCATAGCATCACTTGGAAATTCCATGGTGGGATTTCTCAGTGTCTTTTATGTCTTCAAGCAGTCCGTCTCCATATCAAGGGGTCTACATCTGTCCAGCTGTGCTAGGTACTAAGATGGCTGTCTTATCTTCCCCAGGTTGTGGCCACCCCTAGAGAGTTTATGTAACTTGTCCCCCAAAATCCAATGAGACGTCAACCATTTTCTTAAAATTTTTTCCTATAAAATTAAATCTAGTTATTTTAATCTTTCCTAGGAGACTTAAAACATATTTCCTTCTTGTAAAATCACCAACATATGCACAATCAGTCTTCAGTAAAAACCAAAATATGCAAGTGCAAAGTAAATTGACAGGAAAAATGCAAATTCCAAAATCTCAGAAGCATTGCTTTTAGTCTTGTTTTCTTATGTGCTCAAAGCAGACCCTGCAAATCAGGTTGTGCAGAAACATGGGAAAGAAGGTGAAATATGACTGACAACTCCAGGAAGAAGGGAGAAGATGTGGTTATGGACCCCCTGGAATTCTTTCTGTGTGGTCGAGCTGTCCTGTGTCTCGTGAGGATGGGAGCTATTTTTATCTCACATGAACCCCACTGTTCCTTGACGCAGTGAGCCCAAACCCTCAGGATGGGAGCAAGTATTTCTCTCCCACCACCTGCCACTCCCCTCTCCTTTGGCTTCAGTGACTCCAGCATTCCCCTGACTTCTGTAGGCCTGAGAGGTCCAAATCCCAGAGCTGATTCAGCTCACATCCACAACACGGCAGCGTGCTCCAGGGCCAGCTAATGAGTTGCTCTGGGGTTTTGGGTCCTTCACTTCCAAGGTCAGCTCAATTTCTGACAAGGCAGAAGGACAGACCATATCTGTAAAGTGGCAGGATATGAGGGAAGTAGAATACTCTTTCAATGTTAGCTTTATTTTTGTTTCCCCACCTTCCCTTCTGCTGGCCCAGAAAACACTACTTGTTTCTCTACAGGCTTTAGGAGCTGCCTTCCATTTCTGGAAGAGTTCAGTCCAGTCCATCTGATTAGTTCACTCCCCAGACACGTGTGAAGCAGGTCAAGTGCGCCAAGTGGTAACAGGCTCAGTGGGGTATCATGGGAGAGTGCCCAAGGGCAGGGTGTACTGCCACTGCCAGGCAAAGTTCCCTCTATCCAACATGGTGCTATCCTAAGATCTTCACTATGGAAATCCTACCTATTCTCAAAGCCCAATTCACACCCTTGACCTTAATCACCTGGATGGGAAGAGACCACCTCCCCACCCCCCGGTGGCAGCCCTTCTCTGCACCACGCAGAAGCTTCGTATCACTGACCACCATGAATCCCGTTTGTTTGCATGAGTATCTTAGTTTTCCCCTTGAATATCAGTTCCTGGAAGGAGGCTGGATCTAAATCTCATGCAGCCTTACACTCCAGACAATCCCTAGCCTAGTGTTTGCACACACAAGGTGTTCAATAAATTATTTCATTTCTAAAATACTGGCTTCTTTAGATTTTTACAGCTTTCCTAAGTTTAATGGTTATAAAAACATACGTGGGGAAATCTCTAAGCACTTGAAAATGAAACAAAACATTACAAACAATCCATTAGTCAGAAAGTCTCGAGGAAAATCAGAAAATATTTTCAACTCAATGAAAATAAAAACATAAAATATCAAAATTTATGGGATGTACCTAAAGCAGTGCTTAGAAGAAAACGTCAATGCCTGTGTTAGAAAAGAAAGACGTCAGATTGATCACCTAAGCTCATACCTTCAGAAACTAGAACAGGAAGAGCAAAATCAGGAGAAAGCAAGCAAAAAAAAGGGGGGGTGTACAAAAGAAGAGCTGATATCAATGAAATGATAAACAGAACAATAGAGAAAAATCAATGAATCCGAAAGATGGTTCTTTGAAAAGATCAACAAAATTGATAAACATCTAATAAAAAAGGAGAAAAAAACACAAATCACTGACATCAGGAATGAGAGCCATCACTACCAGTGCTGTAGACATTAATGAGGTAGTAAGAGAATTACTGCAAACAACTCTACACACACAAATCTGACAATTTAGATGAAATGGACTAATCACCTGAAAACCACAAACTACCAGTTCAGTCATGATGACAAGGGTTCCCTGAATAGTCGTATGATGATTAAAGACATTGAATTCATAGTCAAAAAACCTTTTGAAAGAGAAATCTCCAGGCCTGCATGGTCTCACTAGTGAATGCTCACACACATTTCAAGAAGAGCTAGCAAATAAGGAGGAGCACTCCCCAGCTTGTTTTAGCAGGCAGCATTCTCCTAAGAGCAAAGCCACATAGCCACAACAGAAAACTTCAGATCCATATCCATCACGAACATAGATACAAAAATCCTCAACAAAAATGAGCAAATCGAATCCAACGATAAATGAAAATAGGAACACATCATGACTAAATGTCCTTCAACAAGTGAATGGGGCAATGATACTCCATATTCTCACTGTGGTGATGGTTACACAAATCTGTACATGTTACAATGCATAGAACTGTACACACACACACCAGGAAATTTTACTGTATGTCGATTTCTAAAATAAGGTTTAAAAATGGGTGTGTTTTGTGTGTGTGTTAGCTCTCTGGTGATGGTCACTAGCTTTTGTACTATACCTTCACCAAAGTGCTTTCAGATACGTTTCACATAATTTTCTCACCGACAATCACACGAAAGCATGTTATTGGTTTCATTTTACAGATGGGGAAACTGAGTCTTAGAGGGGGGAATGTCTTCACACATATTAAGGAGCAAGCCAAGCCACAGGTCAAGGTCCTCAGTGGAAGGTCCCTATCAGCAGAGTTCCTGTGAGCTCCCCTCTGGCTCTGTGCTTGTACCCCAGAAGGTGGTGGCAGGGAAACCCCCATGTCGCCCTCCCCCATGGAAAATGAATACAGATGCAATTGTGCCCAAGGCCAGTGGCTCCCAGGACCTCACTGCGAAGGTTTTCATGAGTGGGAACTCGAAGCACATGGAAGCTATGGCAAGCTCCTGGCTACGGCAGCTCATCTCCAGAAAGCATGGTTTTCAGCCCACCACAGCAGAGAAGACTTCCCCCACTCTCTAGGTGCCTGCTCTCCAGAGGGTTTCTTTTTCTTCTGTGATCTTTTCTTCTGTAATCCCCTAAGGGTAAGGTATTCTACCAGGTTCCAAGTAAATGGGGAGGTGGAATGGAAGAGCAAGAATGAAGACTGCCAGAGGATTCCATTCAATTTTCTCCAGTTCCCTGCAACTTTAAGACAATTATCTGAGATACCCTCTACTCCCCATCCCAAGCACATGTGTGTTAAGAGAGGAGGAAAGAGCAGAAACTGGGAGAGATGCCCACTGGGCCCTAATTGATTGAGGTGGTCAGGAGGAGTGAGTGATGTGCCAAGAACACACTAATGAAAAATGTGCTAATGACAGATTGTTATGTATTTGTATATCTCTCCCCTTCTTTCAATTCAGTTAATATTTATCAAATATCTGAAGGGGTGTATGTGTCCATGTAATTGCTTATATCCCCTCTTCATCAGAGTAGATCTTGATGGTCAAGAGCCATTCCTAGGGGACTTGATTTTTAAATGGGATAACAGTTCACGATGCCGCAGGAACTTTTGCCAAAACTCTGGAACTCATCAGGAAAGTTTGGACAAGTGAGAGGCAAGTGTATCTCCCAGTGGCCACCAGTACAGACCTTACCTTACTGCAATGACATCTTTTTGGAGTGATATTCTGCTTCAAAAGCTTGATTCTGGCTTCAGCATCCTAAGGCTGAGTCATTCCCTCCCATTCCAACCCCAGTGGAGTCAGTCTGGCATGGGGGCTGCAGGGATGAGTGAATTTTGGAAGGCACTGAAGATGCAGAATGGGGTCTGAGATTCTGCCGCGAAGGAGGAGTGGGCTAAGGGGAAGTTTGCAGCGCCTCTGCCGCCTGTGGTGAGTAGAGACTGTAGGTAAGGCACATTTCATGTGCAGGCACTAGCAAGTCATGGCAAAGGGCATGGAATGACTTCATTTTGTCCGGGAGCATGAGGCATCACGGCATGCTTTTTAGGGAGGGCAACTGTGTGTCTCCTGTGCTTGCAGCAACATACCCTAATGGTTGGAAGAGGGGCAATCCTAGGAGAACATATTTTAGGGAAAAGTAAGAAAGACCCAGTTGCTTTCCAGGCAGCCTAAGGGTACCCTGGGAGCCTAAGACTCTTTCTTCCTTAAGGACTCAGCATGGTAGATTTTGAAATAATATTTTAAAATATCCCTATCTCCAGCAGCTTTCTTTTTCGGGAAGCAGAGCCTGTCTTAGTGTTCCCCAAATAAAGCCAAGTAAAGAACCGGGGGTAATCCTGAATCTATGTTATGGTTATGGGGTGCTTTATTTCAGTTTAAGAAGCAATTTCTCACACACTGTCTCATCTGATTTTCCAATTCCATGAGGCAGGTTTTAGGACCCCATTCTGCACCTGTAGGTGAGGAAATCAAGGCTCGGAGAGATTAAGGAACGTGCCCAAATTCTCTCAATAATTACATGGCAGAGCAGGGACTAACTCCCAGGTCTGTCTGCGCAACACCCTTCTGTGTCCTCTGGCGACTCTCCTATCTGGAGTGAGGTTCTCAAACTGAACGCCATCTCTAGGGATTGTGAAAATGACACTCACAAGATGAGAACTTCCTTTCACTCCAATTCTGAATTTAGTAAGTGAAGACCTTAGTAGGTGCTCTACGGCTGGCCAGGAGTGATTGTTGAATGTTTTCCAAATCCAGCCCTGCCTTCCTTCCTCCCTCCGTTCCCTCCTCTCACAAACACATACCAAGGCACTGCCACACACAAGTCATGGTGTTAGGCACTGTGGAAGTTACAAAGATAAATGAGAGTCAGTTTCTTCCTCCAGGCGCTTTACAAGGTCATATTTAATCACAGATAGGCATGTTACAGTAGACCGTAAGGAAGTCCAGGGATCCAAGATCTCCTCTGTTGTACTTATGGGAATCTTTGTTTGCTTATATTCTGTTGCCATCAACGGTAAGCTCCCTGTGAGTAGGAACCCATCTCTACTCACCACTGAATTCTCAGTACCTAGAACAGCACCACCTAGGACACAGTTGGTGGTCCCTGCTGACTGAATGAATCAGTGAGAAGTTGATCCTTAATGGGGGTCTCCTGGAAAGTTTCAAGGAGACGCTAGCATTTGTACCAGGCCTTGATGAAGAGGGAGGTGTTTTAGCAGGTAAGGTAGCTATGTGTGTTCTAGACAGAATGTGAAGACTGTGGGGCCAGACAAGAACAGCTGGGACGGTGCAACGGACACTGAGTTGGGCTGAAATGTAAGGTACCATGTGGGAAGGAAGTGACGTTGGGCCTGTATCACGCAGGGCCCGGATGGCAGCTGTTTGTTGGGTTGGCCACGGGAGACCATTCAAGTGTCTATAGTGGGGAGAGGCTGGCCAGACCCGTGGGTTAGTGTGACAGACCTGGTATCGATCAGAGCGGGAGTGACAGGAGGGAGGCTGCCGAGGGTATTTAAGGTGGCAGCAAGAGTCCAGTTGAGAGGTGACTGAACTCAGCTCAAGTTGGGGGACTAGGAACAGAGGGTACTTCACAACCAGAACATTCTGATCTCAGGAAGCGGATGAATGTGGAGGTTGAAGGACAGAGGGAATCAAAGAGGATACTGAGGGGGGCACCTGGGAACCAGGAAGAGGAGTTACATGAGAGGAGGGGACAACTGTTTGCTTGGGGCATCTCACGCTCGAGTGCCCACGGGATGCCTGGTGAGAATGTCCAGCCGACTGTCAGAATGTCCAAGAGGTGAGTGTGGCCTGAAAACCCCTTCTAATCCTGGGTCAAAAATAGCCAGTGGAGTGGGCTGCGGGATTACAGGCTGCCGAGCATCGGCCTGGGAAGGGGCCTTGGAACTCACTCCTCTTCTGAGGCCCAGAGAGGTTGGGTGACTTGCCCAAGGTCACACAGCCAATTGGCCCTCCCTAATTCTTATAGGAGGTCAAGTAACTTTTAGGTGATTTGAATATTAAAATTGAAAAGTTGCTAACTTGCATCTCTCTATGTGCAAAGCTGATTATGGTATTACAGCAATGAAATAAAGTGAATGATCTCTGTTGGTGAATGTAGCTGCCACCCAGGTGAGAACAAGGTCCTAAAGGAATCAGGTGCTGGATGGGCGGTGGCTTGGATTTTATTTGTTTTTTGTTTTTGGTGTGCTTTTGTTTCCTTGGGTCTCTGGCATTCAGCACCCCATGAGGGCCACAACCACAGATAATCAACTTGTGCTCTGAATCCATGACCTCTCAAACTTCCAAAATCCCAGGAGGTGGAAGAAAGAAAACCAAGCCTTGTACTGCACCCCAAATTCCTTTCTTCCTCACCTAAGTGACATTGTCCAGCTACAGACTCTAGGACTTTTAAGAAAAGCAAACAAAACACTAACCACATGCCAAAGGTCACCTGGCCTGCAGTGAGAATGAATGATTAACTCCTGTGAAAGTGAGTTTTGAGGATTTTTTACAGCGGTCAAAGGTACAACTCGAAAATGTTAGCCCAGGGGAAATTCTAAGACAGCTCCTTCCCCCATCCCATGGGCTCCATCCATTCCCTCTCCCTTTCCCTCCAAGATCATGACCCGTGTCCATGTGCGGAGTGAACCCTGTCAAGGGCAGAAGGTGTGGGTCATTCCCTCTCCCCTGGCCCCTGAGGGCTCATCTGACTGCAGAGGGGGCAGGAAGGCTAAGCTTCTACCTGGAAGGCCTGGTGTGCTTCGTCTCCATGCATCTCTCCTGGCCCCTGTACTGCGAGAAATTCATTAGGACAAAGGCACAAAACATGGCGTCCCCGGCATCCAGGGGGGTGAACTTGTGGGAACTCCTTTTTCTCTCTGAGCCTCCAAATGCTCATCAACAAAATGGGTTTATGATGCCTACCTACCAAAGGGTTGTTGAGGAGGGGATGACATAAGATAAAGCAGAAAGCACACAAAAATGTGCTTGGTGCCTAGGCTTGGAGTCCTTTCCTTTCCTGCAGCATCCCCCTCCCTCTTAACCCTCCTACCCAGACGCCTCGGGGCTTCTCCTTTTCCCCTTCCTTGTCCTTCCCGGGTCTGTAAGGACAAGGAATTACAGGAGCACCCCTGCCTTTTCTCTTCCGCAGCCCCTCCACTCCTGCGGGGGAGGCGCCGGGCTCCCTGCGGGACACGGAAATGCCACCGTCTGCTGGGGTGCCCCGGCCTCCCATGGTGCAGTGAGAAAAGAGGGGTCTCCGGGAGCACACGGTCAGCCCGGGGGGTCAGAAGGCCCACTCCAGGCGCCAGGTGAAGCAGCGAAGAATCCCAAGGGCGCAGGGCTCTGTGGGGGAAGGGGGGGGCGGCTGGCGGGCCTCTCAGGACAGGTGGCACTGCCTGTGCGCAGGGTCCGCAGGAGAGGAGCCGCGGGCGCCCCCTGCCGCTCCGCAGCCATATAGCACTGAGCTCCGCTGTGGACCTCTCTGCCCAGCGCAGCCCCAGGACTTTCCGCCCTCCGCGCTCCGCAGGGTGAGGGGTGCACCCGTGCCCCGCCCCCACTGCTCCTCTTCACTCCTTCAAGAAGCCATGTCCTGGTCACCAAGGCCACAAGTCACTAATGGTAGCCCCTGGACAGAGAGAGTCAAGGGCAGAGAGCTTTCCTGATGCCCCTTGACCCACAGTGTGGGCGAAGAACAACATCTGGGAGGGAGGCAGGAGAGGGGAGGGAAAGGCAAGCTGAGAGTGCGGGGCCTGAGGACTGTCATGACCCCGGCAGCGCGGGGGGGGGGGGGGGGGGGGGG
>NW_024423564.1:8417560-8792104 GCF_017311325.1 Ursus maritimus
GGGGGGGGGGGGGGGGGGGGGGGGGCAGAACGCAGGTCTCTTTGACCCCTGGCCACCAAATGATCCAACCGTGGATTTCCTTAGGCCGGGGCAGGTGGCTTGCTCACCTGGTCTCTCAGGTGTGAAACTACACTGTCCTTTGGGTTGGGTGCTCCGCCTAATATCCTAACATCCCTCTGAGCCCCGAAGAGGGAGGTGACATTTTACATGATATTCAAGAGTTCTGCGTGACACCGTGAAAGTGTTTCTGTTCATTTACAATGCCATTCTCACAGGAGCACCGCTCACTCCGTCTATTGTATTTGGCCTTCAAAGGTTGGGTCCGGACAGAAGATTCATAGGTTACAAAGCCTGAGGACAGAAGATGTAAGCTCACAAAACAAAGACACACAGCCAAGAAATGATGCTGGCTGAATGAGAGGAAATGAATGGTCTAGACCCAGAGACAAAGAGAATGGGACAGAGACCTTCTGCCAAGAGCCCTACTGTGTGTCCCTATGCTTGGCAGGAAGGGAGGGTGAAGGCTTGAACCCCTTTCTGATGTGTTCTGTTTAAATGCCAAGTGCATGTGTTTGCACGTGTGTGTGTGTGTGTGTGTGTGTTCACCCAGTTCACAAAATGCCGGTGTTGGATCCTGGCTCAGCTGGCTGTGTCCAGCAAACGCCAGCCACAAGGAGGAAGCATCAGGGCTCCCCAGGTAGCGCAGGGAGGCTGAGATGTGGAGTGGCCCCCCTGCAGCGTGAATGTGCGCCCTGCACTCTCCCATATCACACTGGGCTCCACACTGAGAGAGCAGCCATTCTGGAAGGAAAGCATCCAGACCCCGGAGGCAGCTTTCCTTTCTCTAAAGCCAAGGATTGATTCCTCAACCCTTCGGAATGTTACTTCATGGGGGAGTGGGGTGGGGAAGAGCCTGGCTGGAGCGAAGACCTGGGTTTGAGTCCAGCCCCTGCCTGGAACTGAAGCCTACTGTGGGTCGAAATCATTCATTCTTCCCTTCATCTAACTACCCATTTAACAAATATTCACTGAGCACATGCTAGGCACCAGGCCCTGTTCTCAGTGCAACAGAGACTCTGCCCGTGAGCAGCTTACATTCTAGTAAGGAGCAGGCAACCCACTATGGGGAGAGTAAAGCAGGGTGAGGGCACAGAGAGGAGGGGTGCCGTCTGCTGGGCTGGTCAGGGAGGAGGGGGGCTAGGTCAGCATGCAGGCCAAGGGATTTCTGAACACAGGGGCAAACCAGTACGAAGGCCTGGGGCAGGAATGAGCTTGTGTTTGAAACAAGGCAAGGAAAGTAGCGTCCTGTGGCCCAAATGGAGTGAAGGTGAGAGGTGGCGGGGAGAGAAGGGCAGCAGGCAGATCCCGTGGGCTGTCTGGGCTGCAGTGGGAAGTTTCAGGTTTTTTCTAAGAGGGATGGGGAGCTACTGAAGGGTTGGAGCAGGGAAACATGATTTGATTTGCATGTCAACAAGAGGACCGGGTCTTGTGGGGAAGACTTCGGTGGGGTGGGGTGGGTGGCAAAAATGGGAGCAAGGGACCCAGTGACGAAATCCCTGTAGCACTCTAGAAAGGAGAGGGGGTGCCTTGGCCTGCAGTGGGAGCAGCGTGGAGGGCGTGGGGATACACACTCAGACTACATTTGGAAAGGACCGCCAAGAGGATGTACTTTACTGGTGGACTGAAGGTGTGGGGTGATGGAAGGAGAGGCTCCAAGACAACGCATGGTTGTGGCTGAATCAAATGGCTGGACAATGACTCTATTTACTGAGTGCGGGCAGCCTGGAGAAGGGAAATCAAGAGTTCAGTCAGGGACATTGTACATTTGAGCAAATCATCTTCCCGCCTCTCTTCCGGCTCCTCCCTTCCCACCGCTACAATGAAGGGTTGTAGTCACCAGTGGTCACCAGGATCTGCTCCCTGGTGATTAAGGCTACTTTCCTAATCCTTCCACATTCCCACGACTTTTTTTTTTTTTTAAGATTTTATTTATTGATTCGACAGAGACAGCCAGCGAGAGAGGGAACACAAGCAGGGGGAGTGAGAGGAAGAAGCAGACTCATAGCGGAAGAGCCTGATGTGGGGCCTGATCCCATAACGCCGGGATCACGCCCTGAGCCGAAGGCAGACGCCTAACCGCTGTGCCACCCAGGCGCCCCTCACATTCCCATGACTTTTAAACCCACTAACAGATTCTGACTTCAGAGAAAATAAGTAACTGTACCCTTTTAATTCTCTTTTGGGGAAAGGGAGAGGGAGACCCCACAAAAGCAGGTCCCCGTGTCCCACAAGGGTCCTGCCCATGCTGATGTCCCGACAATCATGACAGTGGAACCAGGGTGGAGGGGGGGGGACGAGTCAGCACCCAGGTCCCAGGTGAGGGAGAATCACCAAAAATGTCTGGCCAGAGTGTGATTTGGATTTCAATTCCTACACTGCTGAAGTCTGCACTTAAGAAGTTTCGGGGGCTTTTGAGGGGGGAAAAAAAGCATTTTGGACTTTCAGTTACAAACCAACTCAAAGTTTGTGATCTGAGGCCCATGGTTCAGCCTGTCTCAATGCCCAGGTACTTGCACTCTAAATGTAAAGACCTCTACCATCTCTTCAAGTGAGAAAATTCTATGATTCCATCATTTTAAAGGAGAGAAAAAAATCAAATGCACATCAAAGTCCAAGAAGCTTGAGACCTGAATGGACAGTTTCTGAAGGAGTTCTGCAAACATCTGGGCCTTTGGATTTTGGGATGAGTGGGATGGGAAGTGGTTGGAGGACTGGGAGCAGAGGAGTAACATGATTTGAAAACTGGAGAGGACCCAGATTGTGAGTGATGGGCAGAGACCAGGGAATCCCTAGGCCATCACCACATCGGGATACTTGAAGCTCTAAACCAATCAGGCCTATTTGTTCCACCGAATGCTCAAACCAAAATCATCCCGAGAAGCCTGCACCATTGCTGTTGGAAGCACGGTTCACTTGTGCCCTGCAAGGTTATTGGTCGTCTGCTATGTGCCACACACTGGGGATACTGTGGGATAGAAGACATTGTGTGTGTGTGTGTGTGTGTGTGTGTGTGTGTGTGTGTGGTGGGTAGTGGCAAGCAAGCTAGAATCCAAATCTGGGGTCATAATAGCAGATAACATGGGAAGGGGAGTGATAGGAGCCAAACCCCTGCAGTCCTTGGTGGGAGAAAATAGGTATTGGTTAACTTTTGACTTAGCCTTGGTAACCATTAAAAGGACAGAGAGATAGCATATGGACCTTACAAACTAGTAAGGGGGATAAAGAAGTAGAAAAAGAAAAAAACCCTTAATTTTGTATTTAAAAAAGGCAAGACTGTAGGGCGAAAGACAGAAGAAGGTTTAGAAAATGGGTCACATAGAAAGTACAAGAGTAGCAATAAATCCAAATGCATTAGTCATCGGAATAGATGTAAACGGACTAAACATTAGAGCCAAGAGACCTCAACTGTCATATGTGATGCGAAAATCAGCCATTTATAAGAGACAGAGTTATTAACAATGTAAAGATACAAATAGGTTGAAAGCTAACTGATGGAAAATGATATACTAGGGGCAAATAAAGTGGTCGTGTCCTGATATTAGTATCAGACAAAAATCAATGTTTATGCAAAATGTTTAGCATAGTTCAGAAAACGTCACCTTACAGTGATAAACTCCAGTTTACTGGGAAGATATAAACATTCTAACCCTGCGTGTCCCTAATAATACAGCCTGAAAGTATATTAAGCACAAGTTGTTGGCGCTGTAAGGAGAAATAAAAAAATCCACACTCATAATGGGAAATTTTAAAACAACTCTCTTGGTAAATGTTGGAAAATGCAGCCAAAAAGAAACCTGAAACATACACAAACTTTGAGCACCACACCATCTAACGGACATTCCTTGTACCTTGCCTCTAGGCTCGCGGACCCCTTGTATGCACTGACCAACGCAGAAACACTAAGCGAAAAGCTGGCCTCCACGGGCATCCAAGGATCAGGACCTTCAGACCACTGTCTTTTTTTTTTTTTAAGACTTTTTAAAAAAAGATTTTATTTATTTATTTGAGACCGAGCAAGCAAGCAAGCGCGAGCCCATGTGAGAGTAGGGGGAGGGGCAGAGGGAGAGGGACAAGCAGACTCCCCGCTGGGCATGAAGCCTGAAGCCTGACTCCCCCTGGCTCTATCTCACAACCCTAAGATCATGGCCTAAATCAAGAGTCTGATGCTTAACTGAATGAGCCACCCAGGCACCCCAAGACCATTGTCTTTGACTATAATGCAATCTATTTAGAAATCAGTGACGAAAACATAACTAGGAAACCCAGTATGTTTGGAAATAATAATTCTTAAAAACTTCTAAGTACCCCATAGGTCAACAAGGAAATCATAGTAGACATCTGAAAATAAACAGTACTAAATGAGACAAAAATGCAATTTACCAACACCCATGGAATTCCACTAAAATGGTATTAAAGGTAATTCATAAACTTAGAAAAGAAGAAATGCTGAGGAGTTCTGAGCTAAGCAGTTAAGAAGATATAACAATAAACATCAGAATAAACCTGAAGTAGTAGAGGGAAAGAAAGATATGAACAGAAATTAATGAAAAACATATGAAGAGGAACAAAGCAAACAACAATTACTTGGTAAGTCTCACCGAAAAAGAGGAGTACTAACATCAGAATTTAAATAAAGTTTTATGAGCAATATGTTTGCTAGTAAATTTGAACCCTTAGATGAAACAGATGAATTCTTGATAAAATACAAATTAACAAGCTCAAGAAGAAGTAGGAAATCTGAGTATCATTTATCCCTGAAAGGAAATAGCGTAAAATCTTCCAACAAAGAAAACACAAGACCCAGTCAGCTTTTTAGGTGGGTCTTACCAAACTTCCAAACAAAGGGATTATTCTAATTTTATTAGAATTGAATTAAAAAAGAGAGAGAGAGAGAGAGTATTTCCTGACTCTGGTGAAAGGCAGAGTAGCAAAATTTTAGAGAACAACATAGGAGCATATCTCCATGACCTTAAAAAATGGGATTTCCTACACAAGATACAAAATGCACTCCATTATAATGGAGAAAGTCACTGAAAATTCACTGACATTAAAAGAAAGAATTTAGATTGGTGCTCCCACTTCAGAAAATACGTTGGCATTACCTCGCTAATTTAAATATATATGTAAATACACATATGTCCTTTGACCTTGAGATTTCACACTTATGTATATATACACCCTTAAAAGACCCGAGTGCATTGGAAGATACATGTAAGAATGTGCGTAAAAATGGTTCAAATCACTAAAACTAGAAACAACCCAACTGTCCAATTACGGTAACATAAACATGTACAGTTGCATAAGCTCACTGTGGAACATTCCACAGCAGTGAAAAGGAACACACCACTGCCCACACGGGAGAACCTCAGAAGCACACTCTGGACAAGAGCCAGTCATGAAGACTTTGTACAGTAGGATTCCATTTACATAGAGCTCAAAAAACGGGCACAACTAAAAAGACATTCGGACGCAAGCAGGTCATATTTTGTTGATTCTAAAATACACTTTTCACATTCTAATCTCCCTAAAATAGGATGAAGCATCTTACAAACAGTGGCGTCATGCAACGACATCTAGCACACTTTTCGTGGCTTAGGTTCAATGAAATATGATGGGTAGTCAAACTATTAAGAAAAACAGAATGGCTAACATAAAATTTGGGAGGGAGGGGGCTGGGGGATGGAATGGCACCTAGAATTCTAAACACTGGCCAAATGCTGTTTTTCACCTAGATGGCGAATACATTGCTGTCTGTTCCATTGTTCTTCTTTAAACACTTTCAACTCTCACATGTATGGTGTCTTTCACACAACAAGGTGTGTGGAGGCAAGGAAGCAGGGCTACACGGACAATACTCAGGAAGCTGGACGGTGAAAGGGGATAAGGAAATGGAGGCTATGCCAGGCACTAAACGGAAAGCCGTCCCTGAGATGCTGGGCGGCATGGCTCCAACACACAGGAAGTCCAGAGATACTGCCTCCAGTGAGTGAGGGACAAAGGACGAGAAGGATTTGTGGAACTCGTGCTGGAATTCTGCATGTCTTCCCTGTCATGGCTCATGAAGAATTTACACATGGGGTGGGAGTCGTTACCAGGACTGGCAGAGGTGGGGGAATGGCCCTGACGAGTTGGTGTCTAAAATGCTAAGCACGTATTCCACGGTTACTATGTGCCAGATTATAAAAGGAGGAGCTTCTGACATCCATTCCTCTGCTTATTTCCCTCCTTAGAGCAGTGAAGCAGCTCCTCTCTCCTCAGGCCTGGATTCGTTGCCCAGGGCCGCCATCACAAAACACCACAGACCGCATGGCTTACACAACGCAACATTATTTTCTCACGGTTCTAGAGAATGGGAACCCGAGATCAAGGTGCTGGCAGTACTGGCTTCTCCTGAGGCCTCACTCCTTTTCTTACAGAGGGCCTTTCCTCCCTGCACCCCTGCCACAGGTGCCTCCACCCCTTCTCCACAGGAAGGTCAGTCCCAGTGGATCGGCGCCACCCTAATGGCCTCATTTTAACCCAGTCACCTCTTGAAAGGCCTCATTTCCAAATACAGTCAGATTCTGAGGTGCTGGTGGTAAGGGCTTCCACGTACAAATCTGGGTGGGGGGAGAAGGAGGGCGTGGGGGACACAATTCAGCCCCTAACCATTCCCATGAAGAAATGGGAGATGTAGAGAGGGGTGAACAACTTGCCAAGGGCATACAGTGGTGCCAGAGCTGAGATGCAAAGCCAAGCAGGTCGACGGGTTTGACTACCAACCATTCCACTGTAAAACAGTCCTGTGCCCAGAGTGGATGTGAAAGCAAAACGTCTTCTGGAGAATTTAAAAAATAAATAAATACTGACCAGAATAAAGGAGTAACATCAGACTTTTTGGAGCCAGGCCCTGTGTTTCTGCAAATAGAGTGGATGGACTCCTCTCTCGTGGACTCCCTTTTAAAGTCTGAGCTTTGGGCATGGAGACTGTAATTGCTGGCCAGCATGGCCGGAAAGGTCATTGAGCATCAGCTGAAACCCTTCTCTCAGAAGCCACGTTTACATTATGGGCTTAGGAGGGTGCCACCTACTGGGCTCTGAGGGGTATGGGTGGGAAAGAGGCTCTTTCCATAGGCAGTCCTCTACTGCCCTCTGCTGGCCGACAGAGGAACACCCAGGAACCTACAGATAACCCTGCTTCCTTCAAAGACCACAAGCAGATAGGGAAAGGTTGGGGGCAAGAATCTACTGGAATCTGGTCTGTGGAGACCACTCCTCTCCATACACAGACACACATTTCCAATCAATGGTCCAGCCACATATACACATTTCCAATCAATGTTCCAGTCAACTTTCACTTCTTGGCATTTGTGACCATGCAGCTATTTGATAAACTTGCATCAGGGGCGCCTGTGGGGCTCAGTCCATTAAGAATCCTAACTCTTCATTTCGGCTCAGGTCATGATTCCAGGGTGATGAGATCAAGCCCCATGTAGGGCTCTGGGCTGGGCATGGAGCCTGCTTGAGAGTCTATCTCCCTCTCCCGCTGCCCCTCCTCCCCTAACAACAACAACAACAACAACAACAACAACAACAACAACAACCTTGCTTCAGCTGTTTTCATCACTAAAAAAAATTATCTGCTACCTTGTCAAAAATGTTTCCCAAGGGCCGAGAGTATGAGAATTGGAATGCATGTTTTAAAGATGACTTAAGAAAACACTGGTTTGCTATTATTTCATGTTTTCAAAAATTATAAATTTACTGTATGTTTAAAAAGATTTTTCTTCAACATTTTAAAATCATGATTTTCTATGTGATAGCCCAGCCCCCCCAAGCCCCGGCATATGGTTACAATATTTTTGTAAAAAATATTTCATTTTCAAATGTGCCTTTTCTTTTAAAAAGTCAGTAGTTCATGCTTTTAGAAATTTCAGTGTTACATGCTTGGGGAAATGTTCTAAGGAATAAAGGGTTCCCTTGAGTTGAGAAGCATAAATAAGCACCAGTAGAAACCACTGACCTGCCCAAGCAGAGTTCCCCGTCCATGTGCTGCACAGGGTGTGTGGCCCTGTGGATGGTAGTGAAATTCAAAACGGGGGCTACTGTCCTTCGGTGCCTTGACTCCTATGTGGGTCCCAGGGCCCCCTTGATGCAGCCCCTGGAAAGGGCATTTCAAATGCAAGTCATAAACAAACAAAATGCAAATCAGATTAGGCTACCCTTCTGCTCTAGGAGAGGCCAAAGGTCACGCCTTTGACTTTAGAATAAAATAAATTCCTTACCAGCTTTACAAGGCCACGTGATTTGACTTATTCCAGCCCCTCCCAGCCTGCCCTTCGCTGCTTCCCTTCCCCTTCAGCTGTTATCATTTTCATCCTTCCAGGAGCCCTCTGTGGCTCTATTCCAATATTCTGTTTATTTCCTTCAGGGCAACTTGCTACAATTTGTAATAATTGTGACTGTGTATCTGTCGTCACCTCCTGTCTCCATTAGGCGCGCCCCCCAATAGGTATGTCCTTTGTCCCTTTTGCTCTTGGTGGTATTCCGGGTGCATGACGGGCATTTATTTATCAACGAGTGAATGAAGTGAGCAAAGGCGGGTATTGAGAGGTAAGTGACACCAAGTCCTTCCATGTAGGTCATTGTTTCGAGTCCATTTTCAAGAACACCCGGCCCCGGGCACAAGGCAAGGGGGAGCCCCTGGCAAACACAGCTGCATTTTCATCTATGACCCACACTGGTCATCAAAACCACCTTCTCCCTACTTGGAGGACAGCAGGGAGGCAGACGGAACCACAGTTCGGGAGACCTGGAGGGCAGCAGGGTCCACACAGGCGTGCCAAGCCTTCAGATGGTATTTGCGCCGATCCAGGAGGTGAACACCAGCTACCAACCAATGAACAACACTTTGTGTCGATCTAGTGCCTTTCCCTAATGAGGGGGCCCGGCCCAGTCCCCCAGGCTCACAGCCCAGCTCTGAGAAAGGCATATGCACAGCTGCAGTTTACCAGTGGAAGAACCACCATGGTGGCCAGTGGGCTAGAGACCCACTCCTCAGCGGCAGGCTGACGCCTGGCCCTCCAGTGGGTCTCCTCTCTGTCCTCTGCAGAGCCCGAGCAAGGCAGAGGGCATTCGGTGCTGTCCGTCATCAGCTCAGCATCAGTGGGCTTGGGGAAGCCCGATGGCAGCTGTCCCCAAGGGAGGTAGCTAGTGAGGGCTGGGATACTTGCTTGACTCCAGGCAGGAGGCGTCAGACATCTTGGGGTCCCAGTCACTTCCGGTGCCGTAGGTTGCTTCTCTCCCGGGCAGGATCCCGCGGAGAGCGAGGTCAGGCGGGGACAGAGTGTCCGAACGCCGGCCGGGTGGGGCAGCGTCAGGGCTGGCTGAGCTGGGGGCTCTTCAGAAAGAGGGCCAGCCTCTGGGCCACGGCGTCCAGGTCGCCCGCGCCTGCGTACCGGAAGAGGTTGCTCTTCCGCACAAAATAGTGCTTCAGGAAGTGCTGGCTCACACACTTGTGCAGTTTCCTCACCAGGCGCAGAAAGGCTTTGCTGAAGACCCGCCAGTCCCTCAGGTGGGGGTATTTCTCGCAAGTCCAAAAAAGCACCGTCTGTGGAAGCAAGAGGTGGTGTCAGACATCGTTCCAGGCCACGGACGAGAGTTTCTCCGGAAATGTTACCGAGCTCACATGGCCTTGGAAGGAGGGAGAAGGGAGTCACCCAGGGCAGGGATGCTCCCCCATGGTGTCATGATCCCCACCCTCAGGTGGGCTCTCGACCTCCTCCTGCTGGTCTCCTGCACCTCTGTCATTGTTTCTGTCACTACTGACATTTCCAGCAACCCGCACTCTCCTTAAATCTGCGATCCCTCACCCCGGGCACGTGCCTCTGCCTCCTACTTTACAGGAAAAATGGAAACCTCATGGCAGCAAACCAGACAGTTCTAGACAGTACTGTCTACACGGGCATTTTCCTCTCTTCTTCTCTGCCTGAACTCCCCCCCCCCCCCCCCCCCCGCCCCCAGACGGGTGAACCCTATGCAGGGCTTGGGATCCCTCCTCCCAGGAGCTGTGACTGACTTCCCTCTTTCTCACCAGCTTTTGAAACTGTTCTAAGCTCTTCTGCCCTGCCCCCTCCCAACCTCTCACCTCTGCAAATGCAGGCTTCTCAAAACTATCAGTTCAATTCTCTGTCATTTCCTCTCCTCTGATTCTCATCTCCATCCACTGCAGTATGGATTCTCCTACCACCAGGCCTGAGAAGCCACTGTCTGTAAGGTCCAATGATCTCCATGCTGCTAAGTCCAACAGCCCTTGCCTGGCCCTGGCCTTAACCTGACCTTCTAGCAGAATGGGATCCTCCCACTCACAGCCTTCCTCTTGAGTCATTCTTCACTGGCTTCCAAGCCACTGTGCTCCCTGGATTTCTCCAGGCACTACAGCTACTCCTTGGCATGTTATCCCCTTGACCTGCCTCATGCTGGAGTTTTGGAGGCTCAGTTCCACACCCTCTTTTTCTCTCGTTCTCTCTTGCTTCCTTCCTCAGCAGCTTGAATCACCACAAAACACACAGAAGTCACTCCTAATTTTCTTTTTCCAAGCGGACCTCCTCCTCACCTGCTATCTCTTAGAAATCTGAAAGTTATCTTCATCAATATGTCCCAACTGAACTCATGGCCTCCCCTCACGATCCTGGTGCATCTCCAGAACTGCCTGTCCAACCAGTCACACAAGACACAAGCTGGGAGTCACCCTCCCTCACTAGCATCACCAAGCCCCTCCAGTCCTCCAAAGCGGTTCTCCAGTCTACCCACATAGGTTCGTCTCCACTGTCTTCCTCCTCTTCCATCTCACCCAGACCTCTGTCCCCATTCTTGTCCCCATCCTGTCACCACCCATGCTGCAGCCAACGTGATCTTTTGGAAATATAAATCCATGGTTCTTGTCTGAAAGACTCTCCAGCCTTCTCCTGGCTGGTTAATGAAAAACCATAATCCATGGGGCGCCTGGGTGGCACAGCGGTTAAGCGTCTGCCTTCGGCTCAGGGCGTGATCCAGGCGTTACGGGATCGAGCCCCACGTCAGGCTCCTCCACTATCAGCCTGCTTCTTCTTCTCCCACTCCCCCTGCTTGTGTTCCCTCTCTCGCTGGCTGTCTCTATCTCTGTCAAATAAATAAATAAAATCTTAAAAAAAAAAAAAAAGAAAAACCACAATCCTTCACAGGGTTTGGCTCACGAGGTTTGACCCCTACCTTCCTTTCCCTCCTTGGCTTGCCCTCGTCCTCCCTTGCTCTCTCCTTCCAGCCCCACTGGCCTCGTGTCATGCTCACAGAGTGACTTCTTTCACAGCCGGCGTCTGCCCTATGGAGCATACTTCCTTCCCCAATTTGTCCAGGACACGCGTCCATCAGATCAAAATCCCCTATGAGACCATTAGACCCTCTCTTTACTACATACTTCTCAGAACGCCTGTGATCACAGAAGTTGTCATCTCTGTATTTATGCATGTGCTCCCCTATGAGGTTGTAAACTCCATGAAAAAAGAGGCCGATACCTATTTCAATGGCTATTACGTCATTAGCACCCAGCAGAGGATCTGGCTCATGGGAGGCAGTCAGAAATGTTTACTAAGTGAAATAATCCATTAATATTATGATTTGGATGTTGAGCGTTTTTAAAATATAGTCTTCACTAAAAAGGAAAAGAGCAGTTTCAGGTTCATAGCAAGGCACTGAGTGTGTTTTGATTTAGATCCCATTGTGTGAAGTAAATGAGTTGGAGATTATGTCATACTATCCCGATAACCTAGATACAAAAGAGTGTTTTAATTCCTCTTGTAGGTAACTTTATCTCCCTAAGCAAATCCGAAGTGGTTAAGCCTCTTATAATCAAGCCCCTGTGCCTTTGAATGGGTTTTAGGAATAAATAAGCCAACGAAGGATGAGTTCTCAGTCACACGAAGGTGCTTTGGGGGAGAGCCGGTCTGGAGAGGAGGTGAGAACCTCATCAGACCGTGTCAGACTGAAGGTGGGGTGATGATGACTGGCACATGCTTCCTGAGGCTGTTTTGCAACCCAGTTCTTCTACTTTGCCCAGACTGAAGGCTTGGCAAGGATCCCATACACTCAAGCCACCATCTGGGATGGTGCTTAATGCCACATTGTCACCGGCCACATCCATGACCATGTCTAAAGGTGAGGGCAGCTTGGAGCAAGGATGGAACGCTAGAAGAACAGGCAGCTAGTAGGGCTTCTGCTGCCTGTGCTTGCCAACAAATAGCCCCCTTTGAAAATGCCCATTCTTGAGAAGGCACAATTCTGTGCCCAGTCAGGAAGTCAGGGAGAATGGAAACAAAGCACATTTAAGGAGTTGTCCTAAAATCCTCTAGTGATTGAGAAGTCACTGGAATAAAAGTAAATCCTTGGGGGTAATGCAGTTTTGACAGCAGTCAAGGGCTGGGAGGCCCGTGGTGGCCCTATTCAATCTTGTCTAAAATATTCATGTCATGTTTCCACCCATCTTAATTGTGAGGCAGTGAAGTCAATGGTTAAAATCAGGAGGTTCCATCTGAGGTTGAATGGCGCTTGCTTCTCAACTCTGACTCTTCTTAGTGTGGCTCGTGGAAAGGCAAGCCAGAAAGAAGCTGAACCCGCAGAATGAACTAGACTATCCTCAGGAAGCACATGCCCTCGAGTACAGGTGGGTGTTTTTAGGGGAATGTGCGTGGGGACATGCTGAGAATGTTGAAACCCCAGAGAAAGGCCCCAGTATGTGCACATGAGCTATTAACAGATTCTCAGGCAGGTCAAGGAGGACAGGCTAGTAGGAAAGAGGAGAAAGCAAAGACTACTGTCTTCATGGGGGAACAAGTTGAATATGATGTGAAGGCACTCATTCATTCACTCAACAAACATTTATGAGCAACTACTATGCACACGGTATTGGGAGGGGCACTAAGGGCTCAGCAGTAGTTGGCCTTAAATAGCTTACTTCGGAGCTGGAAGAGTTATCCTGGGCCAGAAGGTGGCGGTCCCCTGCACGAGAGGGGGCACAAGCGGGAAGCCACCGCACAGACAGGTGGCCTGTGCTCACCTGTGCAGAAGGTCAAGGAGAAGGGACGAAGCTCCCGGACAGACCCTAGCGAGGCTTGGGCTGTGCTGTCTCTAAGTCTGCCACCTCCCGGCCTCAGAGCGCCACACAGTGTGTTCCATGAACATCCCGTTCACCGTGTGTGGTTGGGAACTTGCAAAAGAGGAGTTGAGGGTGTGATGGAAGGCCGCCTCCCCAGGGGGACCCCCTGATGTCCCAGCCCAGGTCAGGTTCTGCTGCTCTGGGCTCGTCCTCCCTGGTGCTCCCCATGCTGTGTGATTCCACGTGCACCGGGGGGACCATCTGACTGCCTGTCTCCCCTCCCCGAAGGCACCTCTTCTGTGTTTGCTCACCTTGGCCCTCCAGGGGCAGCGCACACCCCAGGTGCCGGGGCAGGTGTCTGGCCTGCAGGAACCTCAATACACATTTGCTGAGTGAGTGAGTAAAGGCAGTCATGAACGTTTATTGCTGGGTTCGGGGCAAGGGGAGGCAGGTGCTGCCGAGTGAGGGGAAATGCCTGCCTGAGGATTTGGAAGCCGGAAGTTCAGGTCTGCAGCCATGTTCACGTGGCAATCACCGTTTCCTGGTGTCCCCCCACCCCCGTGTGGCAGTGGCCACACCTGGCTAGAGTGGGGACCCAGTGAGTCCTAACACCAGGGAAAACACGGATTCCCCTGAGGTTCAAGCCATTCGCAAGATTTCCCCAGACTGTTGGTTTCTCAGGGGCGGAGGCTACGCGTTGTAATGGGTGCTGAACCCCAGCACGGTTTCTGGCACATAGTGGGCACTCGTGTTGGTTTGTTGAGTGAAATAAGTGGAGGGGAGAGAGGGAAAGAGAAGAAAAAGAGGAAACAACCAAGAGAAAGGAAAGCGGGGCAGGGAAGGGAGGCGGTGGCAGGGGCCGTTCAGCCTGGGCAGGGCTGTCGTGGACACACACACAGCCCGGGTGTCGAGCTCTCACTAGTGAGCAGTAACATACAGGATGACCAACAGGGACACTAGGGACCTAGGGACCCCCTCTTGAATCCATCACATACATACACCCCTGGCATTGAGTGGCTGCGGCCGGGCCCCGCACCCCCCAAACCCGGGATGTGCCCGCTCACCTGCAGATGGTGGGACGTGATGACCGGCCTCTTCCCCGGACACCAGACGTCCTCCTTCATCTGCCTCAGGGCCCGGAGACACTTCCTGCGGCAGCCCCCGTCCTCATCCAGCTGCTCCAGCAGCACCTGCTCGGCCTGCAGGAAGCTCAGCTGCCAGTGGTAATGTGAACAGGCCAGCAAGGCAAACCCAAACGACTGGGAGGACAGAAAAACATCAGGAAAATGAGCAGGAGGATGCTTGCCAGAGTCGAAAGCCAGCTCTGAAGCCATCCACTATTCGGGGGGGGGGGGACTGCCCCCAGGCAGGCAGAACTTCTCCAAGTGGAGCCTGCACCTAGAGAGCTTATTAAAACACACACTGCTGGGCCCTGCCCATCGGCTCTCATGGTCTGGAGCAGGGCCCGGGAATCTGCATTGCTAACAGGCTCTCAGGGACCGCTGCGTTCTGCGGGGCCCCCACCTGGAGCACCGCTGATCGAGTGAAACCTCATTTTTCCCTTCCAGAGCTGGCTGGCAGGCAGCGATGCTGCGGGTGGGTAAGCTGTGAGTGCCTCTGCTCTGGCGAGCTGGGCCCCCCGGCTCCCCGATACCTTGATGCACTCCGCTCTCTGTCGGGAAGGCCAGTGCTTCAGACAGGGAGGCCACCGAGCTTTCTCGGACCAGGCAGTAGGGATCTCCACTGTGGGGACCAGCTCTAGCTCCACCTGCCGCGTGGCTGTTTCCACGGCAACCCAAACTGCAGAGTGGTGTGTTAGCATGCTGACCTTACCTGGTGGGAAATGACAAAGAGGCAATGAGAAGAGAAAGCCTGGCTCGAGGCGAACATTCAGAGGAGGAGTTGGGGAGCAATGGCAGAGAGCAGCTCCTTGTGACTTGGGGGGGCGACTGCCACAGGTCGGTAGCACCCCAAGGGTAGGGTGTTTATGGCAAAACTAGACAATCAGCTGAGTAAATAGTGATAGAAGTGTTGCTAGAAAATCTCATGGTTGGTGAGCGTTGCTTTTTCCATTCTCCCCCACCCCCAAGCCTTTTATGACACATTTTCTTTGAAGTAAGATTCTTTTCAGAGGGTTCAACTGAAGAAAAGAGACAGAGAAGACAAAGATGGAGTATTTGCTAGTAAAAATGAAATCCAACCATTCTTCTACATCCCCTCCATTCTGCCCGGATGTCCTGACCTTGTTAAGGACAGCCTCTGTCCCCTGACTCAGTCACTGACCTCTCATGGAGTTCGGCTTCACCCGTCCCTTACCTGATCCCAGTCTCAGATGGCATTATTTCCACCATCCATTAAACTAGCCTAGCCGCGGATGTATTTGTCATCCCAAGCCTCTGTAATTATAAAATACTTCAAAGTGTGTCACACAGCCAGTGGCTGAAGGGTCGGATGAATGGAAAGAAGCCCCCTGCCTCTTCCAACCAGGCAACAAGAGGGAGAGAAAATAAATGCATCTGGGAGCATCTTCCAACTCCTGTACTAGAATTCGTTGCTAATCTGTTTCCCCTTCTTTCAAAAGATACACAATAGTTTTTTGTTTGTCTTCATTACAGATAAGGATGAGCTGTCTTGAATCGGGATCTATTATTTTTCTCTTGTTTGTTCAGAGAAGAAAATGGAAGCTCACTCATTAATCGTGTTAGCTATTCAGAAGGAAAACATTGCTCTCCTTGGCCGGGGTGTGATAAAGAGCTTATTGTCTGCATCTCATCAGAGCTGCCCAGACAGGAACAGGACGACGTCAGGCACCCTGGCATTATTTACTGAAAGCATCTCATCAACCTGGCGCGCTTGCAAGCTCTCACTTGCACTTTCACTATTACCAGTGTTTCAAAGTGAAGAGGTCAGCACATGCTGGAACCAGCCTGCCCCGTCCACACCCTGCTTCTGCCCTGGCTCCGTTTACTTGGTATGTGACCTCCCGCATGTTAGCACATCCCTCTAAACCTCAGTGTTCTCATCCATAAAACAGGCAGAAAAATAACTGACTCTCCAGGGTTGCTATGAGCATGACATTTTCCACAAGAGCATCCTATATATGTGGTAAAAATCCATTAAACATGAGCTAAATCCATTATGGAAATTTTCAGAACTGTTCTGTCCAGGCAAGTAAAAGTACATTCAAATCCTTTTCTTTCTACACACGTGGGATTGCGTCCTGTTCAGCACTTTGGTTTTTCCCTTCATTATCCAGCACAAGGATTGTTCACAATTCCATGTGGACGCACACGTACCCCATTCTTAAAGGCGGGGGCAGTGGCCGAAAGGCAGAGGTAGTACAATTTATGTCGTCAATTTCCCTTTGTTATTGACATTATTTCCAGTTACTTACTACCACAGAGCCTATGGCAGCGGACACCCTTGCGCATGTTTCTTTTTCGTCTGTAGGAATATATTTCTAGAACTGCAACTGTTGAATTGTCAAGTTAAGCCCATTATAAAAATAAAAACAGACTAATCACCCTTTAAGAAGCAAACACCAATTTACACTTCAAAGAACAATGCACAGGAAGGCCTTCTGTACCACACTCACCCTTACCCTGAGCATGGCCACACTTTCTCATCTCCGTCACGCTGTTAGGTGTTTTAATGCACACTGCTTGAAATATGTGTTAGGTGGAACATTTTTTCCCACTTTTTTTTTTAAGATTTTATTTATTTGAGAGAGAGAGAGCATGAGTCGGGAGGGATAGAGGGAGAGGGAGAAACAGATTCCCTGCTGAGCAGGGAGCCCAACGTCGGGCTCGATCCCAGGACACTGTGATCATGACTTGAGCCAAAGGCAGATGCTTAACTGACTGAGCCACCCAGGCGCCCCCTCTTCCCACTTTTTTAGTACTACTTGTTTATATTCTTTTTCTGTCCGTCATTTTTTTGGTCATTATTTCCAATGGTCTACTTGTGTGTTTGCTTATTGGTTTACAAATACTTTTTTATAATTAAGGAAATTCGCCACTTTTTCCCAGTGTGAAATACACTTTTTTATTCTGTGGGAACAAAAGGTGTGTGTGCACATGTGTGCACGTACGCCAATGGTAGCACGCGGTTTACGATTTTGGAGCTGTCAAACTTGAGCAGTTCTTTAGGGCTCCTCATTTTTGTGTTGTGGCACAAGTCAGTGGTTTCCAAATGTGGCATCTCAGTACACTGGGGGCCTGCAGTCAGTCGGGGAGGGGTTGTAGAAATGTGCGAATAACAAAGATCTGTGGTTTGCGAGGGATCTGCCTTTTAAAAAGTGTACCCAAGTTTCTAAATTAACGTCTGGCAAAGGGCTCACAACCCAAAGCCCATCTTCTCTCTGCCGGGGCAGTAATCCACGGAAATCCAAGTGGGGATTGTATGGATTCTACTGTTCAGCGTAAAGCAGAAAAAAGAGCTCATTCTTATCGTGAGGAGTGAACAGATACAAGGAGCACATGGTTATTGTCTCAATTTAGGGGCACGAGCTTCAGGTAATGCTTAAGTAGAGGTTTTTTGTCTGTTTGTTTAAGATTTTATTTATTTTAGAGAGAGAGAGAGAGAAAGACAGTACGAGTGTGAGGGGCAGAGGAAGATGGAGAGAGAGAGAATCCCAAGCAGATTCCATGCTGAGTGTGGAGCCCAATGTGGGGCTCGATCCCAGGACCATGGGACCATGACCTGAGCTCAAACCAAGAGTCAGATGCTTAATGGACTGTGTTACCCAGGTGCCCCTAAGCAGAGGTTTTTTAAAGCAAAAGGGAAATGCCAGAAATTGCCCTGTGTCCTTTTCTCGATCAGCTCACCTGAGAGATGACAGGTTCCAATTGCATTTTCTACCAGCTTCTGGAACACCTGGAGGACCTTGGCGGGCACAATATCTCCCTCAATGTTCACATCTGCCTCATGCCACTGCCACAGGCTCTTCATAAACTGCTCCACCTCCAGCCACTGCTGCAGGCCCTCCGGGTCCTGCACAGGGCAGGACAGCCTGGTGCCCTGTAGGGTGTAGTACCGCCAGCGCTGCTCCCTGGCCTCCCTGTACCCGGCCAGGCCCTTCACCGGCACGGTGACCAGGAACTGGCTGGGTGCCAAAACCTGCGGTCAAGAAAGGAGACAGGGGTGTGAGTTCACAGACTCGAGAGATACCAGCAATCCCCAGGGAGCCAACCTGTTGAGCCGGGGAGCTCAGTGAAGAACTACTCAGCCCTCAGCAATGTGCCGAGATGGACAGAGGGCCGCAGCTACCCTCTGCAGGAGGATGGCATCTTTGTTCTGCCACTAACCACTGTAGTGCTTCAGGCAGACGAGTGAATTCACTGAGTCCTTGGTGTAAGGGATCTGCAAGGAAAAGAATGGACCTGATCTGGACCTCTACAGGGCACCTAAGGGGGAGAAGAGAAAGCAGGGAAAGGAAATAGTACACAGTGAGTTCTGCACACATTGGGCACTCCAATTCTCAGGCATCAGACCAGGCGATCTTCCCAGTTACACAATGAGGTGGGCTTCGTTCACATTTCCCCGAGGAGGAACATAAGGCTCAGAGGGGCTCTGAAATCTCCCTGGGGACACACAGTCAGTAGGTGGGAGAGCCACAGTGTGAGCTTAAGCCCTCTGATGGCTTGTTCAGTGGGTGTTTTCTATGCTGGGCTAGCTCTCAGTCAGGGAGGAATGACCTGGATTGGATGAAAGGTCTGGTATGGGAAAGAAGAGAATGGATTCTGCAAAATGTCTCCCTTTCTTTTTGCCTGTACTGATGACCCATGGCCAGTGTTAATGACTGGTCCTTAAAAATCACAGATGAAATGAAAGGCAGTTGCTGCAACCACGTGAGCTATTGAGATGACTCTAAGTTTAATAAAACTTAGAATAAAGCAAACAATTAGAATCTACCTGCTCCATTTCTACAGGTACCAGGATGAAAGTGGTCAGGTCAACAGTCCAAAGGATAGAACAGACTGGCCAGCAATGCAGTATCCCCAGAAGAAGCTTGACCTTTGGCCACATCATGTGGCAGCCTACTCCACACCGCACCTTTCCCCGGCAGTCAGCCGTGCACTGGAAGAGCCACCTCCTTTTCATGGAAAGTTCCAACCATAGTATTTGGCTAACTTGTTCAGGGCCCTGTCATGGGCCAGTTCAGGGGTGAACACCAAACTCTGCCTCATTCCCAGAGAACAATAGTGTGATGCTTTAGATAATGGACCCACATGACCTCTGGTGCCCAGAGAAAAGTGGTGGGATTTAAAAGGGGGACAAATCTAAACTTTGGTACTCAAAATCAATACATTCTTTGAACCCACTTGCATGTGAATTCAAGAGTACAACTATTATGTTAATAGTCACATAAATGGTGCTTGCTTAATACTTGCTGTATCTGGTCCAAGAAAAAAATAAAAGCAATTTTTATACACCCCACTCCAACTATTTTCAAAACTTACTATGCAGGATACGACGCATATAAATGCAAGATATATTTTAACCTATGAATTCTAAGTGAGACCACGGAAGGAGATTTCCTCGGATGTAATTCTAGGAAAAGTGCTATTGTGGGGCGCCTGGGTGGCTCAGGTGGTTAGGCGTCTGCCTTTGGCTCAGGGCATGATCCCAGGGTTCTGGGGTCAAGCCCCACATCTGGCTCCCTGCTCAGCAAGGAGGGAGCTTCTTCTTCTGCCTCTCCTTCTCCTTCTGCCTCTGCCTTTCCCCATGCTCATGCTGTCTCTCAAATAAACAAAATCTTTTTTTAAAAAAAGTGGTGTTGCGTTTCTACTCCTAGTCACTGGTCTCTATTGGTCTAATGCAGATTGGAAAGATGATAGAAGTGGGCAAATGATGTTGTGATATGTTAGGATCCAATCTAGTTTTAGAATTCTCATCCTGGCGTGAATTCCCCCGAATCTGTACTCTGTCCCCAAATGCACAGGTCCCAGATTCTTGTGGGCGGTCCTTGTGCCCAACAACCTTGGAATGTTCTGGACCAGCAAGGGTCTTCAGTTCAGTCACTTATTTCTTTTACTCATTCATTCATTCACTCATTCACTGAAGTTGGGTGTCTATATGGGCCACACACCATGCTGGGTGCTAGCAATGGAGCGATCAACAAACACAATCTTTACAATCAAGGAGCCTGTAGTCTCATACGAGAGATAGGGCATGACTACATATATATTTAATACAAGCGAAAGGGGTTCTTACGTGCCATAAGAAAAATCAAGATAAAGGAGCATGGGTCCTGGTGAGTCAGAACGACTCATCTCTGAAAGGCAACGAGCCACGTCTGTTCCTCAAAGTTGTTTGCAGGTGTGAGGGAGGCCATTTCCGTGAGGACGGCTCGGCCCACACAGCAGTGCTGCAGGAAGGCTGGCTGTCACGCATGGGCCCTGGTGGCTTAAGAGTCCTGTCTGCGGCAGGGACAGGGTCACGAAGCTGCCCCTGCAGTTTCTAAGGGCCCCCTCTTCCCTTTCTTCCTTCCCCCACCTGCAACCCATAGATCTTGTTTCAACTCTTTTTCTCACGGGCACCCCGAGTTCCTCTCCCCAGCCCCCAGTCTATTCAGCAGGCGCTGCACACATGAGTGCATGCCTATCTAAACTTCAGCTGTTACAGCACACCGTGCTTGGAGTAGGAAGCCCTGGGCTGAGTTCTGGCTGTAGGGCCTAACAGGACATGATCAGGTCATTTGACTTCTCGAAGCCTCCATTCTATCATCTGCAAAGCAGGAACGTGGGGGTTCACGTGACACAGCGCCTCTGGAGCGAGTGTGCAAGTGGTAAATACTAAGAGGACCTGCAGAACATGAAGGATTATTGGTCCCTCAGTTGGGGGACACCTGGGGCACACTGAGACCTGCCCACCCACGCACCTGACTCCCTGGCTGGCGCTACGGAACAGGTGAGACCCGCTTACCTTAATGTTCCCATTGTACGTGTCAGAGTAAGGGATGGCCTGGAATCGAACGTCTTGGTGGCTGATTTCTGTGGTCAGGTGGTGGACAACACTTTGCACCTCCTCCACAATCTGGGAGAGCTGCTGGCGCCTCACGCCCACCTGGGTGGGAAGGGATCAGCACAGGCGGTCATTCCCGGGGCAGGGCCCAGGCACTGGCACGAGGACGTGACGACGCAGGCCTGGTGGCAGGCGACCAGAGGACTGCAAACAAGCCTGCCCTCCCCAGAACCCCAGGAAACATGCATCTAGGTGTGATGGCACTTGCTGGTAGTTCAGTGTTCTCCTGAAATACAAGCATTCATTCAGCATTTATCCAGTACCTGTGTGTGGTGGGCGCTGGGGTCCAATGGTGAACAAGAGAAGAGCAAACAAGAAAGACGTGTCCTCATATATACAGGATATAGGTATATGTGTGTATACGCACACACATATACACACACGTATATGTATATATGCACACACACGTGTGTGTGTGTGTGTATAATTTAATATCAGGTATGAGAAATCCCATGAAGACAAATAAACAGGAAAAGGAACTAGAGAGTAAAGGGGCTGTTAATTTAGATCAGGTGGCCGGAGAAAGCTTCTCTAAGGAGGCGACATCAGAGTGAGCCCTGACAACAGTGGGGGAAAGCAAACCCCAAGGCCCCCTAAAGCAGGAGCCTGCCTCGCAAGGCTCAAGGGCCGGCAAGGGGGCCCCTGAGGTTGGAGCCTGGAAAAGGGAAAGCAGGGTGACAGGAGATGAATTTGGAAAGGTTGGTGTGGTCACACCAATGGAATAAGGATGGCTGTTGTCCAGGTTGGTGAAGATGAAGCAGTTCAATGCATGTCGCCATGTTGCACATGGATTCCTGCCTCTGTCGTCCATAACTGATGGCTCTCTTCACTCCAGTACTCACCCCCCCTTTTGCTACTAGACCCACAAGAAAAGGCACATGTTTACGTGCCTTCGGATTCCACACTGCAAGCTCCCAACAACCAGAATTACTCCGAGAAAGCTGAGCCCCAACGTTACATACCTTCACAGATACTCAAGGTTTAGGGAAATAGGTGCTTGTGAGGAACACACAGAACTTTTAGGAACCTCCAGGAGAGTTAGGAAGATTCAAATGAAGAAGAAATGGGAAGAGTCTGCTCATGTTTTCTGAAATGGAAGGGCTCTGTTCTGTTGTCAGGCTGGTGCCACGACAAGGGTCTCCCTTGAGAGGCTGCTGAGCCTGGCCAGGAACTGACTGGAAGCAATATTTGATATATCTAAATGTAATGTCCACCGTGAATCTGTATATTCCCTCTGATTTTTGTATAATGACCGTCTCTATATATTCCCCAGTCATTTAAGACACCCATAAATTAGTCAAGAAAAATGTCCAAGTCAAAGAGATTTCTGGCTGTTTTTCTAAACTAACTCATCAGCTAGTCCAGTCACCTAAGACTTCATACCTCCCACCAACAAACCCAGGAACCATATATGGACATAGGACACAAATGTGCATGTGCACACGTGCTGTATGTCACATGTATAAAGTGTGTTACATATAAAGTTAGTTAATTATAAACATTAATTTAGCACCTCTATGTGCCTGGCACTCTGTGACATGCTGGGGCACAGCGGTGAGTAACACAGACATCACCATGGCTTACAGTAGTGGGGAAGACAGGCACAGGTCCTGAATGTAAGCATGGGGGCCATGACAGGGAAGTGGAGGGTGTCCCTGGGTTCAGCAGGGCATGTGGCCTAGTCTGAAGCCTAAGACCTGTCTTAAAGGTACCTATCCCCACACAGGGGACTGTCTTTGAAAAACTAATACCCTCCAGGTGCCTAGGAGTAACAAGAAACTAAGACGAGGCTCTGGATCTTAAGGAGCTTACAATTCCCCTGGAAATACATGATATACGTGAAATAGTCTTTTCAAAACCCATGTGTCTTGTCTGACCTTAGATATAACGATCATGTCTACACAGGCTTTTAACACCATCTTCTTGCCCCCAGCAACCACCCACTGCTCCCGTATATCCACCCACTACATTCATCATGGGAGGGCACCTTTCTTGAGCATTTGTAAGCTATCAAGATTCTGCATCTTCCAGGATGTCCAAGTGGAAGAGAAAAGGTGGTCACGGAGGGGGCAGATCATTTGCCATGCCAAAAATAAAGGGGAATGCATTTAATAGTCCATGATGAAGGATCCCCTGCAGGGTCGGACTCTTCCGTGTGTTGCGATTCAGCTCCATTCAATCAATTTTCTTGAACATTTTATGCCAGGTGCTATGTGTACGTGTTTGTTGTCAAGAGGTTTACAGATGACACGACAGAGCAAGACAAACTGGAAATTAAAGTCACAGCAATCCAGTGCTGGGGAGAAGTTTGTAGGGGATGCTATGGGTATACAGAAAAGGGAAATTTCATCTCATCTGGAGGCTGGGGGCCCTTCCTGGAGGCACAGTGTAGGGGATTTACATCTTGAAAGATTAGTAGGAGTTAGCTAGAAAGAGAGGGGTGTGAGGGTTGTTTTAGAAAGAGCAAATGGAAGGTATCCAGTATGAGGAGCACAAGTGGAGAATTGCAATGGTTCCTATATTGCTGGAGAAGAGATTGCCCTGGAGGAGGATGGCGAAATGGGAGAATAAGCAGCAAGAGGTCTTGAAAATCAAGGAAGAAAAATTTCAAGAACGAAGTCAACAGTAAGTGGCTTAATGAGACAGGGCCCCAAAAACGCCCATAGTGTTTGGCAACTGGAACAGGATCAGTGTTCAGGGAAGGGGTGGGCATTTAAACCAGATTGCAGTGGGTGGAGAGCTAATGGGAGGCGAGCAAGGGAACACAGAGGTAAGCAACTCCTCCAGGAATTCTGGCCAGGGAAGGGGAAAAACAAAACAGGAACACCAACAGGTTTTTTCAAAATGACACACAGGTTTGAACACGTTTAAATGCTGAGAGAAAGGAGCCAGTGGGGAAGGAAGAGGCAGCAGGAAGCAAAACCACTGACTCAGGGTTTCCCAGCCAGAGAGTCATGCCAATCCAGAAACCTGGTGTGCAATTCACCTTGATGCGCCAGAAGGAGAGGAAGGCAGGCCAAACACAGATGAAAGGGTAGAAGTGCAGGAATCGGAGAACTTTCCTGTCTGAGGACTGTCTTCTCTACAGAGTAGGAAACAAGGCAATGTGCTACGAGTGAGGTGGAGAGGGGAACGCAGGGGACTTCAGGTGACAGACTTTGGAAATCACATCTCTGAGGAACGGGGCTGTTCAGGCTCCTGTGTGCGGACTGCCAGGCAGTCCCAAGGCTCAGCTGTGGGGGGGGGGGGTCTATGGAGCTGTGGCATATTGGTGGGCTTAGTTGTAAGATGGTCTCCACACCTCTGCCCTCCAAACGTAACAATGGAGGTGCTCAGGCTAGGGCTTGCTGGGCAAGATCTGGAGAAGGCTAAAGCCACAAGGGAAGGTTTCCATGGCAGGCCACGTTTTCCAGCTGAGGGAAGAGAATGGACAAAGCCATTTAGGAGATTGGGGAACACTGGACAAGTTCAGGGGCCAGAAGACTGATCAGGAACAGTGGGAGAAAGTCATACAAGGCTAACTAATAGAACACCGCAGTCAGAGTGGTTGGGAAATAGTCTTCTCAAAGAGCTGATTTCTTAGACTGTGTTGAGGACTAGGGCTCAGCCACAAATCCTCCAAGTCCACTGATGTGAGTTCATAGAACTCCAATGCCAGTAACATAGTGGTAAGTCTGTACGTGCATGTACGTTTTGTTTCCTGAGCTGATAAACTGATGAAAGATTCATCACCATACTGACACTGTCAAATAATTTTTTTTGAGCGGCAGAGGGAGAGAGAAAATCTGAAGCAGGCTCCACACTCAGCGCAGAGCCGGACGTGGGACTCGATCTCATGACCCTAAGATCATGACCTGAGCCCAAATCAACGGTTGGATGCTTAACCGGCCCAACCACTCAGGCATCCCAACACTGTCAGATAATTTTTAACTGATAAAAGCTTGAGAGAAAAGGTATGTGTGTGTGCGTGCACGTACACACACAATGAGTAGTCTATTGGAAAAAGTTCTCCACCACGAAATCTCTTCTACGAATTCTGCCCTCACTGGATGGTAGAGTTTTCTTACCGGGCAGAACTCGGCAGTTCACATACTCCCGGGAAGAAACCTGTAATCTCTCACTCATTATACATTTTTATGACCTGTTTTGATTTCTGAAAGCAAAAATCAGAATAAGGGAATACTTTTCTGGGCCTAGAGCCACAAATTCTGGTTTTGGATTTCCTTCATCCATTACTGCCGCTGCCATTTTGACTCGGGATCTTAGAATTGGAGAGACCTCAAATCATTTTGTCTGCTGTCACCTTACAGGAGGCCAGAGCAATGGGTGGTTCTCCTAATGTCATGCTGGTAGTCGGCAGTAGAACTGGCCCTAATGTCCAGGGTCCCTCACTTCTCTTTCCGTCCCTCTGTGCCGTACCCTCGAGTCGACGCTCCAGAAGTGACACCTACCACAGACCACTTGCCACTCCCTTGGTGTCACTCACAACCCAGAAACCCACTGCAGTTTCCCGCTGCTCTTCCTGACCACAGCCTAGCCAGGTGGAGCAAAAAGATTCCATTTCTGGGTGTGGAAAAGCAGGGAATGGGGCCCGAGGCAGCTTCATAGGGAGTGATCTTGGGGAAGGAGGAGGCGCCAACACGAGCAGAGACCCGTCACCGGCCTGAGCCCAGAAGCCCTTTCATGCCGGTCCAACTTCAGGAAGACCCTCGAAGCAGCCCGGTCACCAGACCCATTCCACCACGCAGCCTGGAAACACACATCAGGGGGAGCTGGGTTACTTCAGAAGAAGGAGTCAAGGCACATTCAGTCCACACGTGACCTCAGAGCCAGCCTGAGTTTCACTCGCCCCCTCCGTGGATTACGTCAGTGAACAAAGGTGTGCTTTTCTTTTCAAAAGCCTGCATTTGTGGACGGGACAAAGCAGGAGCAGAAAGGAATTGGGCAGAATTACTGAGATCCACAATGCTAGATGGGGTTACTGTCTCTCATCCTCCCTCCCGTCCCACGGACTCCGGAACGTTACACCACACTCGTTAACATGCAGATTTGGGAACTCTAGTAAAGCAGAGTTTCTGCAAAAAGAGTCACCAGAGGCCCCCTTGAAGGGGGCCATGGGGTTTCTGTGGGCCTCCCTCTCTCCCGGCCGTGCGCACCTGCCCCCCGCACATGTACACATCCCCATCCTCGGCCACCTTCCTCCTCCCCAGCCACAGCGTCTGGCCCACTGTTGCCCCACACATCACCTGCTACTATTAATAGCTCGAGTTCTGAACAATTTCCTGTTTCAAATATAAATGAGTGAGAATTCAAGGTTATTGCCTATCATAACACCATTCTGACTCACTTGCATTCCGATATGCTTTCTTGAGATAGGTAGAAGGGCGGTGCTAAGTAGCCTGCCAGGAATCTCACACAGGCCTGGCCCCATGAGCATGTGGCCTGAGCGACTGTCACCCACGGTGAGTGCCCCTGGGGATAAAAGGCTGAGAACTTCCTGTTAGACATTTTAATTCTGAAATTGCATTAAATCCAATAATCAGGGTTTTTTTTTTTTTTAAACAAAATAAAACGGGACCAGCACCATTTCTGTCTTCCAGGGTTAATGATCTAAAAGGATGGAGACGTAAGGTGCTATCTACAGATGAGACGGGATGCCTTCCACCATCATATCCACGTCTTCTCAGACCCACTCTTCCCTGAGCCAGACACTGGGGCCCCACAGACTCTGTCAGCTCTGCAAAACCCACAGCAACACTAGACCGCGGAGCTGGAGTGGGAGGCCCTCCCGTGTGCAGGACACTGACAGCTGGCTCCCTTTAGCCGCCCAACAATCCTGGAAGGTGGATGCTGTGACTATCCCCATTTTACAGAGGAGGAAACGCGAGTTCAGAATGTGTAAGGAATTTGCTCTGGGTCCCACCTGAGTCAGTAAGTCCCAGAACGGGGATCCATGCTGGGCACTGTCACACCTGGCAACCCACGTTCGTAACCATTTACTGCTCAGCCTCCCCAGGGACAAGGCTGCCGGCGTGAAAGCCACGGTGACTGCTTGAATGGGCCCCTCACCTGAGAAGGCCTCTCCTGCACCCCTCCACTTGTGAAAACCCCGTGTGTGCTCTCAAGCTTAGTCTCCACTCCTCTTGCTACACCATGCCTCCCCCAGGAGAGCTAACACTCCTCGGTCCTCCTCCAGCACCCTGTGGAAGTCTCCGCTGTAGCCCTGTGGGCAGCCATGTATTATGCAAGTGTCTCCCTGTCTGCACAAGGAACATCCTCCTTTTACCCTTGGAGTTACATGCAAAATCTGCAGGCGGGAGAGGGCCATCCTTAAAGATACCCCCACATACATTTTCCCTCTCAGTCTGCAGGACACATCCTGGACCTGGGTTTTGGGCACCGTGTTTTGCACACAGCAGGTACTCAGTTTGTGTTTGTGGAGATACAGAGGGATTTAGCAGAGCAAATACGGCTTTGGAGTACAACAGAATTTTCCCGCTGACACCTCAGCGCTCTCACTATCTAGCCGTGCGACTCTGGACAAGTTAGTGGAGGTGCTGTGGTCGGGCCACGTGGTTGCTGACAACTCAATGAGATACTGCGTGGGCCTCGAGCTGCCAGCACCCTCTTCTTTTTTTTTTTTTTAAAGATTTTATTTATTTATTTGACAGAGATAGAGACAGCCAGTGAGAGAGGGAACACAAGCAGGGGCAGTGGGAGAGGAAGAAGCAGGCTCCTAGCGGAGGAGCCTGATGTGGGGCTCGATCCCATAACGCCGGGGTCACGCCCTGAGCCGAAGGCAGACGCTTAACTGCTGTGCCACCCAGGCGCCCCTGCCAGCACCTTCGACGCTATTCTTGTATTATCTTCAGTGAATCCTAAAGATACTCTGACCACATGTGTGCAAAGATACTGTGAATGAACGTCAAGGGGAACGAAGATATCCAAGACACTATCATCCCCTCCAGAAACTCATAAAGAATAAAATGAGATAAGTTGCCACCCAAGATAATAATAGGAAAGGTGTCAAGAATCAATATACAATTGATTGCCAAATAAATATTGTTAGTAATAATTACAATGGGAGTTCATAGGGAAGCCAAAGCATTCTGTGCTAGGGGGTCAAGGAAATCCTTTGTGACAAAGCAGGCTCTGAGCAGAGCTTGAAAAATTAATATGATCCAGAGAAATGGGAATGGAGAGGAGAGAGGATGTCTCCCTGGTAGAGGAGAGGGGGGAAGCTCAGACCTTAGACCTTCTTGGGGCATAGTACTTGCGGGGCTTAGTACCTGCGGGGCGGGATTGGCAGACTCACCACCTACAGGGACAGAGGGGCGTACACACATGAGCGGGAGGGCTGAGGAGGGGCACAGGAGTGCCACAGCCTCCAGAGAACCCGTGAGCACATGCTCTGTTGAACAGACACTCAGCCCCAGCCCACGGTTGCCAGGCAAGAAACTGGGACCTGTGGTTGCCAGATATCCTGATGGTTTTCCTTTTCTCAGAGAAGACGGAAATCCGGATTTCTATGCAAAATCCCACTATTATGAAATGTTTGTGACAAACTTGAAAAAAATTTAAAAGTACTCTGCTGGCCAAAGAAAACCTGTGCACAGGCTGGATTCAATGTATAGCGCACTGTCCAGAATTTCTGCTATTGGAGACACAGGGAAATAGCGTGGAAAGATAAAGTATTACTTGGATGCCAGGCTAAAAAACTTGGGACTTTTCTTCTTTCAGAAAACACAGGACCACGGGACAATGCCAGCCAGCACCGCTTCCATTTATAATAGCCCCCAAAAAAGGGAAATAATGAGAAATCACTTCGGTGGCTACAATTTTTATCATCGTAAGTCTCCCCTATTTATCTAAGTGGTTTGCCTAAGAAATCAACTTTACTTATCACTGTGATAATGAACTCTGCTTTGTTTACTTGCAAGGGATGTCAGTAATCTTAGACAAGTCCTAATCTTGGTTTAAATGTTTTAGTTTTATGGGTGGCTCTGTGCCTTAATAGCTTCATTAGTAAATGGAAAGACTTAAAAGTTCGATAATATTTAAGGTCCCTTTCAATTCTAACATTCTAAGAGTCTATGACTCTCTACAGAAGAAAGTCAATTAACTCTTAATGGATATGTACTAAAAACATGATATATATTTACAAATCTAGCAGTTTTATAGTTTCCAAAAGGCATTCTTAATTTCATTTATTCTTTTTCAATGACCCTCTTATCACCCTCATTTGACAGAGAAGAAAGCTGAGACTCAGGCAGATTTGGTGCCTTGCTCATGACCATACCCAGTTATCGGTGGGACAGCTGGGGTCCAACCCCCCTTCCAACATTCTGTTCCACACTCTGTAGGCGACGTGCCTCTGGCACTGAACTCAGGGAGAGGACTGAAATAACTTAAGTCCCTACACACTCTTACTGGCGATGGTCGTGGGTTCCTGAGGAGTATTTCATGTATCTCTGGAAGCAGCCTGACATGCCCTCGGAATCCCGGTTGGTAGGGCGGGAGGGGTGGGGGTGAGAGCATGGGAGAGACCCATACCTGTCCTTACCTTATTCAGAAGGCAGTCTTCCAAGTCTCCCGCAGTAGGGGATTTCATGGCTTCTTGGTCAGTCCTCAATGGAGCAACAACGTCTTGGTTTGTCCCTCAGTGGAGGACAACACTTGCAGGTTGCTTTCCCAAGAATGTTCGTCTCAGTGCTAAATTTCTTTGAGAATGTGTACATGGACCAGAGACTGGCCTTCCCAATTCTTCCCTCCAGCTCTCACTTCCAAATTGGGAACATCTGTCTGTCATCTTTTGGGAATTTTTTTTTTAAAAGGAATTTAAAAAGGAGAGTTGATGAAATTGAGACTGAATTTGAATCCAATCTAATTTGACTCGATTCAGCTCTATTGACAGGTGCTTTGACCGAAGGGCAATTTCCCAAGTTGTATTTCCCACTCAAATACTTAAAAGCTCCATTCAAGATAGAAATGCTCTGTAGTCGGCTTCTTCCCCGCCTTTTTATGCTCGTCCCAACATTAGATGCACCCTGGAGCCCAGTATCTTATATCTCCTTGTTCTTATCCTGTTGACAGTAAATATTCCTTGCCCTCCAATCCAGAAAATCTCGCAGATTGATGTACCTTCTTTACAATAAACAAATAGGGACCTGCCGAACAACCAGCCAGACACTGTCATTATGCCTACAAACAAGTGATCAGGTCTCGTCAATCAGATCAGGGCAGAACAATTTGCATGTGGAAAAGCACACACACACACACACAGACACACACACAGAGGCGTAAACATAAAGAGGCAAGCACACACGCAGAGGCACACCCAGGAATAGCAGGACAGGGATCCTTCTGCTCACCTGCTGACCTTTAAATATAATCTCCCTCTTCCCACTTGAAAGCTGGCAGTAAAAATAAAGTCAGTGTAAACAGGCCCCTTGAGAGTCAAGAAACACTCTTGTCCGGTTCTGCCAGCAAAACCATGTTGGAAAACAGCTGAGGCAGTAAGTTCCCAGTCTGGCTGGCTGGGGCTGGTTTTATTACAGAAAAAAAAAATTTCACAATGGCCCGATCACCCTGAAGCTGGTAAACTTCAGGGCCTGCTATCAGATGATCTGAAAAACTCAGAGCGCTTCTGGGAGCCCAGCTCACTTCTGAGCAATGCCTTCAACAAACGTCTTTCCAGATCCACCTCCGAGAGCTCAGCAACGGCGCTGGGGGCCTGACTACTCCGCTGGCTTTCTGCAGCCACAGTATTTGCATATCTCCACGCTGCGCCGTCTGAAAGCCACATCAGAGCCACACCGGAGCTCCCTGCTCCACCCACCTCGGTAATCCCAGCCTTCACGCCAGCCTCTAGAGATCCCTTCTGTGAAAACTGTAGTCAGTTGAAATAGTCTATGTAAATACTACAAAGCTACCCTTCCTCGAAACTGCCTTGATTTTCCATTTTCTTCTATCTGTAATTCAAAGTCTCCTTCATTTGATATCGGATGCTCCCCAATATTTCAGAATCTTCTTCTCTTGGCTTACCACTGGTCTCTCCTTCCGAGCTTGGTTTTTCACAAACAGAATACGAGCCTGACTCCCGGAATTTCCTACGATTCAGAATCCTCTCTCCACCTCATTTTCAACTTCACCAAAGTCCTCCTGGTTTCTCCCATGAGCTCTCGGGGTTTTTTGTCCTTACTTCTGCTTCACTGTAATCATTAACTTGGGATTCCCAGTCCTCTGGCAGGGGGCCTTCTCTACAGGTCTCAGCTGCCCCCAGACGCCTGTCATCAGGTGCACAAACTTGCATCATTCTGTGCCTGGGGCTGCCCTACCTCCATCGCCCTAGCACTGCCGCTCATCGGAATGTTGAAACTGCAGTTCTCTCGCTAGGGCCAGTGATGCTTCCCAGATGCGAACAGGGAGAACGACCAGCAGGCCAATGGTAGAGCCTGGGAGAAGGAAGAAGTCTGTGTTAGGGTGGCTTACTACACTCTAATTTTACCTGGATGCCATGCCTGGCAAACAGAAGGTTATATGCCCCTCGCTCCCTCCCTGATAGAGTTCCTCATGGGCCAGGGTTCCAATATATAGGGCAGTCCCGCAGGGCGGGCCCTCTGACAGGTTGGCAAAGAAGACCTTTCTTTGTAGATACAGATCTCCGGCTAAGTGGCTTCTGGATTAGCAAATATTTATTGAGCAACAGTCTGCCTAAGGCACTATGTTGGGCCACAGAGAGGGATCCAAAGTTAACTCAGATTCTCCCCCTTTCTGGGGAAATAAATATCCTCATTTCTCATGACTCATACCAAATGCCAGTATGAACACGTAAACCAGCTTTGGTTCAATTTCTGTTGTGAGGACCAAGAATTTATTTTTTAAAGTCAGTTTAGCAAGGTATTCAAAAACAGTAAGAAAGTCCTGGAAGATAATGTCACCCCTGATTCACCAACAGGGGTGTCTGCTATTGACTTACCTAATGGCTGCAATTTTCTTTCCAAGGAGAAGGGTTGGCTTGATCCAAATCAATCTTAAATATACAAATATTTGGTTTCACCAAGGTTCACCAAGGTCACGAACTCTGCCATATTTCCCCCAAATTTCCTTCAATCCTAGGGTGACTCAAAGCTGACAGCTCCAAGGACCAGACAGAGACAACTATCTATGCTGCGAGGAAGCCCCCAGCAGTGAAGAAGACAGTGACCTTTTCTGTTCAGTATCCCCGCTGTGGTCCAGTCCCTAACACATAATTGACCCTCAGTAGTGATGAAAATCTGATTGCATTATATATGAAAGTGACAGTCTCAGATATAAGATATTTGGAGATGCATAAGATCACTTTATAAATTATAAGTTTAATTTCATACATGCACCTGTGAGCTTTCAAATTACTGTCATCTTTTATAGAGAGGCCTGATATAAAAGAACTTAGCATACTACCTGGCACATGATAGGAGCTCAATAAATAGTTGTTTTCATACTCCATTTTCCTCCCTGGGGAGGGGAACCCTCCTTTTAATGTATGTGAGTAACTGTCCTGGTCTTATCTCGTGGGTAAGATCTTTCATTGGGTTAGTCTTCAGAGTCCCAAGAAAAAGCTAATCTGCTTTCCTGTCACACCAGAAACGGCAATGGTTTGAGCTTGATCTTTGTCTAGGTTCAGAGGTAGAAGATCCCAAACTCAAACGCCTACGCGGGTCAGGCAGGTAATAAAACAAATCAAGATAGAGTAGAACAATGGAAAGGGTGGGGCCGATGGTGGACTCAAGAGTATATTCCCTATCTAGGGAGGATATTCTAGGATGTGTGTGTGTGTGTGTGTGTGTGTTGAAACAACACTGTACTAACAAATACTAGACAATACAAAACCCACCTCTGCACTCCACACTCTTGTAATACTAATATCATTGCAGTCCTCTGAAGAATCATGGACATCTTCCCTGGCCCTTACATAGGCAATGCTCTCTGCTTGCGTACTCTCCCCTACCTCCTTCCCCCTTCACTAGGCCAACTCATATACAGACCTTCTCTAATTCTCAAGGCTGAGTAGGGGACTCTGTGTAGTGCTCCTAGACCACTTGCTGGTTTACTTGTTCTATCATCGTTGTACTGTCTGCTCCTCGAAGGCAAAGTTCTTGACGCGGAGTAGTTACTCAGTAAATATCTGCCGAATGAGTAAATGAATGAATAAACGAATAAATGAGGGTGGCCCCTTTTCTCATTCTTCAGTCTAATCCCATCCTCCCTACAAGCATAAGATAAAGTGAGGAAAGTAAAAGGTAAATGATGAATAAATGCTCGTTTGCTCAATTCAGGAGCACTGCTAACAAAAGTAGAAAGGGAATCAGATAACGTCCCTTTTAAAAACTGGCTTCAACTCAGAAAGAGCAGAGCAACAGGATAAGATTATGTTTGCACCTGAAAGAGCCACAATTCATAGCCTAAAACTGTCAGGACTGCTGAAAAACTGCCCAATAATTAGAAGATGACATGTGGATCTTGGAATCCAAACACCCATGTGTCTTTGTATAAGTAATGGCTCCATCTGGCCATGTCAATAAAAAGTACATTATAGTCTTAGCTGCAATTATTATCCTCATACATCCAGAAAGAGAAGTCCTCCAACATCAGCCTGAAGGGAGAAAACATATGTTTACTTAACACCAATGACTCTACCACTTGTATCCCCCGTGATCAAAAGAAATAATGAGAAATAATTAGTGCTGTCAACCCCAGCTTTCTGTGCAGCAAAGACAACCTATTTCGGTTACAAAATAGTATATATTAAATGATCCCAGTTTGGGCTAGGGGAAAGGAAAGGAGACTATCTAGAAATGTTTCCATCTCTCTGGGTGTCTACTCATCTCTATTTCTGTGCACTGGGATGTCACTCTGGATTTTCCTCACTCAAAGGGAACCCAGGAACTTATTTTTAACAGAGACCAGTTGTTGATGTAATAAAAACTCCTGCTATGGCTTAGATGACAATTTATTTTCAAATTAAATTGTAAAAGATGTTTCCATTTTCATATCCCCCTGCCTGCCAAGCAGAGTTGTATTTTCATCTGAAACCTTTCCTTAAGTCATGGTCCAGCTTCCTTCCCTCTGCGCTGAGTCATGTGAGGCTGGTATATTTTTCAGCTAACACCACAAAGAACACAC
This sequence comes from Ursus maritimus, assembly GCF_017311325.1. Classification (NCBI taxonomy): domain Eukaryota; kingdom Metazoa; phylum Chordata; class Mammalia; order Carnivora; family Ursidae; genus Ursus; species Ursus maritimus. The sequence continues at coordinate 8,451,918 of NW_024423564.1, forward strand.
TGAGAGTGAGGAAAGTCTTTAAGGAAGAAGACATCTGGTTTTATTAACTGGTTACACCATGAAGTTAACTGGTAACTTTATCAATCTGTTCAGCTCAGTTTCCGTCATGTCTGAGGTAGGAGGTGGCAGGACATAGGTGAGAGGAGGGTTCAATCCCTGCTAGTTCTCGGGCACACAGGGGACTGCTTTCTCCCCTCCCCCCTCTATTGCTCATGACACATGACAAATATTTCTGGTTTGGGTTTTTTTTTTTTTTTTTTAGTTAAAAGAGAGCCAGATAGAAGATACAGACACAGAGATCAATGGAATAAAACAGAAACTCTAGATATAGACTTACACAAATACAGCCATTTGATCTTCGACAAAGTGTAAACACAATTCGGTGGAAGAAAGATATTCTTTTCAACTAATGGGTATTGGAACAATAAGGAAACACAAGGAAAGAAAGAAACCTTAATATAAAGCTCACACCTTACATAAAGATTAATTCAAAATAGATCATAGTCTAAATGAAAAAATAAAACAATAAAATGGTTTTAGAAGAAACACAGGGTAAATCCTTGTGACTGGGGTTAGGAAAATCCATCTTAGAAATAACACCAAACAGATGATCCATAAAAAAAACCCAAACTGACAAACTGGACTTCATCAAATTAAAAAAACTTTTGTTCTTCTGAAGACAGTGTTATGAGAATAAAGAGACAAGCTATGGACTAGGAGAATATATCTGAAAATTACATACTCCGTAATGGACTTGTATCCAGAATATACAAAGAATTCTCAAACTCAACAGCAAGAAACAAGTAACACAATTAAAAACATGGGAAAAGAACTGAAACAGACACTTCACCAAAGAGGATATAAGAATGGCAAATAAGCACATGAAAAGATCACCAAAATCATTAACCATTAGAAGAATGCAAATTAAAAACACAATAAGATACCATTACTTACATACTTATTTGAATGGCTAAGATACTGACAATACCAAGTGCTGACAAGTACACAGGGCAACTAGAACACCATACATTTCTGCTGGGAATGTGAAATGGTACAGCTACTCTGGAAAATGACATGGTGATTTCTCATAAAGTTAAATATAAATGTGACCCCCACCAATCCCACTGCAATGATTATAGCCTAGGGAAATGAAAAATTGGTTTATATAAAAACCTGTGCGTGAATATCTGCAGCAGCTGTACATGTGATAGTCAAAAGCTGGCTACCACCCCAAAGCTCTCCAACAGGTGAATGGGTAAATAAACTGTGGAACTTCCACACCAGACTACTATGCAACAATCAAAAGCAACAAACTAAACACAACATGGTGGAATCTTAAATATACCATGCTGAGTGAAAGAACCCAACATCAAAAGGTTACAGACCGTATGATTCCATTTATTTGGCATCCTGAAAAATTCTCAAAGAAGATCAAGCTGGAATGGTAGAGAACAGATCAGGGGTTGCCAGGGTGTTCGGGATGAGGTGAGGATGTAATGACAAGCAGAGAGCTGAGGGAATTTCGGGTTGGTGGAACTGTACTGTATCCCAATTTTGGTGGGGTTTTCATGAATCTATATATGTGTTAAAATTCATAGAACCTGGGGCACCTGGGTGGCGCAGTCGTTAAGCGTCTGCCTTCGGCTCAGGGCGTGATCTCGGCGTTCCAGGATCGAGTCCCACATCGGGCTCCTCCGCTAGGAGCCTGCTTCTTCCTCTCCCACTCCCCTGCTGTGTTCCCTCTCTCGCTAGCTGTCTCTCTGTCACATAAAAAAAAAATTCATAGTGGGGCGCCTGGGTGGCACAGTTGTTGGGCGTCTGCCTTTGGCTCAGGGCGTGATCCTGGAGTTCTGGGATCGAGCCCCACATCGGGCTCCTCTGCTGGGAGCCTGCTTCTTCCTCTCCCACTCCCCCTGCTTGTGTTCCCTCTCTCGCTGGCTGTCTTTCTCTGTCAAATAAACAAATAAAATCTTGAAAAAAAATTCATAGAACCTTTCACCAAAAAAGTGTTACCATAGATAATTTTTAAAATACAGAAACCCAGGGGCGCCTGGGTGGCGCAGTCCTTAAGCATCTGCCTTCAGCTCAGGGTGTGATCCCGGCGTTCTGGGATCGAGCCCCGCATCAGTCTCCTCCGCTGGGAGCCTGCTTCTTCCTCTCCCACTCCCCCTGCTTGTGTTCCCTCTCTTGTTGGCTGTCTCTCTGTCAAATAAATAAATAAAATCTTTAAAAATAAATAAATAAATAAAATACAGAAACCCAACAATATTGATTGTAATGAAAATAAAATCAAGTGAACAGATTCCTCATAATATATTCTGTGTTATTTTATTGAAAAAAATATAAGTATTGTGTAAAGTAACCGAAGACAAAGACTTTTTTTAGAGCTGTTTTAGGTTCACAGAAAAATTCAGAGAAAGGTACAAACATTTACTATATATCCCTCCCCCCCAGGCACAGCCCTCCCCATTACCGACATCTGCCACCAGAGTAGAACATTTGTGCAGCTGATGAACCTCATTATCATCCGAAGTCCATAGTTTATATTATGTTTCACTCTTGGTGTTGTATCTTCAGTATGGTGGGATCTGATTTGGTAATTTTTAAATTTTTTAGTTGTTGACCTAGGCTTTGTAATATACACTTACAACTAATCCAAATCTACTTTCAAATAACACGATACCACTTTATAGGTGGTATGAGTACCTTATAATAACAAAATAATCCTAACTCCTTCTTCCCATCCCATCTATCCCTGGTGTCATCGCTAACATTCATTTTACTTATATGTAAGACTACATAAGTAGTACATATACATAGAATACACATAAACACACATAACTGAATACATTGTTTTTGGGGTTTTTGAATTTTTTAAAAAGATTTTATTTATTTATTTATTTGAGAGAGAGAGAGAGCCTAGGGGGAGGGACAGAGGGAGAGAGAGAAGCAGATTCCCTGCCGAGCAGGGACCTTGACGTGGGGCTCAATCCCAGGACCCTGGGATCATAACCTGAGCCCAACTGGGCCACCCAGGTGCCCCACTTGAATACATTGTTGCTATTATTTTGAACAAACCAATTTCTGTTAGCTCAATTAAGAATACAAAAAATAAAAGTTTTAACAAATGTTGTTAAAATGTCCATACTACCCAAAGCAATCTCTACATTTAGTGCAATCCCTATCGAAATACCAACAGCATTTTTCACAGAACTAGAACAAACAATTTTAAAATGTGTATGGAACCGCAAAAGATCCTGAATCACCAAAGCAATCTTAAAAAGAAAAGCAAAGGTGGAGACATCACAATTCTGAACTTCAAGCTACATTACAAAGCTGTAGTACTCAAAACAGCATGGTGATGGCACAAAAATAGACACAGATCAATAGAACAGAATAGGAAACCCAGAAACGAACTCACATGTATATGGTCAATTAATCTTTGACAAAGCAGGAAAGAACATCTGATGGGAAAAAGTCAGTCTCTTCAACAAATGGTGCTGGGAAAACTGGACAGCTACAAGCAATTGAAAGAAACTGGACCATTCACTTTCACCATACATAAAAACAAACCCAAAGTGAATTAAAGACCTAAATGTGAGACCTGAAACCATAAAAGTCCTCAAAGAAAGCATAGACAGTAATTTCTCTGACATCGGCCATAGCAGCTTTTTCTAGATATGTCTCCTGAGGCAAGGGAAACAGAGGCAAAATTAAGCTATTGGGACTACATCAGAATAAAAGGCTTCACCACAGCAAAGGAAACAACCACCAAAACTAAAAGGTGATCTTTGGGATGGGAGAAAATATTTGCAAATGACATACCTGGAAAGGATTCGTATCCAAAATACATAGAGAACTTATAAAACTCAACACCCCAAAACAAATAATCCAATTAAAATATGGGCAGAGGACATAAACAGACATGTTTCCAAAGAAGATGTACAGATGGCCAACAGACACACAAAAAGATGTTCATCATCACTTACCCCAGGGAAATTGCCTGTATGTCTTTTTGGTTCTTTCTTAGGATTTCCATCTTTCTGCCTATAATGCTTATCTGTTCTTGTATGTGGTCTACTTTATCCATGAGAGCCCTTCGCATATTAACCATAGTTGTTTTAAATTTCCTATCTGATACTTCCAATATCCCTGTAACATCTGATTCTGATTGTGATTTCTGTCTTTTCATATGCCTTGTAACTTCTTCTTGACAGCTGGACATTCTGGGTAAAACGAACTGCTCTAAATAGGCCTTGAGTAAGGTGGTGCTGAGGTCCAGGGGGAGGGGAAGACTTCTCTAGTCCTATGATTAGGTTGCAGACTTTTAGGAACCCTGTCCCTCTGGACTGTGAACTTCATTAATTTCTCAGTGTTTTCTTCCCTCCGGAAGTGGGACAGGATGGCCAGAGTGGGCAGGAGTCGCCTATTTTGTTTCTTTCCAGTGGAGGGCTAAAGCTTACTGGAGTTGGGTCTTTCCCTTCTTCTGAGTCAGTTCTTGGTAATACCCCAGCAGGTTAGGCCTTGGTTAATGAGTTTCTGCTAAAGGCAGGCATTGTTTGAAAGAACAGATTGCTCGGGTGTATTTAAAAATGGTTCCTTCTCCCTCCCCCGCAGGAAGCATGAGGACATTTTTTTCTGGTAATTACTGTAAGGATCTGGTAGAGAACCTAGACGTAAATCTCACAAAACTGTGGAGGCCCCTCATGACTGGGTCCCTGGAATTTTTATCTCAGAGTTGTCTAGAGCAACGTGTCAACCACAGTTCAGGTTTTCCCGCCCTGCTGCTGGTTCCCAGGGCGGTTTCTTTCTTCCTAGTACTTTTTTTTTTTAATAATTATATTTTTTATTATATTATGTTAGTCACCATACAGTACATCCCTAGTTTTTGATGTAAAGTTCCATGATTCATTACTTGTGTATAACACCCAGTGCACCATGCGATACGTGCCCTCCTTACTACCCATCACCAGCCTATCCCATTCCCCCACCCCCTCCCCTCTGAAGCCCTCAGTTTGTTTCCCAGAGTCCATAGTCTCTCATGTTTCATTCCCCCTTCTGTTTATCCCCCCTTTCTTTATCCCTTTCTTCTCCTACCGATCTTCCTATTTCTTATGTTCCATAAATGAGTGAAACCATATAATTGACTTTCTCTGCTTGACTTATTTCACTTAGCATAATCTCCTCCAGTCCCATCCATGTTGCTGCAAATGTTGAGAAATCGTTCTTTTTGATGGCTGAGTAATATTCCATTGTATAAATGGACCACATCTTCTTAATCAAGTCATCTGTTGAAGGGCATCTCGGCTCCTTCCACTATTTAGCTATTGTGGACAGTGCTGCTATGAACATTGGGGTGCATATGGCCCTTCTCTTCACTACATCTGTATTTTTGGGGTAAATACCCAGTAGTGCAATTGCTGGATCATAGGGTAGCTCAATTTTTAACTTTTTAAGGGACCTCCACACTGTTTTCCAGAGTGGCTGTACCAACTTGCATTCCCACTAACAATGTAGGAGGGATCCCCTTTCTCCACATCTTTCTCCCCAGTTCTGCTCTGGTAAGCTGGGACTCTCTGTATTCACCTTTCTCTTCAATTTGGAGGGTAGTGGTCTGCCCTGTGGCGTCTTCTCTTTTATGAATCCAGGAAGAGTCGCTGATTTTTTTGGTCTGTTCAGTGTTTTACTTGTTAGGATGAAGTACCAACTCCCAAGCTCTTCCGTGTGGCACCAGAGATACGACATCCAGCAGTGTCTGTTTTGAACTCTCATTATTCGGTCTCATATACTGCTAATTATTAAGATGCTGGTCATGGTTTTAAACTTCAGAATCAGAGAACTAACAAGTCAGATTGAAATAATGAAGTCTAATATTATGAAAGAAAGATCAGGAGGGTCGTTCTGGACATGTAAATGTCCTATTACTGCCTTGGACAGTAACCTTTCTGAATGATACATTTTAATAACCAGGTATACTGGAAATTTTTAAGAATATGTAGGAAGAAGGAGGAGGGGAAGAAAAATACAAAATGAAGTTAATGGCCGTTATTTTGGGATGGTGGAATAATTATGGGCTTTTTTGTGTGCATTTTTAATACATTTTCTATAATGAGTATATGCTATTTATAATCAGCAAAAGGTGTAAATGCTACAAATTGCTATTTAAAGTAAAACAAAATAAAATGCTCATTTCTTGATGCCTCCCTTATATTTGCTTTCTAGTTTTGCCAATATTATTCTGCATAATTAGAAAACAGATTCAATTTTACAAATGTTTGAAAGTAGGAAAATATTATTAGCACAACTGTAAAGTATTTATGTCTGTGCTGGTTTTCTTTATTAAGATGTATCATGCTGAGGCAGGGAAGATATAAACAGGAGAAAACAAAAATATATGTAGGTCAGAGGCAGTAAGAGAACATTCATAAATCATTTTGCAGTACATGTCTATCTTTTCAAGGTAGCTATACAATTTCAGGGGCAAGCATTTGACAGAAATATTTGCAAGTACATTGGGAAATTTTAAAACAATCTTCAGACTACACAACCGAACTCATCACCCTCTTGCTTGGTACAAGTTCTGTGCTGGGTGCCAACAATGCAAAGATTCTACTGATTCCATAGGTTCCTTCTTGAGGTAAAGTTAGAGAGTCGAGGCCAAAGTATTAAGAATGGTGTCATCAGTCCTATACTGATGGCTCACTCCCCAGCTGGCCCAGACAAATTGCTGCAGGGAATCATGGAGAGGAAAGCTGAGAGCACATAAGAGCATACTGGGGAGGTGAGTGCTATGAAAGGTAGGTGGGAGGGAGTATCTTAAGCCAGGGATACCACCCAGACACAGGCAGATAGACACTGTCAGGGACCGTGGTCACAGCAGACCACTTGGAGGATGCCAGTTTAGAGAGATTACACAAGATACTGAATTCGAGGCTAAGATATTTTGATTTTTCCTTGTAGGCAGTGGAGAGCCTTTGAAGAATTCTGAACAATAGAACGGTATGTTAGAAACTATTCTTTAAAGTAACTTACTGTGCAGCCAGTTGTGTATGGGATTATCCACCTCAACTAGCCGGTCAGCCTTGCAGGCAGAGATAGTGTCTGGTTTGCTGTTGTCATGGGACTCAGAACTGATACTACACACTTCAACACCCAGTGTGCAAATCGGGGAAGGGCGGCCTCTTTCCCAATCCTATAAAGCTAATGTTTAGTGAGCTGACCACACCAGTGTGAGCAAGACCTTCCAAGAAGAAGAAGTCCACACAAAGTTTCATGGGTTGGTAAGTACAGCACATTAGATTTCAGCCCTACTCATCCCTCACTCCGCCTAACATTAGGCGGAGACCCTGAGAAGCCACACACAGGGGACTAGTTCGGAAGTGATCCCACTAGGCAGTGACCCAGGGTAAGAGCAGTAGGGTTAGAAAGAAGAGGAAAGATCTGAGTGACACATAAAGTCTCTAGCTCCTGGACTAGAATGGCTCCTCTAAGAGCTCCTGGGTATTGTCTACCACAAGCACAGGCCTTTCTTAGACATTTGCTCCATTCAGCTCCTCAGTGATAGGAGATAGATTTCCTCTAATAGAAAATTCTGTTTTCAAAGCCTTGTCTGAAGGCACTGGTTTCTCCATAGATTGGTCCCAGCTTCCTCCAATCCCATTTGATGGTGTTCAAGCATAAAAGCTTACTCAAGGAAGCTTTGTTTCTTTGAGTCAATAGTACTTATGAATCCCTGTCCTTATGCTATCTTAGAAAGAAGCTGTGAAGGATGTGGAACAATTGGGTGTCAATGATATTCTGGTGGTGAAAAGGAAATGGCAGGGGTGGGGAGAGAGATTATTCCTCTTATGGGTTTCTGGGTTATCTGTGAAGACCACTTCTATCAAAGTGAGGTCCCTGTGAACCCCACACCAGTCAATGTCTACTATCCCAGAAACACTTGTTTGCCTTGTGGCATTTCTGGTTGCTCTGTCTTGGTCTCTTTCATTGGTGCTTCCTCTTTCACTGGATATCTCTTTGCCAGAGTTCCTTCTAGTGTGGTCTTGTGTTTTATTTTCACTTACTTTATATACCCATTTAGCAGTCCTACCCACTCCCATGACTTCAGATGTCCCACTGCCCTAATCTCCACTGATGACCTCCAGCACACGCCTTTCTTCCAAACACTAGATCTTACAATACCTTGACCATTTGGCATTTCCTTCTAGATAGCTTAAAGATTTCTCAAAATCAACATATATAAAACCTAACTGATTAGTTTTCATCTTTTATCATGAAAGTAATATATTCTCATGGTAACAAGTGAAACCATTTGAAATATACAAAGAAAAAGTAAGAACTCTACATTGCCTCTACATTTGTATACACATACCATTTAGGTTTTGTTTTGCTGTTTCTTTTTACAAAAATAGGATAATATTATATACACTTTCTCTGCATCCTGCCCCCTAACAATATAGTGTATAAATCCCCCCAACCATTGTTTGCTGCTATAGACAGAATTCACTCTTTATTTTTATTTTTTTATTTTTATTTTTTTAAGGATTTTATTTATTTATTTGACAGAGAGAGACAGCCAGCAAGAGAGGGAACACAGCAGGGAGAGTGGGAGAGGAAGAAGCAGGCTCCTAGTGGAGGAGCCTGATGTGTGGCTCGAACCCAGAACACTGGGATCACGCCCTGAGCCGAAGGCAGATGCTTAACCACTGCGCTACCCAGGCGCCCCAGAATTCACTCTTTAAATAGCTATATAATAGTCCATGATATAAGTGTGCCATAATTTACTCTACTTCTGATTCCCTTTGTTTTGAGGTTTCTGCCTGGAAACGATGCTGTAACTCATTTACATCTTTCAGTAGTCTAGAATGGCTTAAATAATATAAGAAGTGCCTTTTCTTCAAAGCTTAGATACAATTCATCTGCCAAAGCATTCTGGCCTGGTCTGGTCCTATTAAAAGTGAAAAATCTCCATTTTTTAATCTCTCCCAAGGCTACTGATATGTTTAATTTTTCTACCCCTTCTAGGGTCAGTGTTGGCAGTTTACATTTGACTCAAAAATCATCCATTTCCTCTAAATTTTCAAGTTGACTGCCACAGACTTTATGTTCCTTTATGATTGTTTTCATCTCTTTCATACTAAAGTTTTGATATTTCTCTCAAATCTGTTCTTTGTCCAGTTTTATGGAGATCAGAAAAAGGAACCACCATTACCCCCATATTGAAGTGATCTTTGACCCTTTCCCATCCTTCGCCTTCCACATTCAATCTTCCCTTCAACCCTGTCTGCCTCCCAAATAGCTCTTGGGTCTATGCATCCAACCCTGAGCACAGTGCCGCTGCTTCTCTACATCATCATCGCATCTTCCCTGGACTATTCCAGTGTAAACCATCCCTGCACTTCCTTCCTTGTACCTTGGCACCATTTCCACACCGGGGTGAGCAATCTTGTTGCTGTTGTTTTTCCAAGCAGAAGGGGGGAAAAGCCTGATTTAGGTATATATATGGGAGCCCCAAGGAGATGTAAGACTCCTAGGGTGAGTAATCTTAAAATTCTCATTGGATCATATCACTCTCCTGCTCAAACTCTTGAATGGAATTGCCATTTTTTAAATAATGTTTTTAAAGATTGTATTTATTTATTCATTTGAGAGAGAAAGAGCATGCACTTGAGCAGAGGGAAGAGCAGAGGCGGAAGGACAAGCAGACTCCCGGCAGAATGCAGAGCCTGATGCAGGCTCAATCCCATGCCCCCGAGATCATGACCCAAGCTGAAATCAAGAGTCAGATGCTCAACTGACTGGGCCACCCAGGCGCCCCTGGAATTGCGTTTTTGTGTTAAGTTCCAAAGTCCTTTTTTATGCCTACCATCTATGTGATCTGATTCCTGACTGCTTCTCAACTCTCATTTCTCACTACTCCTCTCCCCCATTCCCACAAAATTTTAGCCCCAGTTATCTTTTTTATTTCTCTAAAAGCACCAACCTGGAAAAGATGCCTTATTTTAAAAATGCTGGTATAAAAACTGTCTCTCTACCCAGAAGAAAATTAAGTTTTCTTCACCCTACTGTTTTTAAGGTAAAATAAATTTGTATTTCTTAAATCTTGAAATAAATTTTAAGAGAACATATGTAAAATCTAGGAATTGGGTTTCAATCAAGAAACCCATAAGGTATATAAGAAAATACAGATATATTTGATGATACAAACATTAAAACTGATTATGTGAACGAAGGCACCACAAAAAACTAAAAAGGTAAATAATAGTTTGGGATAAAATATTCACAAGGTAAATGAAGAAAAAAGGATGATAAATGTGTCAACAAAGAGCTTTTACAAATGATAAAAAAAAAGACAAATATTCCAATAGAAAATATAGGCAAAGGAAAATAAAAGGAGAATCTCTTGCTCTCTCTCTCTCACGCACACATGCACACATACACACACATACACCATCATCACCACCACCACCACCAAATCAAAATGACCAATAAAATAGGAAGGACATTAAGCTCATCTTATTGTGCAAGAAATGTAAAATAAAATTAGAAATTAAAGAAGTAATATCACTTTTTACCTATCTGACTGGCAAATGCTTTAAAAAGAGTAGAAAATTCTGTTGCTGACACGGATTTGGGGGAATTATCCTTCTGAAACATTGTCCGTGTAAGTATGAATCATTGTTACCTTTTTGGAAAGTATTCTGGCAATATCTATGAAAATTTAAAAAATATATATCCCAGAAATCTCGCCCTTCAAAATTCAACCCCCCAAAATAAATAATCATATATAAAAGTATCAGAGACAAGTAATAATGATGATATCATCAATAATAGTAGTTAATATATCTTAAACACATTCACATCACGTACTGTTTTAAATATTTTGCAGACATTAAGCCACTTTATCTACATGACAAGCCAACAGAGATAAGTGCTATCATTAATTCCATTTTACAAGTGAGCTAGAAAATCTAAGTACAAGAATGTATATTATAGCTTTATTTATAGTGGAGACAAAAGGTTTGCCTGCCTATCAATGGTGGAGTAAAATGTGACCATCCACATCATACGACAGTGTGCCACTATTTGAAAGAATGATTAGAATTAGTGGTTCTCAACCCTGGCTAAACATACAATCATCTGGGGAGCTTTTGAAAAACACAGATGCTTGGACCCTACTCCAGTTAAATCAGCATTTGAGAGTAGTAATATGTAGGTAGTATATATATAATAATCTGGAAAAAGTATAGAAATATACAGATAAGGTTATTAGTTAAGAAATGGGATACAAATGGCTCATGATTGATGGACAGAGAGGAAGGAGGCAGAGACAAGATGGGAAGAAACTAAAAAAGAAAAAGAGGTCTTCAGCTGCAGTTTACCATATAAAAGAGCATATATTCTCATAGTAGTTATCTCAAGGAAGTGAGGTTTCATGTACTTTATACTTTTCTGTATAAAATAGATTTTCTATAAGCCCACATCATTTACATAATCAGAAAAAAATTTCACATTATTATTTTTTTAAGTGATATGTTGTTTTTAGCTCACATAATGCCCTCTGTTAGAACAAGGTCCCCTTGATTATTTGCCTGGCTAACTCTTATCCTTGAGGCCTCAACTTACATGTCAGCTCCTCAGAACTCCCTTGAGATGGATTTGTTCTCTCTCACACTCAATCCTGTCCCGCTGTCCTTTGCTTCTAAAGCACTTATCACAGTTTGAAATTATTTGTGTGGCTACTAGTTTGTCTTCCCCTCTAGAGTAGAAGCCACAAGAGGTCAGGGACCAGGCCTGTTTGCTCTCCATTGAATTCCTAGTACCATGCCCAGTGTTGGGCACATAGGGGTTTCCAAAAAATCGTGCTAACCACTTGGATCATTCTTCTCTATTTAATAACTTTCCACATGTTCCTACCTTGTGCTTGAATGGGATTTTGTGGTCTCTGATGTCTGGGACTGGGTCTTACATATTTTTATTCTCTTGAATGTTCAACAGATCTGTCTGTGGCTGATTGGATATGTTGCGGACCCTTGTTTCCCTCACGAGCAACACCATTTTCCTTTATATCATGCCCACTGCCACTGTCACCTTCTCCTGCTGCTCTGGGAGAAAGATAAATTGGGATAAGAGCCCCAACCATCCCAGAGGTTTCAGTTCTTTTGACTACACTTCAGCTCCTTTGATTATAACTAGATGATCATTAGTTGCCAAGTCAATTACAGTTCCCGTTTTTGTGAGCTTCCCCCTCCTCCACCCCCTCAGTGGTAGAGTTTCCTGTCCCATCTTGGTATGAACTGAATTATGCCCCTCCCAAATTCATTTGTTAAATTCCTAACTCTCAGTACCTCAGAACGTGACTGTATATGGAGGCCAGATCTTTCAAGAGGCAATCAAATTAAAATGAGACCTTTTGAGTGGGGCCCTAATCCAATCTGACTGTAGTCCTCAGAAAAGGAAAAGACACCAGGATGTCTGCATGTGAGGACACAGGAAAAGGCAGTCATCTGGAAGGAGCCTCAAGAGAAGCCAACCCTACTGGCACCTTGATCTTGGACTTCTATCCTCCAGAACTGTGAGAAAGCTGGGGTGCCTGGGTGGCTCAGTCAGTTAAGCATCTGCCTTCAGCTCAGGTCATGATCCCAGGGTCCTAGGATCGAGCCCCATGTAAGGCTCCCTGCTCAGAGGGGAGCCTGCTTCTCCCTCTCCCTCTGCCTGTTGCTCCCCCTGCTTGGGCTCTCTCCCTCTCTCTGTCATATGGATAAATAAAATCTTTTAAAAAATTAAAAAAAAAAAAAAGAACTGTGAGAAAATTAATTTCCTTGTTTAGACCACCCAGTCAGTGGTATTTTGTTCTGGCAGCTCTAGCAGACTAGCACATTCACTCGGGTTTCCCAGGGCTAGAGAGAGACATCTTAGTGGCATCACCCTTTGTTGTCCTCCCTGCCACCAGTCAACCAGTTGCCCCAGGAAGGTGGAACAACCTTCTAGCTGATGTCTTCTGAAGGGTGAGTTTTTTGCTTTTCTGGGACAGGTACTGATGTTCTTCCCACCTCTCCCAGAAGTTGGGGACAGCAGTATCATTGCTCTTTACTCAAGAGTTTCAATGTTAGGTCCACAGGAAGCTCACTATTACCGCCACCCTACATACCCCTTTATTATTTCTCTTCAGGAGGCCTAGCAGGTACTCTTCAAATGAGTCTCCTGATGATCTGTCATGGTAACATAGAGTTCTTGACGTAGGCATCTAAATCAGGAATCTACTAAAATAAAATCTTTCTTCGGACCTCTCCCTCAGGACTTTTGGAAACCAAGAAAGTCCACAAAGGCTACATTAGAGATAACACACTTACCTTCCTCTGAGAAAGGAAAAACTTCTCAAAGTACATGCTGGGGGCATCATCACGAAAAGGAACACTTAGACCCCACTTCTTTTTTTTTTTTTTAAAGATTTTATTTATTTATTTATTTATTTATTTATTTATTTGACAGAGAGAGAGAGAGAGCCAGCGAGAGGGGGAACACAGCAGGGGGAGTGGGAGAGGAAGAAGCAAGCTCCCTCAGACCCCACTTCTGTTTCACTACTTAGAACCCACAATATCTGTTATTGAAACATGATTAAGAAAACCAAATGTCAAGGAAAACGTGGCTTTTTATCATAGGCTTATGGCAGTTTATAATCTACAGTCAGTGTTGAGAAAATAAAATTTGGCCCTTTGGGCCCCTAAAAATAAAATTGATCAAGATCAAACCATCCAGAAAAAAACAATAATAACAACAAAAATAGAAAAAAAAATTAATGAAGTCTGATACCTAAACATCAATGAGTCTTTAATTATTAAATATTTCATTAAAAATACCTGGTGGAACAGAGTGCCAAATGACTGGTACCAACTGAAATAACTCTTTTATATTTGGCTATAGTTCCTTAACTCATCGTACAAACACTGAAAATTTTTCATTACCAAGTCTCTGCCTCATATCTAAGCTTCTTTGGAGTCATGGGATAATGGAGTGAAGACAGAGACAAGTCTGATTTGCAGAACTTAGTATATTTTTACCATCTTCATTTTGCACTCTAGCATCAGAAATGGCAACATGATATTTCAAGCCCTATGCAGAAGAAGACTATGACAAAGTCCTATTAACGAAGGATATGTACATTAAATCCCATTCTGCACTGCAATGCCTATCACAGCCACCTCCCAATTCATTCTCTCCCATTACCGTGACAATCCCGATCTGTCATAAGCAGCCAGAACAACCAGGAAGTAAAGACTAAGACTTTACCTCCAGCTCATGTGGCTTTATTTCAAATAATAATCTTGTTTCTCTGTAAATTCTTGCCTTATTATAACATTGAGGAGTTAGTCATTAGCACGGGAGAGATCCATGCATTCTTGGGCTCCTGGCATCAAGAACTGCTTAGATTCTGGTTTCCTCTTCAATATCCAATTGAGAACAAGATCATATAAAGCCTCAGCTTTCCAGCTCACTCTAATTATACCTCAATCATTAAATGAAACTTAAGTGATCTAAGATAAATGGCAATGTTGAATGACACCATGCAACAAATAAATCATACAAAAGCCCTATCAAAAAGGACATGAAAGAAACAGCATATAGGTCAACCACATCTGCAGTTTTTTGTACCTCAGCTTGAGGGCCTAGTACAGTTCACCATAACTTCTTTTGATTAACAATCTCTAGAAGCTTCCTAAACCAAAATATCTGTTATAAATAGTTCAGGTTAATTGAGATGATCCAGTTAAAGATATAACAAACCAGGGGCACCTGGGTGGCTCACTCATTAGTGTCTGCCTTCGGCTCAGGTCATGATCCCAGGGTCCTGGGATTGAGCCCCACATCGGGCCCCCTGCTCCGCTGGGAGCCTGCTTCTTCCCCTCCCACTCCCCCTGCTTGTGTTCCCTCTCTCGCTGGCTGTCTCTCTGTGTCAAATAAATAAATAAAATATTTAAAAAAAGATATAACAAGCCATAGCTGTAAAAACAGGGGAATTACAATAGTTTTTCTTCAAAAGCTGGGGACACAGTAATTATTCTTCATATAGTTTGTAACCCTGAATTGGGTAAAAGCCAACTACTTCTAGAAAGACTGCTATGTAAAGTAGACAGAAAAATACATAGCTGACAAATCTGTCTGCAATTTGAGGGTCTATCAAGAACTTGGTTTTAATCTCTTGATAAGTGAATTTTGCATTTCCTACCTTAAAGTGTTAAGTAAAGTCTGTAGGACAGCTGTGTACATTTAAGTTAAGCTGTAGAACACCGATAACACTTTTCATTACATTAAACATGGCACCACACTGAAATGTTGCAAACTCATCAAAGACAAATGAAAAGGACCTCTTTTAATGATGAGAGAAATATAGACAATTGTAACACAGAGTGTAATAAGTACAACAGATAAATACACACAAGACCACTGATGGTGTTAAAGTAAATAAAAGCAATGTTGCCCCGCAGGTTAGGGAAAAACTTCACTGAAGAAGGAACATTTAGACTGGGCCTTACAGGTGAAAAGGATTCATGAGGGTGTTTAGGAAGGGAAGGATGCTCATGAAAAGAAAATAACAGCTTCAAAAGCATGGAAGCAAGTGATGCCAGTGAAAATGGCAGAGTAAAGACCTTCAAAAATTCTCCCCTCCAGAAAAATAATGAAAAAATTGGCAACAATGGGCAGAATCAACTTTTTCAGAAAGCAGTAAATTAACTAAAGCCTTGCAGGATTCTGGGCAGGATTTATTCAAGAACACCTGCTGAATTTTAGTAAGAAGAAAGAATTTTGCAATGTTTTAACTTTTTCTGTATTTCACTTACCAACTCTATAGTAGCCTTGAAAATTAACAGCCCATACTCATGGTGAAAACTAGCAGGCCGGCAGCCACCAGAGGAAACAGAACAGGGGTGGAGTTCCTCCAAAACCTCATTCCCAGAGAATTATCATTATTTCCTCTGGCTAGTAGTTCCTGTCCTTGCTGTCTATATCTGACCTCACTTGCTGTCTATATTTGACCTGACTCTGGGTTCTTCCAGTACAAACAGACTTTTCCCTAAGCACATTTGTTAGAAGAATTATAGTCAATTGTTTAACTTCATGGCTGCCTGAAGATGTGAATAATAGTGGGGGCAAACAATGGACTAACCAAGAAGAGCTGGAGAATGAGATGTTCATAGAGGCTTTGGAAAGCTCCCATGTATTTCTGGGACTCTAAAAGACTATGCCTATATACATTGTTGTGCACATTCCCATGGCTGTAAAAATGCTCAGAAAAGACCTGCTAAGGCCCTATGCTTTCACCTCTGGCTGACGAGGCTCTGCACAAGCAGGAAATGAGCGCTAAGGCAAAGTTGTAAACTGCCTGGCTGTTTGCTGAAGGTATACCGCCAACACATAACAGAGTTCCTTGGCAAAGAATGGGAATCATATTTGTTCCAAGTTGTTAAGGAAATCTCTGTCCAATCACCAGCTGACCTCTGAGTTAAATTAGCAGAGACTTCAGTGGCCACATACAACATAAAACACAGACTACAGAATTAGTCCAGAAAAATCACTAAACAAATACCAATAATCATAACACATAGAAACAACAACAAACACAGGGGAAAGGAAGAAGCTGATTTCCCCAATTGTCATGTTATATATTTAAGATGCCTAGTTTTCAACAATAAAAAATTATGAAACATTCAAAGAAAAAAGAAATGATGTCACATACACAAGGAAAAAAAGAGCAATTAATAGAAACGGTCCCTGAGGAAACCCACACATTGGATTTATTAGACAAAGATTTTAAGTCCATGATCTTATATATGTTCAGAGAACTAAAGGAACCATGTCTAAAGAACTAAAGGAAAATATACAATGTCTCATCAAATAGAAAATATCAATAAAGAGAATTTATGAAAAGGAACCAAGTGGAAATTCTGGAGTTTAAATGTGTAACTAAAATGAAAAATTCACTAGACAAGATCAATATCCGATCTGAACAGGGAGACGAAAGAATCAGCAAACTTGGAGATAGGTCAGTTGCGATTTTCCAGTTGGATGAATGAAATAAAAAAGGAATAAAAATTAACAGAGCCTCAGAGACCTGTGTGGGAAATAATCAAATATACCAATAAATGCATGATAGGAATCCCAGAAGAAGAGAGAAAAGAGGGCAGAAAGAATATTTGAGGAATTCCTAAATTTGATGAAAAACATTATTCTACATATCTAAGAAGCCCAATAAATTCCAAGTAGGAAAAACTCAGAGATTCACACCTAGACACATCATAAACTGTTGAAAGACAAAGAATCTTGAAAACCTCAAGAGAGAAGTGAGAAATCATACAAAGGATTCTCAATAAGATTAACTACTGACTGCTCATCAGAAGCCACAGAGGCAAGGAAGTAGTGGAATGACATAACTGAGGTGCTAAAAGGAAAAGAAAAAACAACCTGTCAAACAAGAATTCTATAATAAGTAATGTTATCCTTCAAAATTGAAGATATACACAGATAATCAACAACTGAGAGAAATTATCATTAGCAGACTGGCCCTATAGAAATACTAAAAGGAATCCACCAAGCTAAAATAAAAGGACACTAGATAGTAGGTTGACTCCACATTAAAAATAAGGAGCATCGGTAAAGGTACCTACACAGGTAAATAAAAATAAAATATAAATATGTATATTAGTTTCTAATTCTCTTTTCTCCTATCTGATTTAGAAGATAACTCCATAAAGCAATAATTATAAATCTGTATTGATGGGTACATAAACTATAAAGGTGTAATTTATACATCAATAAGAGCATGGCAGGGTAAGGAATAGAACTATACAGAAGCAAAGTTTTCATATACTATTCAAGTTAAATTGGCATCAATCTGAAGACTTGGACAACACTATAAAGCAACTAGATCTGATAGACATCTATAGAAAACTCACCTATCTACAGCAGAATATACTTTCTTCACAAGTGCACATGGAACATTCTCCAGGAGAGACCATATGTGTGGCCATAAAGCAAATATCAATACTTTTTAAAGGAGAGAAATCACATGAAGTATGTTCTTTAATCACAAAAGAATTAAATTAGAAATCTATAACAGTGGGCACCTGGGTGGCTCAGTCAGTTGAGCATCTGACTCTTTTTTTAAAAATAATAATATTTTTTTATTATATTATGTTAGTCACCATATAGTACATCCCTGGTTTTTGATGTAAAGTTCCATGATTCATTACTTGCATATAACACCCAGTGCACCATGCAATACGTGCCCTCCTTACTACCCATCACCAGCCTATCCCATTCCCCCACCTCCCTCCCCTCTGAGGCCCTCACTCTTGATCTCAGCTCAGGTCTTGGTCTCAGGGTTGTGAATTAAAGCCCCACATTGGGCTCCATGCTGGTTGTGGAGCTTACTGGAAGAAAGAAAGAAGAGAAAGAAAGAAACAAACAAACAAAAAGGAGGAAGGAAGAAAGAAAGAGGAAGGAAGAAAAGAAAAGAAAAGAAAAGAAAAGAAAAGAAAAAAGAAAAGAAAAGGAAAGGAAAAAAAGATCTAAAACAGTAAGAAATTTGGGAAATTCAAAAATAATAAAGGGGTGCCTGTGTGGCTCAGTCAGTTAAGCATTTGCCTTAAACTCAAGTCATGATCTCAGGGTCCTGGGATCAAGCCCCATGTCAGGCTCCCTGCTCAGTGGGGAGTCTGCTTCTCCTCTCCCTCTGTCCCTCCCTCATGACTCGTGCTCTCTCTCTCTCAAATAAATAATTAAAATCTTTTTAAAAATAGTAAAAATTAAGCCACACACTCCTGAATAACAGGTCGAAAATGAAATCACAAGGGAAATTTTAAAATACTTTGAAATGAAAAGAAATGAAAACACAATATACGAACACTTATGGGATGCAGGTAAAACACTATTTAACAGGAAATTTATAGCTGGAAATGCCTATATTAAAAACAAAGAAAAATCTTAAGTCAATAACTTCAACTTCTGTCTGAAGAAACTAAAAACATATGAGCGAACTAAACTCAAGGAAAGCTATAAATAGTAAGTAATGAAGATGGGAACGGAATTAAATGAAACAGAAAATAGAAAAATAATAGAGAAAAATCAATGAAACCAAAAGTTGGTTGTTTGAAAAGCTCAGTAAAACTGACAAACCTTTCGTTAGAATGACCAAAACAAAACCCAAAACAAACAAACAAAAAAACAAACCAAAACAGGTGCGGGGGAGAAGTCTCAAAATACTAAAATCAAGAATGAAAGAGGGCACATCACTAGTGATCCTACAGAAGTACAAAGGAAATAATCAGAAAACACTATGACCATTTGTATGCTAATAATTAGATAACCTAAATGAGCAAATTTTTGTAAAAGACACAAACTGCCAAAACCAATCCCAGAAGAAATAGGACATTTGAATAGACCTAAAACAATTAAAGAGTTTTAAGTAATCAAAAAACTTCCCAGAAAAAACACCTCAGACCAGATGGCTTCCCAGGTGAATTCTACCAAAAATTAGAAAAGAATTTACACCAATGATTTATGCTCTTCCAAAAAAAAATAGAAGAGGAGGGAACACTTTCCAACTTATTTTACGAGGTCATTATTAACCAAATATGAAAACCTGACAAAAACATCATAAGCAAAGAAAACTATAGCCCAATATCCCTTATGAGTATAGACTGAAAAATCCTCAAAATACTAGCAAAGGAAATCCAGCAACATAGATAAGGACCATACACACACGATGACCAAATGGGATTTATTGCAAGAATGCAAGGCTGTTTTAACATATAATAACCAAATAATGTAACACATCATATTAACAGTATAAAGAACAAAGCCCACATGATAAGATCAGGAGAGGCAGAAAAAGCATTTGACAAAATCCAACACCTTTCATGATAAAAAAAAAAAAAAGATAATCAACAAATTGTGAAGTTTGTTAGGCCATCTATGTAAATGGCCATCTACTAAAAACCCACAGCTAACATCATACCTGATGGTGAAGACTGAAAGTTTTCTCCCTAGGATTAGGAACAAGACAAGTATGTTCACTCTCACCATTTCTAGTCAACTTTGTTCTGGAGGTTCTAGCCAGGGTAATTAGGCAAGAAAAAACATAAAAGGCATCCAGATTGGAAAGGAATGATCTCTATTTGCAGGTGATATGATTTTATATATAGAAAATCACAAGGAACCCAAACACAAAACATAGTAGTGCTAATAAACGAATTCAGCAGAGTTGGTATATACGAGATTAAGATTAATTCACGAAAATCAGTAAAGTCATTTTCATTACTATACGATAGCAAAGAACAACCTGAAAATGAAATTAAGAAAGCAATTCTGTATATAGTAGCATCAAAAATTAAAAATACTTAGGAATAAATTTAACATAAGAAGTATAAGACTTGTACACTGAAAATTATAAAACACTGACAGAAATTAAATACGATTTAAGTAAGTGAAAAGATAGTTCACTTTCATTGAATGGCAGACTTACTACTATTAAGATGGCAATACTCCCCAAATTTATCTACAAATTCAACACAATCTCTATAAACATTCTAGCTACCTTTTGGGGCAAAAGCTGACCAGCTGATTCTAAAATTTATATGCAAATGCAAGGGACAAAGAATAGCCAAAAATATCTAAAGAAAGAAAAACGCAATTGAAGAATTCATACTTCCTAAACAAAACTTACTACAAAGCAACTGTAATCATGACTGTGTGATACTGGCATAGGTATAGATATATAGAACAATAGAATAAAATTCAGAGCTCAGGGGGAAAAAATCCCATACATCTACTGCCAATTGATTTTGACCAAGAGTGTCAAGACAATTAGATGAAAAAGAATAGTCCTTTCAAAAATGGTCTTGGGACAATGGATGTCCATACACAAAAGAAAGCATTTGGATCCCTCCCTCGTACCATATACAAATTAACTGAAAATGGAACACTGACCTAAACATAAGAGCTAAAACTATAAACCTCTTAGAAGAAAATATTGGTGTAAATCTCCATGATCTAAGAATAGCACTGGTTTCTTAGATATGACATTTTAAAGCACAAGCAACCACAGAAAAATAGATAAATTGGACTTCACAAGAATTAAAAATGATTGTGCTTTAAAGATCACTATAAACACAACCCACAGAATGGGAAAGAATAATTGCAAATTATATTTCTGATAGGGTCTGGTATCCAGAGTATATAAAGAACTCTTAAAATTCAACAATAAAAAGACAACTCAACTAAGAAAGGGGCAGAGGATATGAATATACATTTCAATAAAGAAGACAAACAAATAAGCAAATAAGCACATGAAAAGATGTTCAACCTTATTAGTCAATAGGAAAATGCAAATCAAGACCACAGTGAGATTCTCTTCACATCCACTAGGGTGGCTCTAATTCAAAAAGACAGACAATAACAAATATTGGGACGACGTGAAGATAGAAATCTCATATATTGCTGGTGGAAGTGTGACATGGTGCAGTCGCACTGGGAAACAGTTTTGCAGTACCTTAAAAATTTATTTATTTTTAAAGTTTATTTTTTAGTAATGTCTACACCCGACACGGGGCTTGAACTTACCATCCTGACTGAGATCAAGAGTTGCGTGGTCTTCCGACTGAGCCACCCAGGCAGTACTTCAAAAATTTAGAATTTTCGTATGACCCACCAACTCCACTTCTAGATATATACCCAAGATAAGTGAAAACTGACATCCACACAAAAATCTGTACATGAATGTTCATAGCATTATTCATAATAGCTGAAAAGTACAAACAACCCAGTTATCTACTGAGTGACGAGTGAATAAATAAAATATGGCATGTTATTTGTAATGGATATTAATTGGCAATGGCAAAGTGGAATATTATCTGGCAATAAAAAGTAATGAAATGCTGTTACATACATGCTCCAATATGAATGAACCTTGAAAACACAGTAAGTGAAAGAAGCCAGACACAAAAGAAGTCACATAATGTATCTATAACTAAGTAAATCCGTACAGACAGAAAGTAAATTAGTAATTTGCAGTGGCTGGGGCAGGTGGGAATGGGGAGTGACTGCTAATGGGTACAAGGTTTCTTTTTGGGGTGATGAAAGTATTCTGGAATTAGATAGTGGTGGTGCTTACACACTTTGTGAATATCCTTTTTAAAAAAAAACACTGAATTGGGATGTCATGGTGGCTCAGTCAGTTAAGCATCTGCCTTCCTCTCAGGTCATGATCCCAGAGTCCTGGGATCAAGTCCTGCCTTGGGCTCCCTGCTCAGTGGAGAGCCTGCTTTTCCCTCCGCCTGCCACTCCCCCTGCCTACGCTCACGCATGCTCTCTTTCTCTTCCTCTGACAAATAAATAAAATCTTAAAAAAACACAAACCATTGAATCATACATTTTAAAAGAGTCGATTTCATGGTATGTGAATTATATCTCAATCAAAAAATAAAACCTGAAGGCATAACAACTTTCCTCCAGGGAATACAGGATTCATGTGTTCCCTACAACATAAATGAAAAGTCAAGATTATTTAGGCATGCCCAAGCAAATCTTTATAATTTAAATGATAAGCAAAGAATTCTATCAACATCCAGGATGGAGAAAAACAACCTAAAAAAGAGCCAAAAGTGAGATGGCTTCAGACTTCTCCACAGCAGTAAATGACATACTACGAGCAAACTGACAAAGTTTTGAAAGTAAATGTTCTTATTCATCATGAAGACAGCAAAAATATTCTCAGATAACTAAGAACTGAGAAAGCATACCACTACATAGCCGCCCTGATGAGGGAACAGAAGGCGGACTGAAGACAAAGCATAAGCTGACACCCTGCAACTTCCCCCCACCCCCACTCCTGGGTGGGACATGTGTGTGACATTCTTCTAGGAAGCTCCCAACTATCTTAATGTTAATGCCTTGCTAGAGGGGAAAACAACCTTAACTTGACAATGGCAAGGCCATCTGTATCTTGAGCATACGAAAGTTCTTTCGAAACCTCCCTTTTTCCTTACCTCCTCCGACCCCATAGTATATCATTAGCCACATCTCACAAGCCGGGGAACCAGCTCTTTCTGCCCCTGTGCTTTAATAAACCACCATTTTGCACCAAAGACGTCTCAAGAATTCTTTCCTGGTTGTGGGCTCCTGAGCTCATCCCACCGAACGTCACGTATATTCCAAAACCCCACAAACTGATGTGGCAATTTTCATTAAAATTTAAAAATCATGGCCACTAACCCAATGGAAGTAATATGAGGGGTATGTTAACTCCCTGTATGCCTCATTTATAGTGGGAAAAATGAACAAACTACATATCTAGTAATTGGACATTGGCTGTAAGTTATAATACATCTGATGGAAGACTTTGCGACTTTAAAAAAATTACATAGTAAATAAATATTTAGTAACATAAAAATGTTAGTAATGTATTGACAAATGGGAAAGAGGCAGATCATGAAACACCACCCATATGTGCAGGTTAGGAATCGTTTTCTCTGGGTGATGGGATTATATCTAATTTTTATTTTCATATTAGCTTTTTTTTCATTGGATGACCTTTTTTTATAATTAACACATTGCTATTTTTATAATCAGAAAAAAGATATGATACGCAGATCATCAAACTCAATATTCAGAGCAGATGATGTTGCGAGAGCTCAGGGAGAGTGTATGAAGTGGGAAGGCAAAGGGCAAAGGGTAGGACCCAGGGGAACAGCTAGGTAAGAGTGAGTCTGGTAGTACTGTTTGGTCCCTACAACAATGAGACCTGTCCATCATCCTGAAGGGTGGTGCATATAATCCGTGATTGAATTTGCTTTCCTGGTCAGGTACCTAAGGCTCCTTTGGGTTTTTATGATCTAAATGCAGATCATAACCAGGGCAGAGCAAAATCTTTCCCTGAGCACACCCAAGAATGAAGACTCGTCAAGGATCATTCTCTCTCCCTTGTGGCCTAGATCTTGGTGTAGCCAGGGTCCTGGCTTCCTCTCCCCAGTTCCCAAGTAGAGGTCTAGATGACACAACACACACACACACACACACACACACGTACACACACATACACAGATGTACACACACATATACGCACACATGCACACACACGTACACATGCACACCCTTTCCAATGACCTCTCTCACACTTATCCCTCAAGCTGGTTCCACAAAGGGAAGAGAGAAGATCTGTAGAGCAGGGCTAGAGGAAGTGATTTTTTATAATCCTTCCACCCCTCCCATCCCACCGGGAGGCTACGGCCTCCTCCCAACCCAGGACTCCTCAGAAAAGTGGGAGAGGGGAGAAAAGGGAGGCAGCTTCCAGGCATTCCTCTTTGGGAAATGCAGATCTTCAAGTACAATAAAGGAGAGCGAGACAGCTTTAGGAAAGTCTTATCTCCTCACATAAGTCATCAGTTGGCAAATAAAGTGGATCGGATGAAGATATGTTTTCTTGAAACATTCTATATCAACTGCATTTTTGGATAAAATATGGCAACAGAGTTCATTTTTTTAAAGATTTTTTGTTTATTTATTTGACAGAGAGAGAGACAGCCAGCGAGAGAGGGAACACAAGCAGGGGGCGTGGGAGAGGAAGAAGCAGGCTCCCAGTGGAGGAGCCCGATGCGGGGCTCCATCCCAGGATTCTGGGATCATGCCCTGAGCCGAAGGTAGACGCTTAACAACGGAGCCACCCAGGTGCCCCTTTATTTTTTCATTGCTTTTTAAAATGTGTGTATTAAGTCCTTGTTTTAAAGTCTTTGGCAATTCTTAAGTGGTACCATTTATTGAAGCCCTCCTACTTGGCAGTTGGAATTTTACATACATATTGTGTAGTAATCAGCACAACATACTTATAATAAAGATGGTATCATTAACATTTCATGTTAAAGAAGAAGAAAATGAAACTAAGTCTCCCTGATTCTAAAACCATATTCATGTGATATTATGAAGACTATAAAATGTACTGACATCTCTTTTGGGAATATTTTTAACTACTCCAAAGCTATAATTTATTAAACATCAAATAAAGATGTTTAATGACAAATGTGGGGGGGGGGAAAGTGGTGGCAGTTGGGAAGGCCTGGTCTATTTGCTCTGGGCTTTGAATTGTGGCTAATCTGATAAGGGGAGAGAGTATTCATAAGAGAAAATGTTTGTTTCCCTTTGCTATCAACAGCAAGCTTCTTTTCCCCAGATGACAGGTTTTAGCCTGTTAATTAATTTTAATTATTGGCATAATTAAAGGCATACGTTGAGGAATAGCTTAGAAGCTATATGACTTAGACTTCCCTTGAAATCACTAGAAGTCTCAGCCTCTGATCTCACTTCTCAAGAAATTCTTCCTTGAAAAAGAAACCCATTTCTATTAGTAGGGAGTTTCCCAAACTTGGACCTGAGAGATTCTAATCCCGCCACCCTGCCCCCACCTGCCCCAGGCCTTTTCACCTTTGCTGTACTTCAACCCCTCCCACATCCCATGTAGGTCAAAGACTCTGGGAAGGCTCACTGCTTCAGCAACCTTGATTTTTTTCTAATGTTTTATTTATTTGACAGAGAGAGCACAAGCAGGCAGAGCGGCAGGCAGAGGGAGAGGGAGAGGCAGGCTCCCCGCTGAGCAGGGAGCCTGATTCGGGGCTCGATCCCAGGACCCCAGGATCATGACCTGAGCTGAAGGCAGACACTTAACTGACTGAGCCACCCAGGCCCCCTCTCATTGATTTTTTATAATCCCAAGCTGATTATAGTGACTAGCACACAGTAGGCCGCAGTATATCTTTCTTGAATATACTTTGTGGAATGGCAGGTTAATAGTAGCCCTAGAATGAATAACGAAAGTAATCCCAAGAGCACCCTAGAACCAGGGAGAACTTTTCCATGTCCTCTATGAGAGCTTAACTGGATTTGGCCCATTAATGAGGAGTCCGAATCTTGACAAGCTTCTCAATCCATATTATTGACTGACAAATGTATTCCTCCACTCATTTTATTCTGGAGAAAAAACATACGGGTCTAAAATACAATAACTAATTAGAATCTTTCTCAAAATGGTCGGCCTGCAGAAGGAGCCCAATCAAAATGTCTGAGCCTTCATCTAAAATCAAGAAGACAGGCGCCTGGGTGGCTCAGCCATTAAGCGTCTGCCTTAGACTCAGGTCAGGATCCCGGGGTTCTGGGATCGAGCCCCGCGTCGGGCTCCCTGCTCAGCAGGAAGCTTGCTTCTCCCTCTCCCATTCCCCATGCTTGTGTTCCCTCTCTCGCTGTCTCTCTCTGTCAAATAAATAAATAAAATCTTAAGAAAATAAAATAAATAAAGTCAGGAAGATAAGAAACAACAGGTGTTGGCGAGGATGTGGAGAAAAGGGAACCCTTCTGTGCTGTTGGTGGGAATGCACACTGGTGCAGCCACTGTGGAAAACAGTAAGGAGGTTCCTCAAAAAACAAAAAAAATAGAAACACTATATGATCCAATAATTCCACTATTGGGTATTTACCCAGGGAAAACAAAACACTAATTCAAAAAGATACATGCATCCCTGTGTTCACTGCAGCGTTACTTACGACAGCTAAGACATGGAAGGAACCTAAGTGTCCATCAATAGACAAATGGATAAACAAAATGTGGTGTGTGTGTATAATGGAATAATACACAGCCATAAAAAAGATGAGGTCGTGCCATTTGAGACATGGATAGACCTAGAGGGTATTATGTTACATGAAATAAATCAGACTACAAAGACAAATACCATATGATTCACTCACAAATGTAATCTAAAAAAATAATGAATAGGGGCGCCTGGGTGGCTCTTGGTTAAACATCTGATCTTTTTTTTTTTTTTTAAGATTTTATTTATTCACTTGGCAGGGAGAGAGAGACAGCCAGCAAGAGAGGGAACACAAGCACGGGGAGTGAGAGAGGAAGAAACAGGCTCCTAGCGGAGGAGCCCGATGTGGGGCTCGATTCCAGGACTCCGGGATCACACCCTGAGCCGAAGGCAGATGCTTAACGACTGAGCCACCCAGGCGCCCCAGCATCCGACTTTTGATTTCAGCTCAGGTCATGATCTCAGGGTCATGAGATCGAGCTCTGTGCTGAATGTGAAGCCTGCTTGGGATTTTCTCTCTCCCCCTCTCTCTGTCCTTCTCCACTTGTGCTCTCTCTCAAAAAGATAAATAAATAAAAAATAAATAAAATAAATTAAAAAGTAAAAAGAATGAATAAACAAACAAAAAGCAGAATCAGAACTATAAATACACAGAAGAAACTGATGATTGCCAGAGGGTTGGGCAAAATGGTGGAAAGGGAGAGGGAGATACAGGCCTCCAGTTATAGAATGAGTAAGGCACAGGAATAAAAATCAGGGTCTAAGGAATACAGTCAGTGATACTGTAATAGCAATATAATGGGACAAATGGTAGCTATACTTGTGGTGAACACAGAATAATGTATACTCGTCAAATCACTCAGTTTTACACCTGAAACAAATGTAACATCGTATGTCAACTACACTCACACACACACACACACACCCAAGTCTGAGTCTTGGTAACATAAAGATTTCACCACTGTCTGTTCTTCTCAACCTATTCTTCCTGCCCTGAAGCTTGTCCTGAAACAGTCTTTGAAAGAGAAGTGTCCCCTTTCCCTTGAATTAACTCTTTCATAGGAGGCAGGCCAGAAGGGGTAATTAAGTGGGGATCTAGACCCAGCACAGCCACCTACCAGCGGTGCCCTTGAGAAGGATACTGAATGACTCCAAGTCCATTATTCTTATCAACAGAGAAGGGATTATAAACCTCCTTAAGAGAGTTGTTCTGAGAAGTATGACATAACCATGAATGTATTTAACATGGTGACATGGCCGATGGCACTTGATGCATGAGGGCTGCCATCCTCACTGGCAAGGTCTGGCTAAATCAAGAACCCTGCAAGGATCATCATAGTTTAGCAGTCCCTTAAGAAGTGAGGTCAGATGATCTGGGCTTTGCCAATTATTAGGTGCATGACTTGGGAAAGTTACTGAACGGGAGCCTCTGATTTCTCATCCATAAAATGGAGTCAACAGCATACATTCCATCATTTTCTTCTGAGCATTAGACTTGCCAAGGAATATAAATTTTTAGAACGATGCTCAATATCTGTTATCTCTTTTAACTTAGAACCTAGAATAGAATGCAGCACATCGTAGATACTCAAAATATTTGATGAATAAATAAATGTGATTTTTTTCCCTCCTGAAATAATCTGAAACACTAGAAACTAGTTAAGGAAATCTTTTGATGTTTTGTGCACATCTTCCTAGGATAAACTTGAAGCTATCTGGGGTGGTTTGAAATGTTTGAAAGGAAACTGAGACACACCAGAACTTGGGTGGCCACTCTGTCTCTCACTAGATGCCATTTTATGACACCCTGTCAACTAAACTTGATTCTATTCTTATACTTAACTCAGATACTTTGTTCCACAGGACCAACCCAACACAAACTTTACTCCTTAGAAAATTTTTCCTCCAAATTCTCAGCTGCCTCCTTAGAACTGTCCCCCTTCTCCTTATCGGCTGACTCCTTATCAAGACTCAGCCCTCTCCAGATGGACTGGATTGGGAAGATTATAAATTCTTTCACTGTGAGAAATGTGTCTCTGCTTGAAGATGTTTGGGAAGCTATTTGCAAATTAATGAATAGCTCCTTCTGGGATGTGGCAGACTGGAGAAATAAAGACAACTATTTATTGTCCAACTTCCCCCTTAGGCTTTATTCCCAGTTGTTTTCAGGTATGTATTCATTCCTCTGACAAAGCATTCCTCTGATAAATCAAAGGTGACCTATATATTAGTCAACATACAAGAGCCAGCTTCTCAGTTATCAAGCAAACAGAAAAATCTAGACATTGGTCCAACTCCTAATGATTTTTTTTTCCTGAATGTACTGATCCTTCAAATGCCTGGAATCAAACTGACACCATTTCTAAACTTTTTACATGTTTCCATTAGATGAACTATTTTAGGAGATCTAAATGTTGCAACACTGATGGTTATACCAAAAATTCCTTAATTTAGGAATTAAGATAATACATTGCCTCTCTATGGGGGCAGGGAAATGTCTCAGTTAAAAAAAAATCACCAAACTCATTTATTCTGTAACTCAGTAGGATGAATGGTATCTCAGTAGTAAGTCTATAAATACTTGGACAAAATTATTTTTTTTACAATACCATTGGACTATATTCTCCATGCTGTACTTTACATCCCCATGACTATTCATTCCATAACTAGAAACCTGTATCTCCCGCTCTCCTTCCCCCATTTTACCCATCCCTCTACTCCCTATTCTCTGTATTACAGGGTCTGTTTTTGCTTTTTGTTTGTTTCCTAGGTTCCACATAGAAGTAAAATCATATGGTATTCGTTTTCTCAGACTTCTCTCACTTAACAAAATATCCTCTAGGTCCATCCATGTTATTGCAAATGACAAGATTTCATTCTTTTTATGGCTGAGTAATATTCCATTGTATATATACCACATCTTCTTTATCTATTCGTCTATGGATGGTCAGTTAGGTTGTTCCCATATCTTCTCTACTGTAAATAATGCTCCGGGGCACCTGGGTGGGTCAGTCAGTTAAGCAGCTGACTCTCGATTTCCACTCAGGTCATGATTTCAGGGTCCTGGGATGGAGCGCTGTGTCGGGCTCCTTGCTTAGCGGGGAGTCCTCTTCCGAATTCTTTCTCCTTCTGCCCCTCCCTCTGCTCTGTCTCTCTCTCTCTAAATTAAATAAATAAATCTTAAAAAAAATAATGCTCCAATAAAATAGGGGTGCATATATCTTTTTGAGTTAGTGTTTTCATTTTCTTTTTTTTAACTTTTTTCTTTTTTTTTAAATTTATCTGTCAGAGAAAGAGCACAAGCAGAGGGTGCGGCAGGCAGAGGTGGAGGGAGCAGCACACTCCCCACTGAGAAATGATCCCAGGGTCCTGGGATCATGACCTGAGCTGAAGGCAGCCGCTTAACCGACTAAGCTACCCAGGCACCCCTGTATCTTCATCTTCTTTAGGTAAATTCTCAGTAGTGGAATTACTGGATCATATAGTATTTCTATTTTTAATTTTTTGAGGAATCTCCATACAGTTTTCCACAGTGGCTGCACCCATTTGCATTTCCAACAGGGCACGAGGGGTCCTTTTTCTCTACAGCCTCGCCAACATTTGTTATTTCTTGTTATTTTGTGGGCAAGATTATTTAATAGTCAACCCTTCTTTGCCTATTTCCATTTTCAAAATAGGCATCTCTTGTTAAAGGGGATCATTTCTCTCTGGACTGTATTCTATTCCTAATTCTATTCCTAATTCTAATTTTGCACAAAATGGTGAGATTAGGTAGCGAGAAGGTGCAAGTGGAATCTGGTTATCTACAAGTAGCTTACTCAGCGAAGCAATCCATAGACCCCTTCTCAAGTTAATTTTGGGGAAGAATATCAGTTTGGAGTACCTTCCTTGACAGACCAGTTCAGCGAATCTTGACAGTCTTATGTCTGGGCATTCATTTAAAATGTTAAATTCCTACCGTGTCACAAATACTGTGCTAGTTCCTAGTTACTAAGATGATTAAGATACAGTCTTTGTTTGCTTTTGAATGCAGTGTAGCAAGAGAGCTGATGTGGAGGAGTGGTGAGATATGCATGCATTCCTTCAAAAATATTTGAACGCCTAGGATGGTGTCCGGTGCAATGAGCTAGCATTTAGTACAAACAAAAGAAAGCCGTGTACCTGGTTTTCATAGAGCTTATTGCCTATGAGTGGCGGAGGGAAGACAACATCATTGATTAAATTACACAATAAGTACTATGATGGAAAAGTATAGGGTGCCCGAGAGCACATAGCGAAGGAAGAGGTAGTAACAGACTTGATTTTGGTAAGAGACTGCTCGAAACTGTGAAGACACAGCAACAAATAAAACTCCGAAACAGTTTTAGTAGATTTAAATTCTTTTGTTAGCAGTTCATTCGTCCAAACAATAACTTAAAGACTCCAGGCTTAGCCAACTGGGTCAATAAGGTCAACAATAAATATACATTTGAAGCTGTTACCCATGGTCTGGGCCTGGCTTCTTCAACAATGATGAGGTTGTCCTATAAAACTTACAATTATACACTAATGAGCCAGCAAGTCCTGTCTGTCTACTTGGGATCCCTTGACAAGGCACACTTAAAACACCTGTGATAAGCTATATACTTGCCCCCAGACACCCAACTTCTAATCTCCGGAACCTGTGAATGTTACCTTTACGGCAAAAGAGAGTCTACAGATGTGATTAAGGTAAAGATCTCGACGTGGGAGATTAGTCTGAATTATCTAGGTGGGCCCAAGGTCCTTATAAGACAGAAGCAGAAGATCAGAAGTAAAAGGTTACATGGCCACAGAAGCCGACACCGAGTGATGAGGCGAGGACCAAGGCATGCCATGGCCTCTGCAAGCTGCAAGAGACAAAGCATGGAGTCTTCCCTTTCAGAAGAAACCAGCCCTGCCAACATTTTCACTTTAGCCCCTGAAGACTCATTTTGTAATCTGACCTCCAGAACTATTAATAGAATAAACTTGTGTTGTCTAACGCCACTAAGTTTGTGGTAACTTGTTAGAGCAATGGGAAACTAATACGACACCCTATTACGTCAACAAAAAAGGACCTCGGGAGTCTTTACGGGAAGTTAGTGCGACTGGCATTTCCTTACCACTGGTCTTTTCTGTTGCCATTCTTCCCGTAAAAGCAAAATACTCTTCATTCTCTTCCTCTTCCTTCATTATAGTGTCCATTCAGAGGAAACTATAGTGGAAAAATTAATTACAATAAGTAATACGGGAAGATTGCTCGAAAGTGACTGCTGGTCTCTACCAATTTTCTTCCTTATAAACTTGAGAATTATGCTTTCTGATCGATGCTGCGTTAGAGGCAGGCATATTATAGACATAACGGTTCATTTCAGATCACCGTATTTCTATTTGTTATTATTAAGATTGGTGTGTGTGTGTGTGGGGGGAAGACATAAGGCTTTAAATTATTTGCTGATGATAATCAATCTTTATTGCCTCAAAAAGGATCAGCAAGGTGGTGAGACGCCGTCCTTGATGTTACCGCTATTTCTTCAGTGCCCACTGAAAGAATTAGTGTGCGGAAGGGAGGTGAGAGAGGCAGATCACACTCCAGTTGTAGGCAGTGTAAGACATGTTCTAGTCTCTTCTTTCACATAAACGAATCCATCAACATTTATATCTATAAACATATAACTCGATTGGGCGGCACAATTAGATGGATGCATGTCGCCTGCAATAGCAAATAGGAAAGCAAACATTCTGTAATATGAAATGCATCTATAATCATTAAAGGGGCTCTAGGAAGCAGATAAATCTGTTGTATTATCACCTGCAAAAACAGCTAGCTTCCATGATTTTAAAACCCTAATGATCTGATGTGATGGGTATTCAGCAACTCTCAAGTGCCTCCCAGCCCTGAGTAACTGTCTGACTCTCCAGATCTTCTCCTCACCTGTGCTGCGCCCCAGAAGGCTGACCTGTGTCCACTGTTATCATATGGGTTTCTTTCTGACTCCTCTTCCGTGGTGTCTGGAAGCTCTGCCCACATTTTGGTAAATCACTCATTTATTAAACTCTCCTCTGAGTCGGGTGTGTATTTTTTACCCATCTTACACAATCACTTCTTTCAATTTCTTGAAGTCGTATTTTGAAGCAAAGCAATTCCATCATAATCTATTCTCTTCAAAATCAATTGCTCTGTGGGGTCTAGACTGAAGTTATTTTAATACTAACTTGGCTACATCTGCCTTTGACATTTTTCAATAAATAAGTAATCTCTTCTAAGCTTTATATAACAAGAGCTCCAGGGTCTCAGCTGAGAAGTTGTCTAAATCCTCAGATGCAAAACTCTTTTTCAAAAGAGATTTCACCCTATAGAGAGAAGGGATAAATGAGAATAACAATGAGATTTCTCTATTTTTTGCCAGAGTATCAATAGTCTTGACTCAGTAAAAATGTCATAAAAAACATTTGACTCTCTATAGTTAGCAAGTACTCCAGTCATTCACTAAAGAATTTAACCATGAAATGACTTTGATCTAGCAAAAACTTGTCAACACTATTTTGTTCAAGAAATTGGAGATCTGCCCACCTCAATGCATAAAACCCCTGTTTCATTCCATTCTCTGAGTATAACATTGTACCTATACATTCCCCCACTAAAGGTATTTAATTTCATTGTTTTACTACAACTACAATGGACATTTTTATACACATCTCCCTGCACATATGCACTAGGCAAGTATTAAGGCCAATACAAACCTTATCAAGTTTCACTTTTACCAGCTCCATGTTTTGACCTGCTTACAAACTGCGAAATCACTTTTTCTATGTCTTTACCAGCATTCTTTTCATTTTAAGGTGAAATAAGATAGAAAATACAAGTCAATGTATATACAAAGGGTAAGGATTATCTTACAAAACTTTTTTTATATATATGGATATGTATGCAGATGTGGGCACCATGTGTGTCACAGTGTAAAACATTTTTCTTATAATGGGTTAGAGTCAAAATGTCTGAAAACTATTCTGTGATAAACACATAGAAGCACAATTTCTGTATCATAGAATATGCACATTTTCAACCTGAGTCACTGTTAATCCAGTTGATGATAAATTTATGTTTCTATGAGGATGTAAGCGAATTCGTTTTTCTCCGTATCTTTAACATTTGATTTTATAACTTCCTCCTCAATATAATGGATTTTAAATGATATCTTTTTTTTAAAGATTTATTTATTTATTCGACAGAGATAGAGACAGCCAGCGAGAGAGGGAACACAAGCAGGGGGAGTGGGAGAGGAAGAAGCAGGCTCATAGCGGAGGAGCCTGATGTGGGGCTCGATCCCATAACGCCGGGGTCACGCCCTGAGCCGAAGGCAGACGCTTAACCGCTGTGCCACCCAGGCGCCCCTTAAATGATATCTTAATGTTGTTTCAATTTACGTTTCTCTGACCCTCCAGTGAAGTGGAACATCTTTTCATCTGTGAATTGCCTAACAATATTTTTGTAAACGTCCTATTACTTTTCTTTCTGATTTGCATTTTTTTAAGAAAAATCTTAAATGTTATTGAAGATCACACATCTAGTAAATGACGGGGTTCTGAATTACACCCAGGCAATCTAATTATAAAATTCTTACTGTTTTGCTTGTAATCCACTGAAATGATGTACATTTTTATTTTAATTTCCAATTATTTGTTGCTAGGACATAGAAATACAATTGATTTTTACATATGGACTACATTCTTTCACCTTGCTAAACTTTCTACACCTGTACAACTTTTTTTTAGATTTATTTTAGAGAGAGAGAGAGAGAGCAAGGGAGTGGGGGGAGGGGCAGAGGGAGAGAGAGAGAGAGGGAGAGAATTTAGAGCAGACTCCCCACTAAGTGCAGAGCCAGACATGGGGCTCGTTCTCACAACCCTGAGATCATGACCTGAACCAAAATCGAGAGTCAGACGTTTAACCAACTGAGCCACTCAGATACCCACCTTGTACAACTTCTTAGCTGTAGTAGTGTTTTTGTAAATTTTTTAGATCTTTCTATGAAGTGGGAGACATTCCCTCACCTTTATTTTCTGAAAGACTGTGTAGAATTGGTAACATTACTCCCTTGGATACTTGGTAGGATTCACAAGTAAAGCCACCTGGGCCTGGAGCTTTCTCTGTGAAAAGGTTTGTAACTATTACTTCAATTTCTTTCAACAATAAAGGCTATTCAGAGTACATATTTCTCCTTGGGTGAGCTTCATAGTTTGTGTCTTTCAAAATATTTCTCCATTTCATTTAAATTATAAAATTTACTGGAATAAAGTTGTTCATAATGATGTTTTATCAGCTACAGAATCTTAGTGATGTCTATGCTTTTATTCCCGATGTTGGTAATTTGCTGCACTTTTGATATATCCTGAACATGAATCCTTATCTCTTACAGAAGTTGCAAATATTTTTTCCTAACTTACTACGTTTCTTCAACTTTGTGGTATGTTTAGTCATACAGAAGGAAAATTTAAATTTAGATATAACCAAACATACCAATTTTTTTTAATGATTTGTGATTTTCACTTTTTGTCTGAGAAATCCATCTATCCCACAAGGTCAGTCATAAGAATATTCTTCTGTATCACTTTTTTCTTTAAAGATTTTATTTATTTTAGAGAGAGAGGAAGAGAGAGAGCATGTGCGCACATGTGTGAGGAAAGGAACAAAGGGGTAGGGAGAAGGAGGAGGAAAGAATCTCAAGCAGACTCCACACTGAGTACAGGGCCCAACACGGGGTTCGATTCCCAGATCTGGAGATCATGACCCCAGCTGAAACCAAAAGTCAGATCCTCAACTGACTGAGCCACCCAGGCACCCCTCACCTATCTCACTTTCTAATAGTTTTAAAGTTTTGCTTTTTTCCAGTTAGGTCTTTAATTCACTTGGAATTTATTTTTGTTATGGTGAAAAGAAAGGACCTAATTTTATTTTCTTTGATATGGAAACCCAGAGTTCTCACAACAGGAATTGAATAGTTTGTTCTTTTCCTATGATTTGTGATGCCATCTTTGAAAATTGCCCAATTGTTTATATGCTTGGTCTTGTTCTGGGATCTCTATTATGTTCAATTTATTCTACTTGTCTATTGCTGCATCAATACTTAGATTCTTTATAAGTTTCAATATCTGGACAGTCAAGTCCCTCTGCTTGCTCTTAATTTTCAGGATTGTCTTGAGTATTTTTGGATCTTTAATTTTCTATATGAATACTAGAATTATTTTGCCAGGTTCTATGTTAAAATCTTGTTCTATGTAGGTTCTATCTTGTTCACCCTATGTTCTACCTAAAATCTTGTTAAGATTTTAATCGATGTTGCCCCTGTTAGTGTGGCTGCCGAAATTGCCTCAGCAAGACCAAATGCCTCCATCACTGTGGACCCCAGCTGAAAAGAACCTACACATCACAAGTATGGCCTCCACACCACTCCCACCTTCCAAATTCTAGCTGTATCTGACTGATGGACACTAAATCACATCTAGAAGCCTAGGTGTAAGAGAGTTTGGGAAATGTACATTTTAGCTTTAAAGCCTTTGTCGTAGAGTAGTGAACCGTGGATTTCACAGTATGGGTGGCAACCTACTAGTGGGTTATGAAATCAATATAGTGGGTCACAAATGGTGTTTAAAAAAATGAAATAGAACAGAATATAAGTTATCAGCATGCCTAGCAAGAATAAGTATTGTTTCATAGAAATATATAGAGAGAGCATATAGTTTTATATATTTGTAAAACTTTATATCTATAGATATTTATAAATCTCTCTCTCTCTCTATATATATATATACATATGTATAAAACTTAAAGGAAACAATACTTATTCTTTTTTTTTAAGTAGTCTTTCCACCCAAAGTGTGACTTGAACTTACAACCCCAAGATCAAGAGTTGCACGCTCTATCGGCTAAGCCAGCCAGGGACCCCAAAACAATACTTATTCTTATACACACACACACACACACACTTATACATATAAAATATTTTAAACATTATATAAATAAGGGGTGAGAGAAAGAGAAAGTGAGAAGTGAGGGAGAAAGAGAGAATATATAAAAAAAAGAAAACATTACTTATGGGTCATGATCAAGAAAGTTTGAGGGCCAAGGTCCCAGGAAGGTGCTAATTCACTGCATGTACTACAATATCCCTTATTTTGCTAAGGAAGTTTCATCTGCTAATAGCTTTTATTTTGAATAGGGGAATTTTGCCAAATAATATTTACATATATATTGAGGTAATCATAAGTTCTTTCTCCTTTAATATAACACAAAGATGAATTTCCAACAATGCATAATCTTTGCATTTTTCTCTAAAAATATTTTTATAGTTACTTATGGTGCCATGACTCCCTAACTTGACTACAGCCCCTGTCCCACATACCATCCATAATTTCTAGCACATTATGTATTTGCCCAGTTTGTCAAAGATGATTCTATACATCCTGACACATTCTCTAAGGAAAAAAAAGGTCTATGCTTTGTGATTCTTTATGAAATTAATAAGAAGCCAAAATATCTGCACTTAAATAGTTTAAAAATTCTCTATAGATACCTTTCCAATCTCAGAACCAATGATCTAATAAGAATTTGTAATGGAAGAGTAAGTGCTATGGGAAAGCTGTATTTTAATTCTGATATGTGGGCACCTGGGTGGCTCAGTCGATTAAGCATCTGCCTTTAGCTCAGGTCATGGGATCGAGCCACCATCGGGCTCCATGCTGAGCAGGGAGTCTGCTTCTCCCTCTCCTTCTGCCCTTCCTCCACCCTCCCCACTACCACCCCACCCCCCGCTTGCTTGTGTGTGCTCTCTCTCTCAAGTAGATAAATAAAGTCTTTAAAAAGATAATAATTCTGATATGCTAGTGACAATTATTTCAATGTTTTTGTTAAGAATATCAATTTACTAACAGTATCTTCCTCAATTTGACCTCCACAAAAATACGTGCCTAGATGATATTCACTTAAGCAGTGCCTCAGAAAATTTCATTTGCTTCTTATTTGTTGTATTGCTCATTTTTAAATACTAAAGAATGTCTATATTGCTTGAAAGCAGCCAAATGACAAATACTGCATTTTCAATGGGCAGTGGTTTTAACTCACCAAATCAGGAAACTACAACACTGTTTCTTTTAACATATCAGTACCAAGGTTCTGGACAAGATGTTCGAAGACCTTTGACACTAGAAACTGGGGGTTTCTTCTGTGTCTTACATTTTTCTTGCCACTTTTGAGGACAAAAGAAATTTAATTTTGAATACAATAAAAAAGGATGCTTTTTACAAATCATCTGCATAAATTATATTCCCTGTAAATTAAAAGCTTTCCAATCATTTCATCAGTGCAAATACACACATGTACACATTCTCTATAATCGCTATTCTTCAACGGTTAATATCAAAAGGAAAAAAATCTGTTTATAAAAGGTGGTAGAATGAAAAAACTGTAATTATTAAACTTCACCAAAAGACCATCTAGAAAGAAACAACAACCTTATTAGTGACACAACTGACTCAAGCAGCTGATAGCTGGCCTGGCCTTTTTAAGCAACATGTGTATCCCCCTTTCCTTCTTCCACCCCACAGATGGGAAAGCAGGAGACCCAGGGACAGAACTAATGGAATCCTCATTTATTTAGCCGGAGGCAGAGGGAACCCCACTGCCAATAGAGAGATAGATTCCCAATCTGTCTTCAGTTAGAACGAAGCCATCACACTGGTTACCTCTGGGTGTTAGGCCTATGGGTGATAGATTTTTTAACTTCTAGTTTCCAAATTTTCTATAATGGGACATAGTACTCTCATAATGCAAAGAGCACTCTAATTGACCAAAGAGCACAGATATACCAGTTCATTGTTTCATCTTTAATGCCCAACCACTAAGAAGATCTTCTAAGTGTCCTTGTAAGTTCCTCCCCTCTTCCTCTCCTGGTGGTGGGTAAGGTCTCCATCGGCCAGAGACGGAGAAGCAGGACTCCACAGTTTGGAGGTTTGGGTCACATTTGCCTGGGATTTATAAAAATGATACTGCAAGGATTTCCACAGTTTTCTTGATGGTTAGAAACAGTAGTATTTATTAGGTCCTTAGTGCGTCTAGGCCCATACTCTTCCGGGCACAGCAGAGAAAAGCAAACAGCAGGAGAGATGGCCCCTATTTATGAAGAGCTCAAAACATCATCAAGGGCATACAGGACATAAGAATAATTTAACAAATACAAAGGTACAGACTGATAGAGTGCAAACCAAGAGGATAATGTGGAAGAGGATGGGAAAATGTCAGAGCCAACTGGGGGTGACGTCTCCAAGATTTCCAGAAGCAGGCCCCATGATGTCTTCTCTTTACCTCCAATGCAACTTCTCTTTCTCCAAGAGTTAGTAAAATGGGAAATTCTGAAGACACAGAAATGTTCCTAGTTGGAAAGCGGCCTAAAGCCATATTGCACAAACCTGTTGCATCCAGGTTAATACTCCTACTTGAGATAGCATTCAAGTTTCGAGGGAAACAGATATTTCCAGCATGTGATTTTAGAAAACTAAGTGTGACAGACTTATTTGAAAGCTGGCAGGACCTCATGAAAAAACAACATATCCTATGAAATTACTTGCTTTCCCCTCTGACTACAGAGGCAGGGACTGATCTGGGATTAGAAGCATTCAAGTTCTTAACGGTTACCCGAGTGCCTCTGTGCACAATGCCGGAAACAGAACAAACAAAAACCCGTGACAGATCATTTTCTTTTCTTCCTATGAAAGCTGCCCCTTTTCAAGTGTTCGACATGTCTGTCACTCTGCACCTGCCCTCCGCCTTCACGAAGCTCCATCCCTTACCAAGCGCGGCTCTGAAGTGATCGCTGGTACTGGAATCTGAGATGGAACGGTTTCTGGAGGTGCGCAAAAGTCAGGACTGAGGAAGTGACACAAGTCGCATGTCAGAGGGAGTGGACAGGGAGCTGCAGCCGCTCCTCTGGCTCTGAGAAAATCGCTTCAGTACAGTTGGCTTTTCCTAGGGGATCATTTGTGGGACTCAAGGCACAAGGTGCTCAAGCCAACCCTGAACCTGGGAAGCAAGGGGCGGACAGTCAGGGTAAAGCTGGAGGCCCTGGGCCACACACAATCACCTCTCAGTGCTTTCCCTCTGGCACAAAACTGGAATGCGAACACCATTTGGCCTCAAGAGATTCCTGGTGAGGTACAGACAATAAGGGGTAGGTGTCAAATATGGTATTAGGATGAAATCTTAAGGATGGTTTATCTTTTCCCACGAATGCACGAGAAGGAATTTTACATGTCTGCCTTTAGGTCATGATCGAGGATAAGCAATACGCTCAGACTTCCAGAAACAAATGAGCTTTCCACTCTGCCATGCAGATTTGAGCTATGTGGCCAGAAGTCAGGGTGCGGAAATAAGCCTGAATTGTGGACTAATGAACGACTGTTCCCTCAGTCCGGTGATGTCCTCGCTCATGAAATCTCTTCTCCATCCTCCTTTGTGCCTGAAAAAGATGAGCCCATGCTAAGGCCTTTCCATGTATGTTCAAGCCTGTACTTCCACAGCTCTTACGTTTCCTGGAAAAGCCTGCCTTTGCCAGAGGCAAGGAGATCATCTGCTTGTGAGGGGGGACCCGGGGCTCTTCACTTAATCATCTGGGTTTCTTCATCCGCATCAAAAAATTCCTCCTCTTCCTCACTCTCACTGCCTAAAATGTCCTTGTCTGCAGACTGAAATGGGAAAGGAGAAGAAGAATGGTCACATAACGCCATGACATTTCTAAATTGAAAATTATCCAGCACTCAACCGACAAATGCATTTTTACGACATCTTCTCCCCTAAGAGTTCGCCCTAAAGTGTTCCACGAAAGTGAATGAATCACTGGCCACCTTCATTTCTCTATGAATGTGCTGCTATGAATCCCAGACCTTTGCTTTCCAACAGTTCTGCTATTAAATCTAACCAGAACATTCTCCCCACCCCCCAAAATATCATCATCCCCAGTGGTACATGTGAATGGTTAAGAAAACTACGCCATACCTGCGGGGGGTCCAAGGTCTGTAAAGATAACGCCTCCTCCCCCAGCCTCCGGTATGAATACACCTGAAGGTCGGAAAATGTCTCTAGCAATGGGCTGTTAAGGGTTTCCGGCAACAACAAACTCAGGAGGCCGGAAGTCAGGCCGGTGGCTCCGAAGACAACGAAGGGTAAAGACCATTGCACATACCTCTGTGGGGGCAGGGAGCAGAACAAAAACATACAAAAACTCGGTATCCATTTCCCAGCACGTGACGTCAGCGGTCTTCTGACCGAGGCATGGCCGTGTTTACTATCCAAGTCATGCCTTCCCACTAGAATACACTATGAGCCACTTCTAACCCCCTGGAGAGTTACCCTGGAAAACCACGGAGTGGTTGCTCAGGCACGCAGAAGTGGGAGTGAGTACACAGAGGCCACAGAGGTATGTGGATCGGATCCGAAGCGGGGGCGGGGGGGGGTATTGCTTTCACTGCAGGCAACTCCCTTAGAACACAGCGATCTCCACATACTCTTTGCTTGGGAGACACCCCAAATCCTCACTCACCATAAACTCTAAAGTTCTCGACACTGGAATCAGCCAAACGATCCCCTTGCCGCCCATGGATTCACTCAGCATTGAGTTAGGGACAGGCGGGGCTAGGAAGGGAGAGATAGGGAGGGGGGCTACGTGATGGGGCTCACAGAAATCCCCAAAATGCAGAGGTGTAAGGAAACCTGAGATAAGGGAACACACCAGACCTCCCTGCCGCAGGTGTCTGAGGAGGGGGGTCTTTTTTATGCCAGTCACCTGGGACCAACAGAGAATAACCAGACCCTAAAAAAAAGTAAGCCATTGAAGATGTTATCACTAGTCCTTACACAAAGGGGCTGTCAGTAGAGAAAAAAGATTTAAATTCCCTGATCAGCTTTCAATAAAAGACCAACCCTAAAAGCCCTGAAGGGCAACGCTGTCGGGACCCCTCTCACTCCAGAAAGCTTTTTCTCCGTATCCTTGCTTAATACTCTATTGCTTTGCTCACTCCTTTGTCCGAGAGATTCATTCTTTGGCTCCGTGAGACAAGAATCTCGCTCTCCTGCCTCAGCAACATACCCGGGAGGTCAGGGGTTAAAGGTATGAATGCCCCCGAAAAGAAAGAGAAA
This sequence comes from Ursus maritimus, assembly GCF_017311325.1. Classification (NCBI taxonomy): domain Eukaryota; kingdom Metazoa; phylum Chordata; class Mammalia; order Carnivora; family Ursidae; genus Ursus; species Ursus maritimus. The sequence continues at coordinate 8,493,732 of NW_024423564.1, forward strand.
AGCCTAAAGAAACCTAGCACATCCAGGTGGTTTGAAAACTGCTTAACTGAACAGGGTGATACAGCTTTGCTTCAGAGACCCAACAGACCTTCTCAGGAAGATTTACATAGTTTCTTGAAACACAAGCAGGTTCAAAGAGAGCAACGCAGAAAACGCTGTGCTGCTCTGAAGCCACTGGTGTGTTGCTCTGGGGCCTTTCTGAGCTGATTAACATTCTTGAGTTCCTGCACAGGAGTCGCTTAGCTTTCTGATCTTCTCGTGGGAGCTCCCAAATTGTGTGGACGGGACCACCACTAGTTAGGATATCCTCTGCCCGGTTTTTCAGAAGTAAAGAGATGACGGACAAGGTGGGGCAAGGGGCGGAGCTGGGCGGGGAGAATCTCACTTCTGGAGCCCACATGCAAACCCAGGTCCAACACTGTGGGTGCGCTGCTGAATCAAGGGGGACACAACACTTTCACCTCTTCTCAACTGAGTAGGAACAGAGACACAGTGCTAAGTATTCTGATGTTCTAGGAGTTCTAGGAGAACCATCCAGAGGCGGAGACTGTTAGAGATAAACCCCGAATGTCCCACACACTTTGCAGAATGGAACTAATTTATATTAGAGAAATGGTCTCATCGTGTAAAATTAAGCACGAAACGTGGAAAGGGATACTCATGAAAAGGAAGTGTACTGCATGTCAAAGACAGAAGGACGGACGGACAGACAGACAGAAGGAAGGAAGAAAGGGCCACAGTGGCATTTCAGAGACATCATCATGTACTAGTGAGACAGGGAAACCAAAGGGACGGTGACAGGAAAAAGCTGATTCTTCCCTTTGCTGCTTTTCCTGCTTCTCCTCGTGCTAGGACCTGTACCCCCAGCCCACTTTGCACATTCCTTGTAACTCAAATCTCATAGGTCCTTCTTGTAAGGGGCCAGCCTTAGTAATTTCTCTAGAATAGATAACATCTAAGGAAGGACCAGGTGACAATGACCAAGTGAAGCTATCATATGCACATTCCAGACCACTGGAGACATTCTAGACATCTCCACGCCAAGAACCCCTGGCTCTAAGGAATAACACTAGGGCCCTTGTCTTTGTTCTAACCGGTTCCTGGATGCCTGGATGCCTGAGAGGACACGTATACCAGACCACTCCCAGCCCCCTGGACAAAGATGAGACTCCCTCCTTTCCTTTCTGAGCCTCCAAGACTGTCACTCCATCTGTATCTGCTCTCTCTAGATCTTCAATAAACTCTGTTTGACCTCCTGCTGGCTCACATTTGATTTCCATGCTGCGTGAAGCCAAGAACCCTCTTGGCTGATCCTGCGGGAAGCCCCTGGGTCCTTGGACCTGGCCTGCCAACATCGCTAGGAAGTGGGGAGAACAGTTGTCTACACAGCACATGCAGTCACCCTTCGTTGAGTCCTGGCTGGGAGGGCCAAGGTCGGACCCAGCAGACACATGCGCAGGGCCTCTGTGGATTAATCCGTCACAGAACCGGAACATTTCAAGACTGGAAGGACTTTCAGGGCTGCCATTCAGTCTATCCCCTTTCTTTTGACTATGACATTTTAAAAACGCTAAAAACTCTTAAAAGACACACTGTTAGGCATGTTTCTCTTCTAATTTTCTCGTCTAAGTGGTGTGCCTTTGGACAAGTTACTTAACCTGTTTCTGCTGATTTCTCATCTTTAATAGAACCATGCCCGCCTCACATGGTCCTCGTGAAGCTTACACGAAATGATATACGTTGAAGTGCTCAACACGGAGCCCAGCACACTGCAGACCCTTAATAAATATTCACTGACTGACGAACTTGTGAATGGAGACAGAAGGGGCACCACTGGCATGAGCTAACTCTCCAACGAACGCAGATAAGCAAACACTCAGAGCCTGGAGGGTAAAAGCATCCTCCGTCACAGCCCATCTGCCCTGAGGGACATGAGATCTAAAAGATACAAGGTTCACACTCTGGGGCTGGCTGATCTCAAGTGGCAATTGTTCATTACCACGTTCTGCTCAAAGGCACAAGCATTTCCAAAGCAGAGAATCCAGAAAAACAAAACTAGGAGGTACAAACCAACCAGTGAGGGGATGAAGGGAGCAATAATCCCACCAACTCGGGAGAACATGGAACAAGTTCCAAGCCCAACGTTCCTGAAAGGCATAAAAAAGGGGGAACAAATCAGTAAGTTCTGGGGGGGGGTAGCGTTAAGGCCCTGTGGGACAAGGGGCTTATAATAATAAATCCCAAAGTGGGGAAGCACAGGCTCCTTTAGAGCAGTGCTGCTGCTGGAACATTCTGAGCGGCTGGGAATGTTCTATGACTGCACCGTCTAGTATGGAAACCGCTAGATACCTGCAGCCATGAGCACTTGAAATGGGGCTAGTGAGAATGAGGAGCTGGGTTTTTAATTTACTTCATTTTAATTAGTTCAAATTTAAAGAGCCGCACGAGGCTAGTAACTAGCATACTGGACTGTGCAGTTATTACAGAGGACGGTACAGAAGTGACCATGAGAGTATTTTTGTCAAATCTTCTCACGGGTCTTTGTGCGTGAGGTTTCCTACGAATTGATATACCCCCGGAGAGCCAGGGCTTTACGATCTGGGAAGTCTGCCCATTTATTTAAATTCAGCTAATTGACGATTCAAGGGTCAGGCACACGAATAGGAATTGAGCACATATTCTCAGGAAACCAGGAACATTACCTTCATGAGAGGTATGGACATGTAAGAGGTGGGAGGGAGCGGGAATGAGAGTGGTTACAGGAGGGGTGGCCGGACATCACCCTCTCACCCTAGCCTCATTGCTAGTAACGCCCACGCTCGCTCTCAAACGCGTCCCCGTTTGTGAAAAATGGTCATCCTAGCATCACAGCCAGCAGCCAGAAAAAACAGGTCAGAGGAATAATTAGGAAATGACTAGCCAATCACAGACAGCCTGGGAAAAACTGGGGGGGGGGGAAGGGATATAAAATTAATAGGCAGAAAGAATCATTAAGTTTGCATCGATGAGGGAAACATTTGGAATGATCTCCGAAAAGCCTGCGGAAGTGCTGAGCTAGGGAACACCTGCCCGGCCCACAGAGGCAGTTCTAAGAAGGCTGGGCTACGTCCCTGCCCATCACGTTTTGTTTGCAGACTTATTTTATGAGGGGAAACTTGAGCAGAATATGTGCTTTCTGATAGGAGTGTGTCCTACTCAATGGAAACCACATTTAACAACTAATATGTAAACCTCATTTTCACTTCTAAATCGAATTACCTTTTTACCAATGTGTCTACTTTGAGTTAAAATGTGGGTTCTGGGAGAACAGGAACCTAGTCCCCTTGCCTGTCACGTGCCTGACATAGGACGGGTGACTGAATAAATCCAGGCCACTGAAATCAAGATGGCATCCGAGCCCTCTTGGAGTGATGGGATGTGTTTAGTGTAGAGGACTTCTCTCATGATTTCCATGAGGGAATTCAGCCCAAAATACAGCTACAATTTCCTCGGCCACGTGGGCCAAGTGTGGTCTACACAGGCAGTTTCTGGGCTCGGGCCTGCTTGCTGAATCGTTGCCGGCCCACACTAACTAGGGTCCCGCTGGAACAAGAACCGTCTACGGCACGGCATGCAGGATGTGTGAGGCGCACCTGATGACTGTGGGGTACAGCTCGGACGTGTAGATATAGACCACGTTAAAGGCCGCGCTGATCGTCAGCTTCCCGAGCAGAGACAAGGAACGGCTGTTCACCACTGCAAACACGCCTGTATCTGAGGAGGACAAGGGTAACACCGTGAGGTCCTTCGGGGCGAAAAAACTGCCTTTAAATGACACACTGAATTCTGAAGGGGCCAGAGGCATATTGATCTCAAACAGTGAGGAGGTTGTGTGACGGAATACCCTTTCAGCAGGGTTAGTAAGCACACACAAATACTCTCCCAGGGTCTTGGCTAGCCCCCCGACATCGTCCACAGTGGTGGTCACTGTGGTGATTCAACTTGCTTCCTCCTCAGTGACAGAGCTCTTGGAAAACTGTCCTGTAGTAAAGCAAGCTTCCTGGGGATCGAAAGTCTCATCCACCATGGGGGCTCCTTGCCTCTCCTTCCCAACCTCCTTCCACAGCCAGGGACGTGGGACGGTGCTTAGCATGACAAGCTCTGGTGCGGGCGGGGAGTAAGTGTGACGGATCTAAGAGGCAGCGGGGAGGGGAGGTCCAGGAAAACAACTCTCTCCAGTGTGCGTTTCTTGGTGTTCCATTGGAAGATAAGGAATAATCCCGCTAAATGACTACCAGAGGATAGAAATCATTAATGTTCTTTAAAGAACAAGACTCTAAATTTGGAACTACTTTTAATCTTTCTTCCTGACCAACTTCTTTGCATTACTCATCACTAATGATATTTCAGTTTCTTAATGTTACATTTTTACATAAAATGCAAAAATACAGATTATGGCAGTTCATTTCCCTATCAAAAATACTATCAATTATCCCGTGGTTCTTTCTTTTATTAACATTTTTCTCCCTGGGATCTTGCAATGCAATTATTCGCTTTCAAACATATTTAACCTCTCCCTTCAATAACCCACTAGACTCTGCTTTCAAAATAACAATTTCTCCTTCTGAGGAAAATAAATCTCATTGACTCTGTTGTACTTTCCCCCTTGGCTAGCAGACATCTTCAGCGAGCGACCAATCCTCCATTTCCCCAAATACACCTGCCCTGTAGCTCGCTACAATCTGGCTTCCAATAGCAAGCTCTCCTCAAAGTCCTGCTCTTGAAGGTCAACAGCGAGGTCCTAATCACCAAAGTAATTGCCTCTCATTTTCCTTGACATTTCTGCCAGATAGAATACGCTTGTCCCCTTCCTTGGGGCTGCCTGCATGGCTCATGGAAACCACTCCTCCCTTGAATAACTCAAAAGCAGTATCCTTTGCTTCCTTTGACCTCCACTGTCCCTATTCCCTGATCCATTCAACTGGCGTGCTTCAGACACACTCCTGGAGCGGCTTCCTCTTCCATCTTGTCTGCCCCAAATACACTTCGAGTTACTTCAGGCTAAGGCTGGTATCCCATTTGTATCTGTGCCCCTTGCACCATCTCCTGTAGGACAACACTCAATCTTTGTTCAACAAAGAAGCAGAAGGCCTACGACAGGGATTAATTTAGTGAAAAGAATCTGTGTTCATGCTCTTGCAACTTCTAAGGAGGGAGGCATTTAAATACTCCATCCTAAACTACGCTTCACCTCCCTGCTCGACTGTGAAATAAATAATCTATTTTAAAGATGGTTTCCTGAACCCAGTGGCCCAGGCACTGCCAACCCCGACCATCTGGGGCTTTCCCCGCTTCTGCCAGGCTATTTGGAAGAAGATGCTAGCTCTTTTCAGTACTGAATATATTATTTTAAGCCACGAGTGCTTCTGGAAAAAGAACTCTACCTTTCGGCATTTACCCCAAGATATATGTCTGCACTTGAGATCTAACGATCTCTTCCATTAATCCCATAATAAGGGTAATTCTTCAATTATTTTCCAGAAAACTTAGTGTGTTGGGAAAAGGTATTCGGTAGCCTTGAAGCAAACAGGAATATGCACATTTGCTTTACTGCAAATGAGCTCTGGGACCGTTTTCAACCCATACAGGATGGCATCTTTCAGAACTGTATAGCGACGCTCTGTGTAACATCTTTAACAACAGGTTAGGGGATTGCTGTCCTGCAAATTGAATTCAAATGGCGCGCCAGAGAAGGCTTTTTTCCAAACACCCACAAGAGCCAAAGCTGGAGAAGCCTTTCACGCGAAGCTCACGACGCTTCCAGCTGTAAGCCACTGAGGGCGAGGCTCCAGCCGTGTCGTGTACCCACAGAGCACTCCATCGGCCTAACACCTCATCAGATGCTTGAAACTTCTCTCCTGCCTTCCTTTTTTTTAAAGATTTTATTTATTCATTTGACAGAGACAGCGAGAGAGGGAACACAAGCAGGGGAAGTGGGAGAGGAAGAAGCAGGCTCCCAGCAGAGGAGCCTGATGTGGGGCTTGACCCCATAACTCCAGGATCACGCCCTGAGCTGAAGGCAGACGCTTAACGCCTGAGCCACCCAGGCGCCCTGCTCTCCTGCCTTCCCGACAACGGGGTCTGCAGTCACCGCTTGAACCTCGGGGAATTCACCTTATCCCCAGGTAGCCCATGTCAAGGTCAGACAGCTCTGTTTATTAGAAAATTATTTCTTATCCTTTCTGGGGCTCCTGCCTGGGGAGCGGTTGGGCTGTTGGTCATCCTGAGTCAATGTTCGGGAGTGCTCTGCAGCCACTGGGCTGGTTCCTTTGATTCCTGACTTTGGTTCTTTATCTGAAAGTAAAATCAGATATTACTGGCTAGTCCCAGCAAAAGTCCAGAGTGACTGTTTAAAAAAAAAAAAGGTAATTTAAAAAGGAAAACTCGGGGCACCTGGGTGGCTCAGTCAGTTGAGCATCTGCCTTCGGCTCAGGTCATGACCCCAGGGTCCTGGGATTGAGCCCCGTTTGAGGCTCTCTGCTCAGTGGGGAGCCTGCTTCTCCCTCTCCCTCTCCCTCTCTGCCACCCACCCCCTCCCCCCACCAACTTGTGCTCTCTCTCCCTCTGTCTGCCACTCTGTCTAGCCGTGCTCTCTCTCTGTCTAATAAATAAATAAATAAATAAATAAATAAATAAATAAATAAATAAAATCTTTAAAAAAAAGGATACTAAACTCAATTATCTTTGAGGGGGAAAAAAAAGATAATTCTCAAAACACTTGTATCCTTCACAGCACTGAATTCAAGAGGTTATAAGTTTATTCCAACGATGAAGCTATAAGGACATCACTTTTGGAACTAGCTATCTGGAAGTTTCCTCAGAGCCCATCTGAGGTTGCCAGAACAAAAAACATCTCAGTTATGTTACAGCCACATTTCACTGACCCAAAATAGTAAAAATTCAACTTAATCATCTACTTCATTCACTGGGTGATTATGGCAAATTTTTGATTGCTCGTGCATATGTTAAAAATCTTTAGGACAGCAGTATGCCCTCTGCTATGATACACAGGTGGGCAAAAAACCCTACAACTCATTTACTCCCCCCCCCACTTTTTTAAAGAAAAAATACCATAGATGCACGAAGTTCTGTCACTGTAGTTTCACCATTTCTGAAATTTCCCGTGAATGATATAATCCAGTTTGTAGACTTTTGTGTCCGGCTTTAGTTAGCATGAATGCTTTTGAAATGTATCTGTGTTATTGTGTGTCAGGAGGTCACAGTTCAATCCTTCTGCTGGTCTCGTTGAGCAATACTTCATTGTACAAATAGGCCACAACTTGTTTATCCATTCCTCAGCCGATGGGTTCCTTCCATTTGGGGGCTATTATTAATAAAGCAACTATGAACATTTGCATCAAAGTCTTTGTGTACATCCGTGTTCCTGCTTCCCTTCGGTGAAGGTGAGTCAGATGGCAAGTGTATGTCTCCCTTTTAAATAAGCTGCTAATGTTTTTCAAAGGGTCTGTACCATTTTACATTTCTATCAGCGGTATATGAGTTCTAATTCTTCCTTATCATTGCCAATGACCGTATGGTTGGTCTTTTTAATTTAAGCCATTCTATTTTTTTTAAAGACGTTATTTATTTATTTGAGAGAAAGAAAGAGAGCACAAGCAGGTAGGAAGGGCAGAGGGAGAGGGAGAAGCACACTCCCTGTTGAGCAGGGAGCCCGACGTGGGACTCGATTCCTGGACCCTGGGATCATGACCTGAGCCAAAGGTAGATGCTTTAACCAACTGAGCCACCCAGGCACCCCGACTTTAGCCATTCTAATAGGTGTGTAGTGGTATATCTCCACTGTGGTTTTGATTTCCATTTCCCTGTTAAATAATTGAAAATCTTTTCCCATGCTTATAGACCATTTTCTTATCCCTTTGGAGAAGTGTCCGTTCAAATCTTCTGCCCATGTTTTTTTCTCATTATTAAACTGTAAGAGTCCATTCTATATTCTGGGTGCAAGTCCTTTCTCAGGTATATGTTTTGCAATTATTTTTCTCAGTCTGTGCCTTGCTTTTCATTTCTTAAGTATGTCTTTCAAAAAGTAAAAGTTTTTAGGGGCGCCTGGGTGGCTCAGTTGTTAAGCGTCTGCCTTCGGCCCAGGGCGTGATCCCGGTGTTCGGGATCAAGCCCCGCATCAGGCTCCTCCGCTAGGAGCCAGCTTCTTCCTCTCCCATTCCCCCTGCTTGTGTTCCCTCTCTCGCTGGCTGTCTCTCTATCTCTCTGTCAAATAAATAAATAAAATCTTAAAAAACAAAAAGCAAAAGTTTTTAATTTTGAAGTCTAAGTAATGAATTGTTTTCGCTTTGTGCTTTTTGTGTCCTATTTAAGAAACCTTTGCCTAAACCAAAGTCACGAAGATTTTTCTCCTACATTCTCTAATAGAGCTTCTATGGTTTTAGCCTTTTCCTCCGAGTCTCCCATCCATTTTGAGTTAATTACTGCATATGCTGCAACATGCAAGTTGAAGTTAAATTGTTTGCACACGGACATCCAACTATCCCAGCACCAATTGTTTAAAAGATAATCTTTTCCTCATTGAGCTGATTTATCATCTTTGCTAAAAATCAATTGACTGTGTGTATTTTTCTCTATGTTATAATCGGATAAAACATTTTTAAAAGGCGATCAAAATCCTAGGTCCCCTCAAATAATAAAATAAAAATCAACTGACCCTATGTGTGGGTTTATTTCATACTAAATTTTATTATCTATACATCCATTCCTATCTGCCAATATCATACTATCCTGATTAATATAACTTTGTAGTAAGTTTTAAAATCAGGAAGGATAAGTCCTACAGCTTTATTTTTCTTGATAAAAGTTATTTTGGCTATTCTATATCCTTTACATCTCCATAAAAATTTTGGTATTAACTTGCCAATATCTGTCCACAAAAAAAGTCTGCTGGAAATTTTATTGGGATTGATTGAGCTGATGATAGACTGATTTGGGGAGAACTGACGGCTTAAACAAGATCTTCTGACCCTGAGCATAGTAAGCTCTTTATTTATTTTATTATTATTACCACCAATTCATTTATGTAGTGTCTTTTTTCATTTTCTCTCATCAATGTTTTATACTTTATAGCTTTCTACGGGTCTTAAACATATTTTGTAAAATTAATCCCTAAATGTATCACATTTTTATTACACATGGTATTATTTTCTTTCAATTTTAAATTGTTGCTAATATGTAGAAATAAAATTGTGTCACATAACTCCGTGAAACTCATTTATTAATTTTAGATTTGTTGGTATATTCCCTGGGATCTTCTATGGAGACGATCGTGTAGTCTTGTGAATAAAGACAGTTTTACCTCTTCCTTTCCTATTCGGATCCCTTTAATTTCTTTGTACTGCCTTATCCTTTTCACTAGGAATTTCAGCACACCGTCCCATAGAAGTGATAAGAATGGACATCCTTGCCCTTCTCCTGATCTTAGGGAGCAATTTTTTACTTTTTTACCATTACCAAATTTAGTTTTTTACCATTAAATGTGATGTGAGCTGTACGTTTCCCCTTGATGCCCTTTATCAACTACTTCTAGTTGCTGTTTTTGTAATGAATGGATATTGAATTCTCACAAGCGCTTTTTCGACTTGTATTGAAATGATCATATGATGTTTTTTTTTCTTTCGGCTTTTTAAAATGGTGAATCACACTGATTAGCTTTTGAATGTCAAACTAACCGGGCACTGGTAGCATACACCCTGCTCGGTCATGAGGTATTACCCTTGCTGTGCACTGCTGGATTCAGTTTGCTAATATTTCAGGATTTTTGCATCTATATGGATCTGTAGTTTTCTTGTAAAGTCTTTGTTTGGTTTTAGTATCAGGGTAATTGCTGGCCTCACCAATGAGGCTGGGAGACGATTCCTTCCTCCTGTGTTTTCTGGAAGAATGTACAGAATGGCTGTTATTTCTTCCTTAAGTGTTTTGGAGAATTCACCAGTGAAGCCATCTTGTAGGAATGTTTTTACTGACAGATTAAATTTCTTGAATATAGAGGTCTATTCAGGTTATCTGAGTTTTTGAGTATACTTGGCAGCGTGTATCTTTCAAGGAATTGATCCATTTTGCCTAAGTTGAATTTACTGGCATAAAAATGTTCACAATGTTCCCTTATAAATGCTGACTCCCCTCTTTCATTCCTGATATTGGCAATGTGTGTCTTCTCTCTTTTTCCTATATTAGTTTGGCTAGAGATTTATTGATCTCAACAGCCAGGTTTTGGTTTCATTGGTTTTTCCCTAGTATTTTCCTGTTCTTATTTCATTAATTTTTGCTCCTATTATTTGCTTCCTTGTCCTTGCTTTGTGCTTGATTTATCATTTTTTTAAAGTCTGTCTTCTATTTTTTTAGGAAAGAAGCTTAAATCATTAATTTGAAAACACCTTTTTTCTCTAAGCACCGCTTTATTGCATCCCACAAACTTCGATATGTTATACTTTATTGTTTAATTAAAAATATTCTCGGGGCTTAACTTGGGTGGCTCAGTTGGTTAAGCGTCCGCCTTTGGCTCAGGTCATGATCCCGGGATCCTGGGGGGATCGAGCCCCATGTCGGGCTCCCCGCTCAGCATGGAGCTGCTCCTTCCCCTGCTTGTACTCTTTCTATCAAATACATAAATAAAATCTTTAAAATATATATATATATATTTTCTAATTTCCTTTGCAATTTCCTTTCTTCTTTGACCCTTGGGTTTTTAGAAGAGTGATTTTTAAAACCCAAATATCTGAGGATTTCCCTGGTATTTTTCAGTTTCTGATTTCTAGCTTAATTCCACTCTCAACAAACAACTATTTTTGGAAGATTCCGATCTTCTTCAATTTATTGAAACTTGCTTTATGGCCCAAATGTTGCCCTTGTTGGTAAATGTTTCTGTGTGCTTCTGATAGAATGCACGTTCTGCTGCGTTAGGGGAGAGCGTCTGACAAACGGCAGTCAGGTTATGTTCAAGTCTCCGTATCCATAGTTATGTGCTATCTATCAGTCGTGGAGGGGTACTGAAATATCCAACTGTAGTTTTGGATTTGTCTATGTATTGTTGTGGTTCTATCCAACTGTCCTGTGTTTTGAATCTGTTACTGGGTGCTCCACGATCAGTACCGTTACATCCTCTTCAGGAACAGACTTTCTCGTCATGTGTTTACAGCCTTCATCAAACGTGGAAAGGATCTGACCACCTTTTCTGCAAATAATTTTTTCTTTACTTCCTCCTTCTTTGACTCCAATTACAAATACGTGAGGCCTGGTGTTGCCCTACAACTCACTGATGCTTTGTTAACTTTCCATTCCATTATTTTTTTCTGCTTCATTTTGCAGACTTTCTTTTGTTGTGACTTTCACCGAGCTTCTGTAGTTAATCTCAGTCGCTGCGTCTTTTCTCATATAATGTATACTTCATCTCTAGATGTCACACATATGGCTTTTATTAGCCTCTATTAGTCTGTTCTTGATGATCACGCTTTTCTCTATTTTCTTAAACACGTGGAACATATTGATAATAGCTATTTTATTAAAGTTCTTGTCTCCTCCTTCTATCATCTGGGTCTTTTCTGGTTTTATTTCTATTGATATGTCTCCTGGTTGTAAGTGGTATTTTCCTGCCTGGTAATGGCTGGATGCAGTACTCTGTGGATGTTACATTGTTGGGTGCTGGAGTTTATTGTATTCCTTTAAATACTGTTGCTCTTTGTTCTACGATGCAGTTTAGTTACCTGGAATCACTTCATCCTTCTGAGATTTTTAAAGCACTCTGAGGGCAAGCAGAGAACAGCCTTTAGTGTAGGGCCTCTTTGCTCCGGGAGGTCTCTACCCAGAGCAGCACATGTGGATGAAAAGAACACAAACTAGGCACGGCCTTGGGTTCCAAGAACGGTCCTGAATGCTGCTTCCTGGTGGTCCTCTCTCTGGCCTCAGTAGCTTCCTCAAACACACACACAGATCAGTGAACAGCCAAAGATCAGTAAGCAGTCAAAGACTCGGAGGCCCCTTCTGCAGATCTCTGGAGTTCTTCCTCTGTGTATCTTATTCTTCTCCAGCATATTTTCTAGCAAATTCTAGAAATCTTGGCCTCCCCACGTTTTAACACCATTGTCCTCTGAATTCAGTAACGCACCCGGATTTGCTGGGCTCCCCGTCCTTGCGCCGTGGCTCAGACACCCTGAGCTAGGTCACGGTTAGGGAGCACTTTGTTTCCTTCCACTTGGGGATCACTGTCTGTCCTGAGCAGCCTACTGTCCAGGGTCTGAAAATCAGTGCTTCTTATATTTTGTCTGGTTTTATAGCTGTTTAACGCAGGAGGACAGCTGGTCACCGTTACGATCATGGTCCCAAGTGAAAGTCCCCATGGCATTTTGTTGTCAATTCTCCTACGGTAGCTTCTGACTTTTATTGTTGTTGTTGTTTTTCTCTAATCACTCCTTTTCTTCACCAGGTTGTAAGTTCTTTGAGTCCAGGGACTAGGTCTTGTTTATGAATAATATCCTGTATAAGTCAAGCACTAGAGAAGTCAAGTGACTAAAGAATGGGCAGACCAAGGTTGATAAAAGAAATGAGATCTACAGGTGCTCAGAGTAGAGTCTGAGGACACCCTTTCAACTGTGAAACTTGTTTGGTCATGTGCTGTGACTCCCTAGTATTCAGTCTCTGGCAGGACCACAACTGCCAGGAACCTCCTTGCAGCAAGAGCCTAGTGTCACGCTGACAACCCAAGCTCTTGAGCCCTGGCCAATTCCCATCAGTCCTGTTTACTGAAGAGTTAAGAACTGGCTCTAATTAGGCAGCACTAATTCTCTAAGACAACAGCCTCACCATGTGCAATGAATACTTTGGCTATAAAACTCTAATAGGGCAAAAGAGCATTTCCCAAACGGCACCATTTAGAGTCAGACGGACCTGACTCTAAAGTGTGTGGCTTCCTTGCTGTGCAAATTTAGACACATTGCTCGGCCTATGCGAACTTTAGTTTCCTTACCAGATGGGGATAATATGTAGTATCTTCCATGTATAAAGAGAACCCAGTATGTAGTCAACCCTTCATAAATGATACTCAGTATTGCAGGTTTAGTTAGGATCCTTTAAGCAAGGATAGAAATCAGGTAAAAGGAATGATGAGAAATCTGTACAAAAATATTAGTGGCCACCTGGTAACAGTACCTCCAGGGAGAACATTGGCTTGGAGGCCAACCAATGTGTGAATATGCACTGGGCAGGACACTTGGCCTAATAATTATAAACCACAGGCTGAGGAATGCCAAGCAATCTCTTTTCTAGCTTATTGGCGGCTTCCTCGAGAGGTGTACCTGTGTATATGTCTGTCTGTCTGCGCCTCAGACACAGAACTGCAATCATACACAGGTACCGAACAAAAGTTGGTAGGTCCTGGGACACCTCCATCGGCAGAAAGAAGAGAGTGAAGGTGTGTTTGGTGGGGAAAAGTGAAGGAAAATGGGCACAAAAAGCACGGAGAAGAGGTGTGGTCTCCAAGCTCACACAAGATGCTAATAGAATTTTTCAAACTACTAGGTCTCTTTCTTAATATATATTTATCAGAACTTTTATAAGAAGTAGCGTAAGGCTCAGAACTTTGAACGAACTAAGATTTAAACGAGAGCCATCGAAATGCTTTAAGGAGTAAATATGAAAGGTTCAAAGAAAGTTTAAAGAACAAATTTTTTCAGCTCAAGGAAGAGAAGATTCAGGAATAGTTAAGATGACTACCAGCAAATATAGAAAGGATTATGCAAAAAAAAAAAAAAAAAAAAAAAAAAGGGGGGGGGGGTGGTCATCTGTTCTCTATCTCTAGTGATGAATAAAATGAAAGGGAATGGGCTCAGTTGCGGATAAGGTCTGTTCTCATGGCTATTAAAAATAGAAACAATTTTCTAAGGGATGTAGTGAGGTTTCTTTTCCTGGAAATCTTCAAAAATAGACTAGAGGTCCACTTTTCTAAGTATAACAGAGACACCATGGTGCTGAGGCAAGCTCCTGGAGTACTCCTTACTCCGTGTTCATCCAGGGGCACGATCGACTACGGGCTCGCTCGAGCTTTTCTCTTAAAACTGACCAGAAGTGAGCAGAGAGTGAAGCCGGGTCTGGCCGGAGACCACACATCTGCTTCCACTTTGGGTTTTTGTAGAAAGAACCACGTGCAGAGTGCTGGGCTGTGGGTTGGTTCCCTGGAGCACAGAGCTATGTGGGAGCGGGAAAGATGTGAACTGGCCTGGCTGGCAGAGATGTGACAGGTTACAGGGGTGCTTATGGCCGTAGGAGACAGTTTTCTCTACAAGGCGACAACCAGAATACTGGCTATTACAGATAGAAAACAACTGGATTTCCAAGTTATCTATGAAAAATGAAATCTGAATCTACAGCTATGATGATCTTGGGATGCCTGGGTTGAGCGTTTGCCTTCGGCTCAGGTCATGATCCCGGGGTCCTGGGATCGAGCCCCACATTGGGCTCTCTTCTCAGCAGGGATTCTGCTTCTCCCTCTGCCCCTCCCCCCCCATGCTTTCTCTCTCTCTCCCAAATAAATAAAAATACTAAAAACAATAACGCTATGATGATTTGAAGCCCCCTACTGTCTGTCCCAGTCAAACAGAACTGGGAGCTTGGTTCTACAAGCCCACAGCAAGGCAAGAGCTGAGGACTGTCCCTTTTCTGGCACTAGCTGAGGTAACGATTTCCTCAGAGAGTAAGAAATGGGCAAACTTATTGAATTCTCCAGTTTCTGTGATTCCATGAGAATCACTACAAGGCTGTGCTACATACGGGTCACGTCCCCAGTAGCGAGCGCACTGCTCTCTGGGTTCAAGGCGCAGGACCTGAGGTGGCGACCAGCCGCGTAGCAGGTGTACTGGGGGTTACAGAACTGGGGCGCGCGGCCTGGGGTCTTTGGTGAGCCGCTGCTACTACCGAATCTCAAGGAGAAGCAAGGACCACAGGAGCGTTTCCTTCGTGATGTGTTGTGTCAGGGAGTAAGTTCTCCAGCTGTGTTTCGAGCAGCTGCCAAACCTTCTGTCAAACCACCGCACAACGATTCCCACCTGAAGTAAAAGCTCAAAGAAGACCTATTCAGATCCCAAAGCTCCCAAAACAGGGCTCTCGTGGTACCGTACGCCTCAGCGGCGCAGTGGTAGTTATGACCCACTCTGCACTGCTGGAAATCACTGCCCAAGTCAGTTTTTGACACGACAGCTAGCACGTGTCAGACAAAACAAACAAAGGCTGAGAACCATCACTCTGTAGCATAATTTCTATAGAGGAGCAGAAATCAAGTTAGATAAGGGTGTACATCAAAGCTACAAATATATAAAAATACCAAGTTTCCGAAGATGATCTGTTCACACTTTATATAAAACTGAGAAAATGTCCGCTGTCACCAACCGTGAACAGCACTCTTACTGCGGCTGCTGTTAGGGTCAGCGGGCCCTGGGAGAATGGATGGATGTGCTCGGGGTGCCAAAGCTGCCTCTGAGACCCTGACCTCTGATCTGTGATTGGCTGGAATGGGGAGTGCAAATGCGTAGCCCTGGATGGAGTTTCTCTCTCTGCAGAGCTAAATGGTCCTCCCCATCTTCAAATAAACAACTCTAACATCACCAGTACTGCAGCCCAGACACCCCAGATGGTAGCTTAATCACCTGAAAGAATTAATAGTGCACCTCTAAGCACATTATTCACCCAGAGAATAGTTTAGGCAATGGGAAGAATCTGGCCCATTATACCCCACACAGTCGCTAAATAATATGCAATCATAGAAATGAAGCATGGCATATGGTAATCTCTCTACTATATTGAGATTCATTGTAATGAAAGTGCTGTTCAAAACCCTTATGTGGAAATCAGAAAGGCATACCTTTCTTTTCTGGAAGAAACATTATAATAAGACAAGCCAGTCCTCCTAGGCACAGAAATGCCGCTAAAGTCCGCTTCCGACCAAACCTAAACAACAGAAAGACGTTACACATTTCTCTTGAGGATCTTATAAATTTATCTGCTTTGTCTCCCGAACCTTCTTTCTGAAATGTCCCCGGGTTTCATTATATACACTCATCGTTGCTTAAGGAATGGGTGGCAAATGTGACTGACTGACCAGGACATAAAATACGTAACCATCACAAAACAAGGGGAAACTGGCTGGATGGCAGGATCGAATGACATGTGCAGGAAAAGAACAGAGAATCATTCTATTGATTTCTGTGAGGGCTCACCATGTTCCAGGCAGTGCTGAATGCTTTCCATCAAGTATCTTACTTAGGTCTCACAGTAAACCTGTAAGGCAAGCGCTATGCTCTCCACCTTCCAGAGAATGAAAATGAACCGCAGAGAACGGAGACTTCCAACTCACTTTCTCTTCTCGTTACATGAATCTTTAGCAGTTCATTTTTAAAAATTTTATTTAAAATCAATTAATCAGTAGGGGGAATGAAGCATGAGAGACTATGGACTCTGGGAAACAAACTGAGGGCTTCAGAGGGGAGGGGGGTGGGGGAATGGGATAGGCTGGTGATGGGTAGTAAGGAGGGCATGTATTGCATGGTGCACTGGGTATTATATGCAACTAATGAATCATGGAACTTTACATCAAAAATCAGGGATGTACTGTATGGTGACTAACATAATATAATAAAAAATATTATTATAAAAAATACAAAAAAATAAAATCAATTAATTAACATACAGTGCATTAACATTTTCAGAGGTAGAGGTCAGTGATTTCATCAGTTGCATATAACACCCAGTGCTCATGACATAACCCGCCCCCCTTAAAGCCCATCACCAGTTACCCCCGCCCACCCCAGTAACCCTCAGTTTGTTTCCTATAGTTAAGAGTCTTTTATGGTTTGTCTCCCTCTCTAATTTCATCTTATTTTATTTTTCCCTCCCTTCCCCTATGATCCTCTGTTTTTTTTTCTTAAATTCCACATACGAATGCAATCATGATATTTGTCTTTCTCTGACTTATTTCTCTTAACACAATACCCTCTAGTTCCATCCACGTCATGGCAAATTTTAAACACTGTAAAACAAGGCTCTCTCTCTTAAAAATACAAACTGAAGAAAATTTCTTGTTAGTATGTCAGAATTAAGTGACATGAATTGCACACTTTATTAAGGGAAATAATTTTCAAAGAATTGCTAGAGGCTTGAAAGGCACTGGCATTAACAAGCCTCCCTTCACTAGGGGCCCATGACTCACTAGGTCCCCTGCAGGAACTTCCATAGTACTTGTAACCTTTATAACAATTCTGCCAGGGCATTTTATAAGCCCTAGTTTAAGGATAAGTACATGGAAGCTTACCTGTCAAAGCCATCAGAGTAACTGAGACTAGATTTGAACTCAGTGGTAGTGTCTGCGAGACAGGACTGCACACGGGTCTCCAGGTCATTGTGCCTCATTTAATATCAGTACTGAGCACCTTTCAATGGACACGCACCATGCTAGGCAGGCAGGCTACTCCCCGGGATGCATCCTTCTAAAACCTTAAGTGGTCATCAGAGGGTAGCGTGGAAGATGTGACAGCACAAAGGACGGGCGTCTGGCTCACTGGAGGCGATGGGGGCAGATTTCTGAATATGCAGCCTGACTCGGCTCTTGGACCATGATGACAGCAAGCTCTGTTCCTAACAGAGAGGTCAGCAGAGACAACTGGGACCGCCCCCAGAGAAAAGCCTTCAACTGAACAGAATCCAAACCGGCCCTTCAAAATGCACTGAGCCCACCATCCATGACAACAGCACCAAGTGTAGTGCAAAAGGAATGCTGTTTGGATTAAAATAATGATTTCTGGATAATTGGAAACAGCACAATCTGCCTGGTTCACTCTGAATGGGATTTTCTGTTGCCCTGGTCAGGGCTCAAGAACAGAAGAGACCTAATAGGGAATCTGAGGAAACAGTGCTCTTTTATAAAAGAGCTTTTAAAAAGTATTGCAAAACTCCCCACTAACAAGTAGCAAAAACAAAGTCGAGTGGGCCTTACGGGGTAAGAAAAGTCTTCAGGTCCTGCAGTTCTATGCCTTATGTAAGAACCTCTCCATGATAGCGGCTGGGTCGATGGAGTTCTATCCACACAGAGCCAATGACCCTGTCTCTTGGGGCTACGAAATGACACACAGACGATCCAAAACGCTTCTGGTGGAGGTGCATTTTAATATTGGATTGAGAACCTAAAGAAAAACTCATACATGGGAAACCCAAGTAATACCACACTACAAAATGATTCCAACTGCATTTGGTCTGCAAAGAATTCTAATCCGCCTGGAGTACCGAGCGGATACCACCTAGAAGACGAAGACCGTAACACTTACGTATTTACGTATTTACGACTACAGGAGCGCGATCCTCCGTGCTGTGCCTCATTTCCATCTATACTCACCATGTTTGGTTAATCAAGTAGATGCAGATAGGGTAAGACGGAATCTCTATGAGGCCGGACAGGGCCAGGTTGGCATAAATGCTTCCGCCCAGGTCGCCCGCGCTCAGGGTGAGGCCATAGTACACCAAGCTGCATACAAACCTGCAGTTGGGGTGAAAGACAAGAGGCCAAGAGAAAAAGCCCCTGAGGACATGCCGGAGGGGAGCCAATCACGGACGCGGTATAAGGTCATCCGTCTAAGCAATCAGCTTGACGTTCCCGCTGACCTTCCTATTCCAGTCTAAATGTACACTAGGAAAACCTATGAATGCTAGGCGCCTTGGAAGTTCCTGAGCTAGGCCTAGATGCTTCCTGGATGAGCGGCCAGCTTCTGAAAGCGCAAAACGTCATCCGTCCTTTCATCAAGCACGTCTGCATTTAATAGAAGACATGACTATTCCTGCTTTATTTAATCCAGCAGTTGATGAATGCTTGCCACAGGCGACTGCTGTGATATTGTCAAAATGACTCTAGGAAAGAGCTCCCCAGGGGAAAGCCAACAGGGGATGGCGTTGAGAACTCAGGCTGAGAAGTGACTGGTTGGTCGAGGGGTCACCTGCAGGCCAGAAATGACTGGCCCTCCAACCCCTTGATCAGGTTCTTTTTTTTTTTTTTAAGATTTTATTTATTTATTTGCGAGAGAGAGAGAGAATGAGAGAGCATGAGGGGGGAGGTTCAGAGGGAGAAGCAGACTCCCCGCTGAGTAAGGAGCCCGATTCAGGACTTGATTCTGGGACTCCAGGATCATGACCTGAGCTGAAGGCAGGGGCTTAACCGACTGAGCCACCCAAGCGCCCACCCCCACCCCCAGGTTCTTGACCCACCCAGACAGGAAAGAGAAGACCAGGAGCCCAGCAGAGGCAGGATCCTCAGGGAGGGTCGGGTGAGGAAGGACCCTTTGCGAAGCCATCAGTTTATTTCTGCACGCTGTTGCTGCAGCCCTTGGGGACAGCCTCCTGGGCGGCAGGCCCCGGGCCAGGAATGGAGGAGCCTGTGGGGGTCATAAGCCGACCAAAGCGCCATCCTGAAGCTCCAAGCTGGGGCTTTCTCAAACAGAGCGAAGACAAGAAAACAAACATCTGTGCCTAGGAAACTGAATTATTAAAAACAAAACGAAATGGAACAGAATGAACAAAAACAAAACCCTAAAACTCAGCTTTACTAGTCCATGGGTATATTTTGGAAACCATACACTTCTATATAATGTACTACAGGCTTTGGAAGTCCATCAGCTTTTACGTTTTTGCAATTCGCTTTGACGGGTGGTTATGACAGGGAAGTTTCCATTTGCTTCCCTTTAGTTTTCCTTAGAAAACGTCCGATGAGCTGTGGCTACGATGAGATGAAACAGGAAAGGGAAAGCTTTCTCTCCCTCTCTGCCAAAACGGCGAAGTGGGCTCAGTGAAGGGGCTATTAAGAAGGGGCTGCAGTGAACAGGAGAGGGATGGGAGGAGGGGAGAGGGACCTCCGGAGCTGGACTGTTTCGTGGGTCATCCCTCCCTGGCAGACGAGCCAGCGGCAGCAGCTACTTCCCATTGCAGCTCACTGGGTGGAGCTGTCCCTCGTGTGCTAAGGGCGATGAGCGGTGTCAGAGCCAAGACATCGTGTGTAAGGACGCAAGGTGACACTGAGCTGCCTGTTTTCCCTGTCCCCTAGCACCTTGTCTGCAAATAGTGAGCTAGACAAACCCATGCAGCTTTCTAAAGTATTTTAAAAATCCTTTCTACCTGCAGGAGACACCCTCCTCTGCCATGCGCTGTCTGCGTCAGCGTGTGTCCACTCTGCACTTAAAACAGAAATCCCAGGGCACCTGGGGGGCTCCATTGGTTAAGCGTCCAACTCTTGATTTCAGCTCAGGTCGTGATCTCAGGGTCGTGAGATCAAGCCCCGCATTTGGGATTCTCTCTCTCTCTTCTGCCTCTCCAAGCTCACTCTCGAACATGCCCAATCAACCAATCAAAAAAAAATAGAAGTCCCAGTGAAGTAATTCCAGCCATGGAAACACACATATTTAAACCCAGCTGGGATGGTAGCAAGTCAGGCACAAATACACATAGCCAGGTCAGGACAGGAGAGGCGTGCAGAAGCCCCCGTGGTGGGTGAGCATGGGGACAGCATGGGCAAGGAGGGCCTCTGGTCCCAAGGCAGGGACTCTGCCTTGCGAGGTTCCTTAATGGCAAGTTGGTCATTGGGATGCGTAATTACAGCTATTAAAATCATCTCAATCCTTTTTGTGGGCCCCAAGCAAAATTTAGAACACTTGCATAATATTTAACAGTATATTTAGGGCATCAAAGAACTATTTAAAAAGGAACTACTGTGGGAAATAACCCAACGAACAGATGGGAACCACAGAGGTATCATTTTACTCCGCGGTAAGGCCTTTCTTCAATGACAGATCCCCAGAAAAGACTTCAGAATTTTATGGCATCTTCAAAAACAAAAGCAGTTATGGGGAATGACACTGCCTCTATTATTGCGTATTTTAGCATTCGGAGCCCAGGGGGCAAGAGGTTTATTTGAGAAGAACTCCTTTGGCTGTGTAAGATAGAAAATAAACAGGGACATTCTCCCTGGTTCCAGTCTACTTTGTTTGTTCGTCTGTTTTTTATCCCCCGAAGGCCAGAATCCCAAAGTTAATCTGCCTCAAAAAAAACACAAAAAACCTAAACACAAGAAGTAAATTATCCTCCAGAAGCAGGCAGAGGGTGTGACTGTCTCTGCGACATGCAAACGCGGAGTTTTATGGAACCCGAGCACCTGAACGTATTTGGTAAGTGTCTGCAATAGGAAGAACCCAGAGGAGAAGCTCTGTGCTGGGTGTCAGGTCTGGCTTTTCAAAGTTCCCTCCATCTCCCTGTCTCCAAGCTTGCGTCCTCTGTTCCACTTTCATTCCGCATCTGGGATATTCCAGCACGGTGCTGGGTCCGTGGGGAAGGCAGCGGTTGGTATGCCCTGGCCCCTAAGCATACCGGTGGCAGCCAGTGCTTGGCTGGGTAGAAGAAGAGAACCATGAAATAGAAAAATATATTCACGGCTTCTTCCTCTCAATCTGCTGTTCTCTACAGCTTTATATTGAAGATCCCTTTCCTATGAAATTATTCTCCTTAATCCCCACATGAAAACGTAGGTTTCTACGCAGCCTTTGTAGCAAATACCTTCCAACCACAGCACGACAGTCCTTTGAGCCAGTGAATAGGCTGTTCACACCCAGCCCTGAACGCCTGGCAGAATGTACAGGCATACCTCGGAGATACTGCGGGTGGGGTTCCAGGCCACCGCAATAAAGTGAGTATCGCAGTAAAGCAAGTCCGATGAAGTTTTTGGTTTCCCAGTGCATAGGAAAGTTATGTTTATACTGTATTGTAGTCTGTTAAGTGTATAAAAGTATTGTGTCTAAAAAAAAGGTAGATATCTTAAAATATTTTATTGCTAAAAAATGCTAACCATCAGTCTGAGCTTTTAGCGAGTCATAGTGTTTTTGCTGGTGGAGGCTCTTGCCTCCATGCTGATGGCAGCTGACTGAGCAGGGAGGTGGCCGCTGAAGGCTGGGGTGGTTGATGCAATTTCTTAAAATAAGACAACACTGAAGTCTGCGGCATCGATCGACTCTTCCTTTCATGAGTGATTTCTCTGTAGCATGTGATGCTGTCTGATAGCATTCTATCCACAGGAGGACTTCTTCCAGAATTGGAGTCAATCCTGTCAAACCCTGCCACTGCTGTATCAACTAAGTTTATGTAATATTCTAAACCCTATGTTGCCGTTTCAACAGTCTCCACAGCATCTTCACCAGGAGTATTTTCCATCTCAAGAAACGACTTTCTTTTTTTTTTTTTTTTAAGATTTTATTTATTTATTTGACGGAGACAGCCAGCGAGAGAGGGAACACAAGCAGGGGGAGTGGGAGAGGAAGAAGCAGGCTCCTAGCAGAGGAGCCTGATGTGAGGCTCGATCCCAGAACGCTAGGATCACGCCCTGAGCCGAAGGCAGACGCTTAACGACTGCACCACCCAGGCGCCCCAGGAAAGAAACGACTTTCTTTGCTCATCCGCAAGAAAGTGACCCTTCATCCGTTCAAGTTTGACCATGAGATCCCAGCAATTCAGTCCCATCTTCAGGCTCCGCTTCTCATTCTCGTTCTCTTGCTCTTTCCCCCACACCCGCAGTTACCGTCTCCACGGAAGTCTCAAACCCCTTAGAGTCAACCATGAGGGTTGGAATCAACTTCTTCCAAACTCCTGTTAATGTTGATATTTTGACCTCTTCCTATGTATCATGAATGTCCTTAATGTCATCTAGAATGGGGACTCTTTTCCAGAAGGTTTCCAATGAACTGTGCCCAGCTCCATCAAAGGAACCACTATCTATGGCACCAATATCCTTATGAAATGTATGTCTTAAATAGTAAGATTTGAAAGTTGAAATGCCTCCTTGATCCATGGGCCACAGAATGGATGTTGTGTTGGCAGCATGAAAACATTATTAATCTCATTGTCCGTCTCCATCAGAGCTCTTGGACACCCATGAGTATTGTCAGTGAGCAGTAATATTTTGAAAGGAATCTCTTTTTTCTGAGCAGTAGGTCTCCATAGTGGGCTTAAAATATTTAGTAAACCATGTTGTAAGCAGATGTGCTGTCATCCAGGCTTTGTTGCTCCCTTTAGAGAGCACGGGCGGAGTAGATTAAGCATAGTTCTTAAGGGCCCTAGGATTTCCAGAATGGTCAGTGAGCACTCTCTTCTGCTTTAAGTCACCAGCTGTGTTAGCCCCTATCAAGAGTGTCAGACCATCCAGGTACTGACTTCTCTTCTCTAGCTATAAAAGTCCTACATGGCATCTTCTTCCAAAAGAAGGCTGTTTCGTCCACGTGGAGATCTGTGGTTTAGTGTAGCCACCTTCACGGGTTGTCTTGGTTGCATCTTCCGGAGAACTGGCTGCAGCTCCTACATCAGTACCTGCTGCTTCACCTTGTGCTTTTATATTGTGGAGACGGCTTCTCTCCTTAAACCTCACGGACCAACCTCTGTTAGCTTCAGACTTTCCTTCTGCAGCTTCCTCACCTCTCTCAGCCTTCAGAGAATTGAAGAGAGTCAGGGCCTTGCTCTGGATCAGGCTCTGGCTTAAGGGAATGTTGTGGCTGGTTTGACCTTTTATCCAGCTGAACTGTTTCTACCTTTTGATTTGAAGCGAGAGACCTGTGACTCTTCTCTTCACTTGAACACATAGAGACCATGGTAGGCCTAATTAACTGGCCAACTTCCAACATAGTTGTGTCTCCAGGACCAGAGAGGCCCCAAAGAGGGAGCGAGATGGGGGAACGGCCAGTCAGTGGAACAGTCAGAACACACACAACATTTATGAAGTTCACAGTCATATACAGGTGTGGTTCGTGGTGCCCCCAAACAATTATAACAGCAACACCAAGGACTACCGATCGCAGATCACCATGACAAATATTACACGAATGAAAAAGTTTGAAATATTGCAAGAATTAACAAAATGTGACACAGAGACACGAAGTGAGCAAACACTGTTGGAAAATGACGCCCGTAGACTTGCTCGACACAGGGTTGCCACAAACCTTCGACCATAAAACACACGATATCTGAGCAGCACAGTAAAAGCGCCTACACGGTTCTACAACACACGTGCGGGTCATACGCTGTCCGCGTTGCCCACCCACTTCTCCCCTTTCCGCCTCACTCTTTCCGCAGAGCCATCCTGAATCGTTCGGCGCGATTCACTTGAATGCTGAGAGCGTGTTGAAGGGCGGGTAGGAATAAGCTAAGCAAGAAAACCAGGTTCAGAGAATGCCTATCTCTTCACTCACTGGATCTGCACATGTGGCTTCGAGTCCATCATTTCACACTTTCACACCCCCAGGGCCCCGTTTGTGCAAGGAACAACACCGCCCACCGCCCGGGGAGTGAGCGAGTGAGATGTCACACAAAGTACAGGACGGGGTGCCACAACTAGAGCGTGCTACCCGACCGACCTGATGCTAAAAGCAAAGACAGTTACTTTAAACTCCTATTTAGAAACTCTTCTAATATGCTTGCTTTCCCGGTTTTCTTTTTTTTTCTTTTTTTTTTTTTTTTTTTGAGGTTGGTGGGGGTACTTAAATATTTACATGGAAGAGCTCGGGAGCAAAGATGTGTTTCTGCTGTTTATTTCAGTTCAGTAAACCTGCCATCGGCAAACCCTGGGTTCCTCCTTGCCCGGCGGCAGTTTGCTGCGAAAGCAGAGCTGAGCGCCACACGGGTATTAAGAGACAGAGGACTTGTTCTTGGAAAACCACTTCCAGCGGACAAATCAGGTAAACTTTTCTGTAACCCTGGAGAAGGAACCCTTTAGCAGCCCGAGCTGAGGATCAAGACAACACCGCAGGAATAATTACCAGATGAACATCAGGGTGAGCGTGTGCCCCAAGAGGATCCGGTAACGGAACAGATCCAGGAAGCTTCCGGTCTCCCCGGGGCTCCTGCTGGCCGGGTACGTGAGTGAGAACGTACACTTGAGCTTGCGGTTCCTCTTGGCAATGAGACACAGAGCCGCTTCGGCCTCACTCAGTCGACCCTGGGAGTATAACCAACGGGGTGATTCAGGAATGAATCTGAAAGAGACGTCATTAAAGGCTGTATATTCATACAGGTCATACAGGTACACGGTCACAGGAAGGAGACAATTCACCCAGGAGGATGTGGATTCCCTCACCACACCCGGATTCCACGCGAGGGTCAAAACTAACTCTCCCAGGGACAGGTGAAAGAGAGAGGGGGCCACTTTCAACAGCGTGCCAGGGTTAAAAGGTGGCAGCTTTATGAATGGAAACCAAGAACATACTCCCAAAACAGCAGTAAAAAAAAGGGGGGGTAAGCAGTATGCATTGACTTTTAAACAAATTTTAACAAATGGCAAGGTAAGCTTAGAATACTGAGTGACACAAATTTTTTCATAAAGCACAGGTCAGAGAGAGGGTTCTAAATCCCAGCCAAGTGTGAGAATAATACTATAGAGATAGCAGGTGTTTAAGTTCTGACAAAGCCTCACAAAGAAGAAAATTTTTATTGTCTCATCAGAAAAAATAAATTTTTAAAACATGTTTTTAATGTCATGATATGTCATTAAGAAGGCCGAGATTATTTTAAGACTCTACATAAAAATCAAACAGGGGTGGTCACATCTCAACTACTTTGGAGCATTTCCTGCTTCAAAATCGGATGGCTGACACACTGGCTTTACGAAGTGCTCATGATATTTCCTGCCCCCAAGACCTTAAAGAATAAAAGTCATTTTCTGGTTAACCTCCAGGTATCGAATAATTATTTTCTACTACAACCACAAAGTATCGAACAGTTATACGGTCACTGATATTTTCCAAAAGTTTCAAGACTTAACTCTCTGATGTGTCTTTTTCCTTTTCACATGTCCGTGTGCACGGCTAGAGGGCTTATCAAAGACAAACTGGGACAGGAACAGGGACACCTTGTTTACTAAATACAGCATCCAGTACCTTTTGATCTAATGTGACAGTATTTGCTTAAAATGAAACTTCTATCTGTAAGTACCACTGGCTATTGAAGACGCCTTTTAGAATTCCCCGTGCCTTTCCGTAAGGACAGTGAAGTGGCAACAAATCCCATGGAATTTGCAACTTCGTGGACAGCCAGTCCATCAATAACCACTTGCTGAGCACTTTCATTTTGTGTTGAGTCATGCAGGAGGTGCTCAGAGGAAACAAGAAGGCAGGAATCCTCCCAGAGCTTCGCTACGGGGCAGAGGATTCACGCGCATTTGATCGTCCACAAAAGCAGGGCCCAGGCCTTCTACAATGGCCTGAAAAATCCCTTGATTTACAGCTGCATTACCATTCGATTATTATTACTAATACACGAGCAGATAATCAAGCAAAATACTGTTCTATTGGAAGTTAGGTCGGCCGATCATCAAGCAGACCCAGTGGCCCCATCCACCAGGCCGCTTCCAGGCTACCATGTGAACCACCTGATTGAATCTAAAGGCAAATCCAAAGAACATGCGCGAAGCCTCCTGTGATGAACAAAGTACACCTAAGTGAGACACCAGAGGTCTGTCGTAATAAAGATGAAAACAAGGGGGACGGGGAGGTGAGAGAAAGGAGACAGGGAACAGCCAAAATACTAACAGTCATTAAGGTCACTGTCCCCTTTCCCTCAAACTGCCCTGTTTTCAGAATTGTTGATAAGCATTCACCATTGTTAAAATGTTTTAAGTTACTGTCATATAAATGTTTACATTACTGTTAAATGTTTACAAATCATTTTTATACTTGAGAGATAGTCAAGCTTTGGAAATTGGAGTTACTGAACTATTTCTGCGTGGGAAAGGGTCTGTCTCGTACACAAACCGTGGACCTGACACGTCCCCACATTTGGAGAAGCCAGTAAGCTTGCTTACGCAAAGCTCACCTAGCTGCCAACAGATGGACTTGGGAATAGAAATTCCAACGCATGCAGATTTTGCATATCAAACAGCAAGACGTGTTTTTAAAAGAAAAAGCAGTCTCTGAACACGCTGCCCCCTCCACCGTGCTGGGGCCAACTTCAGAAGCTACAGTGCTAATTTAACAATGTTGTCTCTGCTCAAAACATGTCCTGTGAATTTCTCAGAAGGTGGAAAATCTTTGTAAATTAGGGGGGGTGCTGATTTTTAGTGTAAAACTGTTCAAATCCACGTATTGTGAAAATGAGGAATTTTTAAACTACGCAACAACGTTTCTAGTAAAACAAAAAAGACAAGGTACGACGCTAAAATAATGTGACTTTTTCTTACGTCACCGATGGCTAATTCCAGATATTTTTGTGCCCACACCTGTCCATTCGATCTGGAGGATCATCTGTGCAGAAGACCCTGGGCTTTGGTGTTGGGGGCATGTGACCGAGCCAAGTGCCTCCAGCCTCCAGGGAGGGAGCTCCTGGTGCGGAAAGAGATGGGTTCCAGTGTGAGGTGGAAATACAGCACTCGAAGGGTGCGGGGTAAGTGCTGGAGAGTTCAGAAGCCAAAGCAAAGGACTGGTAGCTGGAGGTGCGATGCGGAGAAGTCTGGAGGGGGTGGCAGTTGAGCAAACCCGGGAGGCCAGGAGTTAACTAGGAAGAACTGGGGAGCAGGGTGAGGGAAGGGCAGGAGCAGCAGCGAGCAGGGGGCACGGACGCAGGACAGCAAGCTGAGGCCGGACACTGGACACGGCAAGCAGCTTGCTGTGCCCGGAACACAGAATGTGGCAAAAGGGCGGGGAGACGATCAGAAAAGATAAACTGCAGGCTGACGTGGGAAGGCCTAATGGCATAAATACATATTTACACACTCTTTTCTCTCTGTTTCCTGTTTTTTCCTGACCTGAATTCATTTCCAAGGGTGTGGATGTCCCCACCTCGCACTAGGGCCATAACAAACTCAGACCACGTTCAGGAAAGACAGGCAGAACAGCTCATGCCATCCGTCAAAGTCGCTCTGAAGGAGACTTTTAGCTATTTGAAAAGAAAATTCATTTATCTACCCACATTTACATGACTGCTTATTAATTCAAGGATGATACTAGGCAACCATTTATTCCAAAAATGTATAATACACGAACTAATAAAATGTCGTTAGTTTCCCTTTCTGGTAGAATTATCTCATTCCAATTCACATAACTAAATACATTCAATACATTTTGCTTTTTTAAGTATAGGTAAACTATTTCTATTATATTCATTCTTTAAAGTTTATTTATTTATTTTTAATTAGCCTCTACACCCAAGGTGGGGCTCGAACTCACAACCCTGAGATCAAGAGTCCCATGCTCTTCTGACTGAGCCAGCCAGGCGCCCCACTATTATATCCATTCTTGCATTTACTTCTCTTATTTCAAAGAGACTACAAACACAGATTCCAGTTCAATGCTCAATCTACGGAATCTCCATTAGTAGAACTTGAAAAAAGAACAACTACGTGAAAGATGCATCTGAAGGAAAATTCTACCACAGATATCCCTCACTTTATGGCACAGAAGCTGGTACCATTGGCTGAAAATTTTATTTATTCCAAAGGTTTTGATGATTAAAATTAGAAGTCTGATACCTTAGGAGAAAGCCTTTCATAAGCACATTAAAACTTCTGGTGAAATAAAACTAAAAACTCAAACTTTTTTTTTTTTAAGATTTTATTTATTTGAGAAGAGAGAATAAAAGAGAGAGAGAGAGAGCGCGAGAGAGACAGCACAAGCAGGGGGAGGGGCAGAGGGAGAAGCAGAGTCCCGGCTGAGCAGGGAGCCCGATGCGGGACTCGATCCCAGGACCCTGAGATCATGACCTGAGCCAGAGGCAGATGCTTAACTGACTGAGCACCCAGGTGCCCCTAAAATGTCAAACTTCTTAAGCACATCATTAAAATGATGAAATAAGAAATGGAATAGTATTACTTCTTTGTGACTAAAGATCGGAACGTAGTACAGTATTTGTGAGTGAAACTGGGTTTTTAAGCCCCAACAAGATGGTCAGTGTTTAATGTTAATTTTATGGAGAACTCTGTAAATGTCTCTTAAATATTAGTTTTACTGTTACTGGAGCTTGAGGCTATTTAGGAAGAATATTAATAAACAGTATTATTCTATTATATATTATGTATGTACACTATATAACAAGCACTATTAATAACATCATTAATGAAGTATTAGCTATGGGAAGAAAGGCCTGGCCAAAGTGCTCTAAGCTGTGGCTCACCTCACAGCCTTTAGGGCACCGCGGTGCGACATCGGAGCGAGTTGTTGGGAGCACCCTGCCCTGACCAGGGAATCACCCTTTGACTGCTCTGAGCCCGTCCACCCTAAGCATTTCTCCCATATCTGAGTCTTCCTGTGTCCACATTTAGAGGCCCTGAAATAGGAGTCACCTGTGGAATGGAGTGTTGCTGCTACATATTGGATGTGAATGGACTGTGATGTTTGCAACGTCATACCTGAGTCAGAGCCTAGCACCCGACCTCATCCAGCCTGAACTCTTTAGGCTTGAGGCATTAGGTTACAAAAGAAACTGGCACCCTGGGGTCAACAACTTGAAGATTAAAATGCAATCTATGGAGACGTTACTTGAAACAAGGGATACCTGCATTCTGAATTAATTAAGCATCTCTCTTCCCAGCAGCTGCCAAGCATTGGAGCGCTTGCGGGATTTAGCTCTTCACCAAAGTCAGTTCAGGCAAACTCCTGAAAGGGAATAACGTCGCTCATTCACCCGCATCCTCTTAAGACATTCCTTCTGCGTATTAAATTAAACCGCTAAGAGGAAAAACTACTCACAAAGACAGGAGAAAGACCACTGTTCCCTGAAGGTTAACCAGAACGGCGAGGGTCCTCCAGGAGCGGATGAAGTATCCCAACAGGGCATACTGGGCGATGCCAACCGCAAAGAAGAGGCCACCGATCGACCCTAATTCAGGAAAAAGATACCTGTTACTGGAGAAAGCGTCATCCACACCACCCTTTCCAACCCAAGTCGCAGGGCCAACGCCCTCCTTGGGAGGTGTCAGCAGGAAAGAAAAGCCTACACAAGTACTGACCGTCAGATGATAAAAGTGGCAGAGAGGCCAGCCAGTGAGTGGAAAAGGAGGAAGGACAGGTGAAAAATACAAACCACTTGTGGTCAAGATGAATTTTCAGGGTTTGCCCCGGTGCTTTCTGAACTGAAGGCTGTGCTGATGTCTGCCTGCACATGTGTGGAAGCTTGGAAAGATGCCTTGCTGGCTGGCAATAAGGGTTTTAGGTCATGAGATTATCTCAATGCTGGGACTTCAACTGATCACAGAGGTTGTGCCTCAAATCCTCATCTTAAATCACAGGCTACTCGTCAGTTCTCCCTCTTGCCCTTCCCTATTTGGTGTATCGGCGCCAGATACATGACATGTTACAGCTCTCTGTTTCTTGTCTGTCTCCATGAAGAACACAGTTTTTCCCAGCACACTGACAGGAAAAAAAAATCAACCACCGGACTGTTAAAAATCCTATATTTTTTGGGGGCGCCTGGGTGGCTCAGTCGTTAAGCGTCTGCCTTCGGCTCAGGGCGTGATCCCAGAGTCCTGGGATCGAGCCCCACATCAGGCTCCTCCGCTGGGAGCCTGCTTCTTGTTCTCCCACTCCCCCTGCTTGTGTTCCCTCTCTCACTGGCTGTCTCTCTCTCTGTCAAATAAACAAATAAATAAATAAATCTTAAAAAAAAATCCTATGTTTTTTGAAATAAATGCTGAGATGGGTATTAAGTCCACTGGCTTGCCCAATATACATGTGAATTTATACCTCTGACACACTTTCTATAACTGCGACCGTCACGATGAGTAGTACTCACTACTGTTTATTGTGCATTCAGCCTTTTACATACATCGTCCTATAAAGCAGGTGCCATCAGAGCTACACACAAAGAGGAAACAGCACTGAGAGGTTAGGACACGGAGCTGTGCACAGGATGGCTGGGACCGTACCCTGTCTGCCTGACTGCAGAGCCTCTGCGCTGACCCAGTCCTCTCTCTCCACTCTTCCAGGGAAAGGCAGGCTTCTGTGGGCAACCCACAGCAAGAGGACCTGTTGATCTCGTGACAAGCACTTTCTACAAGAATTCTATAAAAGAAATGTGTTCTTGTATTTTTGTCCATAGATGATCAATTCTCTAGCCATAACGATGTGTCTACTCTGTGCCCCAGTGAGGAAGAAGGGGGAGTAGAAGGGAAAGCTGAAGCGGCAGCATGTTCAGAACACCAAATCAGAACATGTGGTCCGGTAAGTAAGGGACTGGGGACGCTATGATTTCCCTGGAAATTTAAGACAATCAATAGCTATTACGGCTTCATTACAGTGCATCAGACAGCACCTGGCTTCCAAGAATAACACTTTCTGTCACTGCTCAGAACAGCTCTGAGCACTTGGTATCCACTGACAACACTGCAGGCAAAAGGAAGACAGCCCACAGAACGGGACTGTTTCAGAGGGACTGAGTTCGGACCCTAGTTCTGCACCTGCTGCTGTGTGACCTTGGGCAAATCATGGAAACGTCTCTGAGTCTCAGTTTTCTCAAAGGTAGTTGTTAGTATAGGGTGAAATAATGCCTGCTGTACAAATATTAGCCATACTGTCCTACTGTGATATGGGTACAGCCCCTTACATCTATTAACCTCCCCCCAAAAAGCCATTAGGAAGCCTTCTCTGGTGAGTATCTACTACAAAATACTGTCTACCTAGCACTGTTATCTAAGTCTGAGAATACCCCTTCCCTCTTCTAGAGAGCAGACCTCCCCTTACTTCATCCCTGTGGTTCAAGTGGGGGCTGCCCATCATAGTTCCCCTCACTGCAGGGCCCCAGCTGGGCCAGACAGAGCTCTGGGCCCAGATTTTATTTTATTTATTTATTTTTTAAGATTTTATTTATTTATTTGACAGAGATAGAGACAGCCAGCAAAAGAGGGAACACAAGCAGGGGGAGTGGGAGAGGAAGAAGCAGGCTCATAGCAGAGGAGCCTGATGTGGGGCTCGATCCCAAAACACCGGGATCACGCCCTGAGCCGAAGGCAGACGCTTAACTGCTGTGCCACCCAGGCACCCCTGAGCCCAGATTTTAAATACTGCACTTGGTGGTGAGAGCTGAGAGCTATGGGGGTCCATCCCTGACTGCACAGAGGAAGCTTCTCAGGGAGGAAGGGCAGAGACAAGAAGCATTGGACTTCCTGGTTCTGGGCATCTCTGGGCCCTGGCTCTTCAGGAGTTTAATTATATTAACCACACAATTTCCCTTTATATACATATGCTCATCAGAGTTGAATCTTTATCCCTTATAATCAGTAAAAGTTGGTATCAACTGGGTATAATGGACAAGAGGAAATGATTTGAAGGGGTATAGTTTAATGACCTGAAACGCTGTGATGACATTACCATCAACAGCGGTCCCGGAAGATGAAGATTATTTAGGTGAAAGAAAGCAATAATTTTTATTTGAGCGTCCAATGGACATTCACATCTCATGTCCAGCAGGAAGCGCGCATGTACGCCTGGAAATGACAACAGAGGTAAGGTGTTGCCATGTAGATGTGGGAAGGCTCTAGGTTATTTGGTCAAAAAAATTAATTAAAAAATGAACATTTCAAATCACCACTTTTGCACGTTGTCATTCTGGAGTGCCACTGGGGTTTTCTGCTTATAGGCTGTTAGATATTTATCCTATTTTTCAGATTTCCTGTCTGCTTCTTTAGAATAATTTTCAAGTCTGCTATGTTTGCTCAGTTTGCACTAGTAAAAACTAAATTTCAGCAGGTTAGACTTCATTTTTATAAGTGGTGCCAGGAATCCACCCAGTTTTCAAGCAAAGCCAGAAGGTCCCGCTGACTCCTCCATCTCTCCCCACTCTGATCCTTCAGCAAGTCATTGTCCCACCCAAATGCAGCTCACATGGCCCTCTTTCCTTGCTCCTCTCCTCCCACTGTGTCTAAGCAAACCCCCATCGTGTTCCACGGGCCACAACCACCTCCCAAGTGACCCCTCAACTTCTCCTCCGGCCCCCCAATGGTCCATTCTCCACACCTCTGCCACAGTCGTCTTCCTGCATCCTATCTGATCCTATTGCCCCACTGTTTAATTCGCCCACTGGCTTCTTACTGCACTTCAAATAAAAACAAAGTTCTCATTTAGCCTAGTACAGGCCCTACATCATCTGGTCCCTCCGACTTGTCCCTCCCCTGCCCAGGACATAAATATTTAATTAAATATAACAAGAAGGTGATGGGGAAGGAGCGTCTAGGCTTTCCTATGTCTGCGCTATTTTTCAGTTTAAGGTGTAAACAGTAAATGCCCTTCTGAGAAAACTGACACTCTCGGAATAATCTAGAGGCAAGCCCACCATCTACGAGGCAGGCCCCAGGGGAGACTTTCTACAGAGGGATACGAATAAAATGACGTGTTCAAGGTCATACAGAACAAATTCCGGAAAGCAAATCTAATGGGGAGATAGACTGCCTCAAGTTCAAGTGCATTTTTAGACGTTCAACTGGTTCCCTGCGAGGTTTTCTGGGGCCGCTCACCATCTCTGTCATCTGCATGGAGTGAAGCAGTACCTGCGAGTGCCCAGTAGGCGGTGCCCACACATTCGTTTAGCAGGACGAAGGCCACCAGCGACATTCCTCCGTTCATTACGCCCACCAGGAAGCGAGTTACTGCAAAGAACTCATAGGAGGGGGAAAACCCATTTGCAATAGCAAATAAGATGTCAAGAGCAAAACCTAGAATTAGAGGAACCGTAGTCAATAATCCAGATGTAAAACAGCATTTGATCAAAGTAATATACTCATTTTATGTTTGTAACGATAAATATTTATAAAGTGATATTTTCAAAACTATGCTTTTTTAAAAAAATTTTTTTCTCTTAAAAACGATAAAAGAAAAACTAAGGTTTCCCTTTCTTTGTTACAAGTTGATATCTGTCAACCATGCACAGTTTTCAATTATTCATAATAGTGTGGGAAATGGAAAAATCCCAGCTCATGCTCGGCTTGTCAAGAGAGCTATGCTGGGTCTTATATAGAGCATATTTGAAATAAGCCAATACACAAGATACAAGGAGATGGACCTAGCATTCTGGCTCAGTCTCTGTTCTCTTTAGAAACGTGGCATAAGTTAGAGTGCGGGAGTCCTGGAGAGCACCACCATCTCTGAAAAGCTTAGACACAAATCCGTGGCCATCACCAGGAATGCTGCTGGTCCTTTGAAAAAGCGTGGCCAGAACTCTGGCTGCACTGGGGCCTCTCGCCAGTATAATAAAGATCAGTTCTGTATCCACGTGGCAATTCCCCGAGAACCTTAAGAAGTAAGTCCTCCTATTCAGTTCACAAACACTCATAACTGATTACCTGTGAGATAGACTTTTTTCCTTCCGAAGCGATCTGAAAGCTGACCAAAGGAGATAACTCCCACAAACACACCACTGAAGAAGAAAGAGCTTGCTGCACTGACTTTGTAAGATCTGTTGGCAATTAAAAACCACTACAGGAAGAAAAAACAGAAGAGACGTTTAGATCACAGAAAAGGTAGATGGACTGTTAGCTATTAAAAAAAAACCCAAAGTACAACCCAAACTGGTACACTGGGAATTCTCTACCGCATTACCCACTACTAACCAAAATGTCGTGGATCGTCTGTCTTGGATAACACCCAAGGAGGTTTTGTCTTCAGAAACACTAGAAATCATTATCGTAATGTGCTCCCATAATAGTCTATACACATCGTATTACAGCACTAAATATAGTATATAACAGCTACTTTTATTTATGCAGCTGGTGATGCATAAAAGACGTCCCTCCTCCTAAGCCCCTAAGCCCTTGTATTTCTTGAGAGAAGGAGCCATGACCCACCCATTCCCATTTCTCGGCTGCCTAACATACATAGGACATATAGGAGGCAATCAACGAACAGTCCTTTTCTCCAATAGTTAGTGGGTTTTAAGCCCCGTTAGCATTTTTCTTAAAAAATTAAGCATAGAATTACCATATGATCCAATAATTCCACTTCTGGGTATGTGCGTCAAAGAACTGAAAGCAGAGATTTCAACAGATATTTGCACCCTAGCGTTCAGAGCAGCACTATTAACAAAGCCAAATGAAGGATGGCCAAAATGTAGTAGATACGTACGCTAGAATATTATGCAGCCTTGAAAAGGAAAGAGATTTTTGACAAGCTGGGTCATAGATGAACCTTAACCTCATGCTAAGAGAAATAAGCAGACAAAAAAAAAAAAAGACAAATATGGTATGATTCTGTTTATGACTGGGATATTGAGATTTTATAGGAAGAAATCTCTATTTGGTGTTCATCCACTGTCACTAGCACATAGTTCCTGAAACCCTTGTAATTTCCTACAGAAGAGCCATAGGGGCATCTTTGGTTATGATAGTTTTGATCCCAGTTCCTGAAATAACTTCAAGGCATTAAAGGAGAAATGGGTGTCCTCTGGTATTTATAACAAGCCTCTTTCGATCACACTTGAGTTTATTTAATGAGGCGACTTTTGGAAAGTCCCTTAGATGGGGGCTGGTTGCCAGGGGAACCAACACCCCCCCAACCCCCCCACTCCCATCATTAGAGGGTTGGAACTTTCAGCCTCCCACCTGCCCCGCCCTTGGGGGAGGGGAAGAGGGACTGCAAGTTGAACTAATTGTCAATGGCCAATTATTTAATCAATGATGCCTTTGTAATGAAGCCACCCCAAAAACACATCTATACACATCTTATTATAGTACTATAGTATATAATAGCTACTTTTATTTATGCATCTGGTGATGCATAAAAGATGTCCCTCGAACAAGGGTTCGAGAAGTTTCCCAGTTGGTGAATGCAGTGGAGGTGCTGGGAGAGTGGGGCCCAGGGAGGGTCTGGAAGCCTGCGCCCCCTCCCACCCGCCTTGTCCTGTGCGTCCCTTCCAACTGGCTGTTCCTGACTTATATCCTTCATGATAAACCAGTGATCTAGTACATAAGAGGTTCCCCTGAGTTCTGTGAGCCACTCTAGCAAATTAATCTATCCCAAGGAGGAGATTGTAGGAACCACTGATCTCTGGTCTCTGGCAGCTCAGAAACATATGAAACAATGTGGACTTGCAACTGTCATCTGAAGGTAGGGGCGGGGTCAGCCCCATGGGACTGAGCCCTGAAACCAGTGGGATCTGATGCTACCTCCAGGCAGAAGATGTCAGAACAGAATTGAACTGTAGGACACCGCGAGGGTGTGGTGCAGCTGTATGATGGGGGAACATGCCTCACCTGCCCCCACAAACCCCACCTCACACACCTAGTGGCCAGAAGGGTCAGCAGTGAAGCAGCTGCCAGGGAAGGAGGCACAGGAGGAAGGCTGGTCCTTTACCTGGTGTCATCAAATCCAGAGACAAAAAGTCAAATAAGGGTTCACAGGGGCTGGGGGGATGGGGAATTGTGTCATGGGTACAGATTTTCAGTTTGGGATGATAAAAAAACTCTAGAGATGGACAGCAGTGATGGTTGCACGACATGAATATACCTAATGCCACTGTACCCTTAATATGGCTTAAAGTGTTACAGTTTGTTCTGTATATTTTACCACAATAAAAAAAAAAGCCCAATCCCTTGAGTACGGTTATCTTCTACTTTAAGGAGACTTAGGAACTTAGAGAGAAAGCAGTCATCCCCTGCTTAAAACGCTATTATCTAAAACTCTGTCTGGTGGTGAGTTAAACAGATCTTCGGTTGTAAAGGTCTGTAGGGGAAGCTGCAGCTCAGAGACGGAGAACCAGGGAACGCTCGTCTTTCCCCTTCGCAGCCCCTCGCGGGGAGTCTGTGAAGACAGGCTCAGGAAGAGCCCCAACACGCAAAGAGGCGCCCCCCTTGCCTGTCCCTTCACCTCTCAGACCTCCCTTCCCATGCTCCACCAAGCAGTCATCAAGGCTCACAGCACATCTGACTTCTCCTCTTGTATTTCCTGTAAGACTGTGACAGCCTGACCAGACAGCTTCTGGACATCTCCATGCAGCAACCACAATAACAACATTCATGACACTAGGACAATAATATTCACTGGAAAATAAGTAAGGATAATGCCCACTCACTAATGCTGGACTTGTCTTCTAAAGTCCGTTTCTTCACACGCAGTTTTTTTTTTTTTAAGATTTTATTTATTTATTCGATAGAGATAGAGACAGCCAGCGAGAGAGGGAACACAAGCAGGGGGAATGGGAGAGGAAGAAGCAGGCTCACAGTGGAAGAGCCTGATGTGGGGCTCAATCCCATAACGCCGGGATCATGCCCTGAGCCAAAGGCAGACGCTTAACCGCTGTGCCACCCAGGCGCCCCCACATGCAGTTCTTAACCAGGTTAGTTAACTGTTTTCCCAGCCCCTTGCAGATGAGAAATTGTCAACTAGGTGTCACTGCTTTTAGAAATAGTAATCAGGAAGTTACTGCTCCTGGTGGCAGTTATGGCACAAATAAGAGGGATGGAAGCAAAGTGACAAAAATCTGAGATATGTTCCAGACAGTTTTTCATTTGGGTATTCAATCAATAGTTGATTCGTTTCTACTGAAGGTTAATGACTATACTAAACACCAGAAATACAGATGTGAATAAGCTGGACATGGTCCCTTCCCTCAGGGAGGATACGTGCCAGGAGAACAAACACACAGGGAGAGACTAGGAGGGAACCTCTAGTAAGGTGTTCAGGGAAGGCTTCTCTGGGGAGGTGACATTTGGACTTGAATGATAAGGAGTGACCACCCTGGAAAGCTGTTCAGAGAACATGAGAATAAGAGCCCTTCCCTAAGGTGAAGCACCCCCAGTGCTCCCCCAGCAGGTGGTATGATGAGGTCAACAGGTGCACAGGTGTCAGATCATACAGGGCCCTGGGCCACGGCGAGGAGCTGAGGTGTTATTCCAGTGCAAAGG
Organism: Ursus maritimus; assembly: GCF_017311325.1. NCBI lineage: Eukaryota > Metazoa > Chordata > Mammalia > Carnivora > Ursidae > Ursus > Ursus maritimus. The sequence goes on from NW_024423564.1 coordinate 8,531,656, forward strand.
GAAAGTGCTGGATTATTGGACTTAAGTTTCTGAAGATCACTCTGGCCATTCTTGGAGAATGCATTACAACAGAGGAAAGCGGGAGCAGGGAGGCCAGTGCACCAGCTCAGGAGACCATGGCGGCTTGGATGAGCGTGGAAGCAATGGAGATGGAGAATTATAAGCACTTAGGACTGATTTTGAAGGCAGAACTGGCAGGACTTGCTGATGAATGACATGGGGTGGGGGACAGAGAATCAAGGGTTTCACCTAAGTTGCTAACTTTGGCCAGTCGGTGGATGACCTTTATTGAGATGAAGAAGGTGGCAAGCAGGGACCACGTATGTGGTGGGAAACAAAGAGCTTCGTTGGACTTGCAGAGATTAGGAAGCCTATAAAACGCCCAAGTGGTGATGCCAAGCAGATATGCGGACTTGAGTCTTGAGCTCCAGGGAGAGGTGATGAGGGTTTATGAACCTATGGAGAGGGAAGAATTTCAAGACTGGGGCCTGGGACACTGCCACGTTCAGAGGCTGAGTACAAAAGACCCATTATAGAAAACTCGTAAGTAGGACTCAGAAAGATAGCAAGAAAATGGGGAGGGGTGTGGGGTCAATAATGCTGTGAGAAGAAATTTGATTCAGGGAGGAAGGGGAGATCACGCACATGAAATACTGCTTCAGAGGTCAGGTAAGATAAGGACAGAGACGAGCAGTTATATTTAGAAACAAATGGACACTTAAAAATAGCAATTTCAGTGAAGTGTGAATGGAAACCAGATTGGAGACGGGTGAGGAATTGGAGGAGTTGGGGAGTCGCTGGCAGCAGTTGGGTACAAAATGGTTTCCAAATGTTTTGCTGTGAAGAGAAGCCAAGAAATGGGACAGTGTGGGGACAGGTATGTGGGTCAAAGATTATTGGCTTGTTTTTTTAAAACACGTGTGCATGTTGATGAGAACAAGCTGGTAGAGAAGATATCCTTGCAGGAGAAAAATATCTGGAAAAGCAAGAAGGGATAGGCTTGAGGGTACAATGTAGAGAGTTTAGCCTTTCACAGAAGGTAGGAGATGTCACTGCAAAGTAAAGCAAGCAAGAGAGGAAGGCAGAAGGTGGGCTCAGAAGCAGGCAATGAAGAAACTCCCACCCGATTGCTTCACTTCTTTTTAATTGAAGTATAAAGTGAGGTCCCTAGCTGAAAGAGAGCAGAAGTGGGGGGGGGGGCATTTCAGGTTTCAGGAGGAATGTGACAGACAGACTCCTCTCAGGAGTGGGACATGACCCATTCAAGGGAAATGCTGCAGGATTGCCAGGCCACAGTGAATAGACATTTAAGCTTTGTGGTTACTAATTTTGTGAGGAGGATGTTGGGTTAAGCTTACACAGAGTTGGGGACTTCCCAGAAGTACTTCAGAGAGAGAGAGAGGCACCAGGGCATTGTGGGGATTTGCAAAGGAGTGATTATTATAATAATGGAATATATGCTATAAGGAGAAAAGGTAGCCAGAGGGGGGTAGTGGGTAGAGAAATAACGTCATCATCAGAAAAATCCCCTACATCATTAACTTTCCTGTACTTTCCATTCCTGCCCTAACTGAAACATGGTGATCCCCTGCAGAAATCATTCAGTGAACTGGAACCCTCTCAACTGGAAGCTGCTTCTCCTTTTACAACCATGGACCTGAGAGCTCGTCTAAGATGATGAGAGATGGGAGAAGATAACCAAACTTCAAAATCGTCAAATAGTCTGAAGATCACATTACCAGATGGTGTAATCTACTACCCTTCTAGAGCTGACAGAGATGCTAGCTTGTTTTGAAATAACCAATTTTCCTCTCTTCCATAGTAATAGTATGTTTGCGGGGCATATGGCTACCCAGATTGAAGACTAATGTCCCAATCTCCCTCACAAGTAGGTATGACACATTATCAAGTTCTGCACAATAATACAAGCACCATGTGGCAGCTGCCAGGACTTTGTCTTAAGAAACAGCTGATTTACCCTTTATCCCTTCTTCCTTTCTATCCTACTGCTTAGAATGTCCTTATGAAAGCTGGAGCTTTATCTGGGGCCATGATGAAGAGGGCCACATATTAGGGATGATGAAGTTCAAAGCTGAAGGAGCCTGGGTCCCTGAGAACAATGGAGTAGGATTCGGGCATTGGCATATTGTTTTAAGTTCTCCAGATGATTCTCATAGGTAATCAGGTTAAGAACTCCTGTCCTAGACCTGGTCATCCTCAAAAGCTGTATCATCTCTAAAATCTTGATTTTGAATATCCTACTCGCTGTCCTCCCACCCCCTACTCTTCCAACTCACTTCCCCCAGTACCCTACTCCAAACATTCTTGAACCTCTTCAAGACTCCTGGTCACCATACTCTACAGTAAGTATGGCCTAAGTCAGCAAAAAAGATTAAATCATGGTAAGAAGATTTAAGGATCTGTAAAGAAAAGGGTAAAATATATTGTAAAATTTCACATAAAAGAGATTAGAAGAGGTCTGGAATTTGAAGGAGAAATTCTATTTTATGAAAAATTATTTTGGATTATAGTAAGTTCTGTGGTAGAATTTTCAATTCATGAGAAATGTCTATGGTGACATTTTTCAGGTTGAAAAATAAATAAAATCTTAGCTATCTGGTTGGCCTAGAAAATGGAGGACTGTATTTGTCACAGGGATATTCCTTCTCTTACAATGGCCAATAAACAAAGCCTCATTGTACTCATTTTTAATACCTTGAAGCTCAAACAACTTCTTTTTATGCTTTGTATGGTGTTAGTGTTTGCTTTGGTGTTTTCATGCCTTTAAAATGTAGCCAGCACCTTTAGCTTTGATTATCCTGCACCTCAATTTTTGCCAGTTTGTTTATATGGCCAAGATGTTTAAGCTCATACTAGCCCATTTTGTGCTTAATTAATAAAAAGCGGCTAAGGTGTCTTGTCAATAATCAACTGTTCTGTTGACCATACTTGCAGAACTTCTCAAATCCACCAAAAAGGCCATAATAATCATCCTTCTAACAACTGGAAAGCTGTCAAGAAGAAGCCCACAGGATGTTCGACTGGCAAATTCCATATTCTGATTCTCAGGCTGACAGTTTCATGTGTCAAAGGAATTTCTAGTAATTCTTCTTCATGTCAATGCTGATTGAGGTAATGCACTTCCTTATTTCACCTGGAATACATTCAGGAATAGGTAGAAAAATCTAAAGGAACTGTCAAGTTTTAAAAAGCAAATTAAAGCATGCAAAGCTGACATGCAGAACTCCCTGACAAGTCTAGGCAAACTGAACATGGTGGATTCAGAAATGTCAATTCAAGGACTTAGGACAGTATGTTTACAACCAGCTTTCTACATGCACCATCCCCCAACATGTGAGATTTTGGTTTAGATATTTTGTTTCCAACTTTTAAAACTTTTCAAATATACTTTATATATTTATCACATAGCTATTATGTGATCTAAAGAGTTTTATTTTGTCAAGGCTCAGACAAGATACATTAGGACAGTGGTCACTGTAGTATTTGAGAAGATGTACTGGTGTAACTTATTTTTAAAATTTTGTAATAAAATTTTGTAAAGAGGTCACCTGCCAGACTAGACTCAGTTGCTAGCACATTTTCTCGTCCCTTAGTTCAATACTTAGTACCAAGGTAAAATCCAAGCCAGGATATCACCAGGACATTGGAAACTAAACTATAATAAAACTGAATGTGCTGACTGTTACATTCTCGAAAAATGTGCTTTTTATGAGGCTTTAAATTGTAAAATTCATATATTTATAAGTCACTCAAACCCTTAATTGGCTAGAGATTATTAAAGGGATGACTCTCCTATTACTTTTTAAATGACAAGCCAAATTCTAGAGCTAGAATGTTCTTTTTATACTAATTCATTTCAAATTGAAAAATCACTCACAAATTGAAAAAGCTGGAAATCTTTTTTTCCCCATACATTAACAGAAGAGGAAGAATATAAAGACAAAATATTTTCAGTCTTTCAGGATGACCTAGCTAAATCTATTTTTGCCTTGTAACCAACATCTATATTTTTTATATGATTATCACAATCATTGAGTTCATAAGCCAGGCATGCATTACACTGTATTTTCAAAAAGGATTTGAGGAGGCTAGCACTAATCATTCACTCATCAAAAGAAGGTAGACCTGAGGGAAAATCAGGCACCAGCAGCAGGTGCCTCAAAAATAAAAGATGAAAGGAACATAAATATGGTGAATGCTGGTGTTGAGTATGGAGCCAGGTACCATGCAGAGCCATCCAGCCCTTAAGGATGAAAAAAAGTCATGCAAGCAAAAGTAAAGAGTGTTGACTATTGACTGGGTAGGAGTGGAGCATCCAGGAGGTTTTTTAATATTTGGATTCTCACTGCTCAGAGGGCTAAGAATAAGACAACACCTCCCATAAAGGGGTAAAGTATTGTGGATGTCAAGAAAAGGCGCTCGAGCTGCAACGCAGAGAGTGGAATAGACCCATCAAAGGTCATCGCGGTGATCCAAGCCAGCCTGGTTGAGGTGTGGGCTTCAGAGAAGAGAACTGATTCAAGCTGGAAACAGATTGGGTTGAGCCATCCATGAATAGCTATTATTTGATGCCAAATAGATCAATCGCAGATTGAGTGAAGCTTGAAGATAAGTTTTAAAGAAAGTAACAAAATGTGTTTTGAGCATCTCCCTTGAAATCATTAAACCTTCACCTTTGTGGAAATGCCACAAGTCAAAGCAGTCACTTTTCTGACATGGCAGAAATAGGATGATCTAAAACAATTAATTATTGCTTTAAAGTAGACTGTGTGCTTATACGACCCTAAAGACAAAACATACATCCAAGTGCTGAAACCTGTGTATTAAAGATCTATCAAACGGGAAGTCTCAGCACCGTACAACCAGGTAATTAAAAACCAACCAACTTTCCCATAATATTCTCCCCTAATCCCAACAACCACCTTTTATAACAGGTATGATTATTATTATTCCCATTTGATAGATTCCCATTGATAGCTACCCCCACCTGTAGCTCAGACGCGATCACCCTAGAGTAAACCAGGGAGCCTGTACCGGATGCTAACATTGGTCTCAAAACTGCCTTCTTTGAGTACTGTAGGCTTGAATTAGTTAAATCTGAGGATTCTGGAGCTAACCAGTGACAGAACACTATATTTAAGTGTGTTAAACCAAAGTATAGAAATTACCATAGTCTATTTCTTAATCCTTAGCAAGAGTTCCATCCAGGAAGCTATGAAAAAAGTCCACTGAATATTAGAAGAAACACGAGAACCAGGTAGGTCTTTGTGGCTTAGGGTAACAGAACCAGGGGCTCCTGGAAAGGAGGAGGCAAAGGGAGAAAAGGAACGTCCTATGTCAGATAGGAAGTTGAGGTCACGTGGGCCGTGTGCTTGGGAAGATGAGAAGGCTGGGAGTGCGGAGAACAGAATAATGTACTTAAACATCAACTTCCCAAGGGTTTTCTTTGGGGGGAGGGGGGATTTATCACATTCTACAATATAGGTTTTAAATACAAATACCTAAAATTTCTGTATTTTTTAAAGATTTATTTATTTATTTTAAAGAGAGGGGGACAGAGAGAGCACGTGCGCATGCACGAGTTGTGGGGAGGGGCAGAGGGAGAGAATTTCAAGACTCCTCACTGAACATAGAGCCAGATGCTAGGCTCCATCCCATGACCCATGAGATCATGACCTGAGCTGAAACCAAGAGTCTGACGTTCAACCAACTGAGCCACCCAGGCACCCCTAAAATTTCTATATTTTTAGAATTGAACACTTATGTACTACTTGACATCCTCATGTACCCACATGACACAAAAACGCACCCCCAGCTTGTTTGCTTTGTTTCTCTCTGCTGAACAGCATGATGCCATCCCTTCCCTACGGCACCAGAACACAGATGATAAGATGCTTCCCAAATTGGTCGTGAATAAGGTGAAAAAGCAAGAGGAACCCTTCTTAAATGAACTCTGAGAATTCAGACACATATCCAGTTCTGCCCTGAGCCACTGCTCACCAGCTCTGTCCATGTCACAAATTTGTCTGTCTCTGCGTCAGTTTTTTCCTGGGCCCTGAACCATCCGTTCTTATCCCCACCCTCCCACCCCTGCCAATGCATGGTGACATTTCATGGAGTAAGAGTTGAGAAACATGCTGTAGCCGCAAAGCTTTCTAATGGAAGAGACTGTACATGGTAAATAAAAACTGCACCCTAAGCTATGCAAGCAGTGGGTCCTTTCCCTTCCCCGAGGAGGCTGTATACGCCTGTCCTCCTTGTTTGGGCCCACAGCGGGGGAATGTGATGCCCCACTCACAAGTGAATAATGGGGGGCCACTGGCATGCAGAGCCCCGGGGAGGGCATGGTTCCCCACGGGAAAACAAACGTCCATCACCCCACTCTCACGTGAAGCCTGGCACCTCTAGGAACTGTCTGTCCTGGGCTTAGGCTGTGCCCCATCCTCCCACACTCACGCCAGCCCCACCTTGTCCCGGGTGAGCTCCTGTTCACCCTCCATGGCCCTGCCTGATCCGCTGGAGCTGACCACGTTCTCCATTCTGCCAGCTCTCTCCCTCTTTTTGCATCAAACGCGATGTTCGGTGAACGATGCGTTGACTTGTGTCTCACGTACAATGCTGTGAGCTTCTTACGGGCGTACTGGTGTCAAGTGCTTACGTGACGGGGCCGGCACTAGTGAAATATTTGCTGAATTCTCTATGCAACAAGAGCGAGTGCTATGGTTTCTAGGCACCTTCACATGCAATATCTCCAGGTCACGAGCTCCACGATCAAGTTGCGAGCTTATGGACAGTCAGGGCAGGAACGGCCTTCCTCGTCACCCAGGAGCCACTAGGGGTGTTCTCGTGACAGGAAGAATGAGGGAGACCTGGAATCACAGGGGTCTGCTTCTTCTATATGACATGTAGTTAGCCTCTCCGTTAATGAGACGGAAAACGATGGAGAAAAAGAGCCCCCACAAAACCATGCAGTTTTCTAACTAGAAAGGCAGAATCTGTGCCACGGAACATATTCCAAAGCCCACAGAGAGCCCCGCTGAGAGAAGCAGGGAGGAGGAAGAGCACTGCCCACAGAGCCTCAGGGAGCCCGCAAGCCAGGCGGGGGCCACGGCAGGTCTCTGAGGGGTACCCAAGCCCCTCGCACGGCTGCTGTGTCTCTTCTAAAGGAGAACTTGTTCACCAGCCTGGGGTACACCGCTAGTCCCAACTCGGACTTCCCGAGTTGGGGGCGGGGGGAAGAGACCCCAGGGCACAGCCTACCTGATCATAAAGAAAAAGGAAGACAAAGGAAGCTTCCCCCAGCAGACCTGCCAAAATGGGCAGACAACACTGTGCACATGCTTACTGCTAGAGCTCTCTGTCACCCCCCAGCCCCACTTTGGTGAAAACCAAGTCATATGACAAGGGCCAGAGCCCGACCCAGGCCCTCAGCGTGTCGGTGTTTCGGGGCTGCAGGGCTGGAACAAGCAAGCAATGGCGTCCCCCATACGCCTGCGCCATGCGAGCAGCAGGTGCTCTGACAACAAGCCCAACCAAACTGCAGCCCCCCACTGTCCTATAGCCCTATAAACATATTTACCGTTTCGTACAGGAAAATCTCACTTCAGGAGAAAATCAGGTAATCAGAGGTCTCCAGTGACTCGGGAGTACTTGGACAGGGTATTTCAGAGATGGTTTCATGGTGATTAACTAACTTGCTTCATTTCAGTGTAGTTGTCACTCTGAATTACCACTTAATGGGTGAAGTGTGCAGGCTATAACAATCAGTAGTACAGGCATAAGGAAGCAAGACATTAAAAAAAAATTAGCCCCTAAAGCAATTATTGCAGTGAATTTTTCAAATAGTTTTAATACTCGGTCTTTTGACCCCAGGGTACGGCTTGGGGAAAATATATTAATCTCAAGATAATAATCAGTCAATTTCAGTTCTTCAATATCGACGATGATATTAAAGATTCCAACCTTACTCTTTTTGGTTGCAAACATTAATTAAGCATGATAATTGTGTGCCTCCGTGATATTTGGTACTTTCTGAATGAGTTAGAGCTCGGGGAATAATTTGAATACAGCAGACAGCAATTTGCTACATAAATTCACCCCAATGGCTATTAGCTCATTTTAAAATAGTCAAGACTTCTAGATTAGAGGGGTTCTTTTTTGCATTAATACCAAGTTAATCACATCTATATAACCTTTTATTCACCCCTCCCCAAACCCTCCATAAATAAATTCTGCAAGCCCGACCTGAATGTAATAAGGTGCAGGGGGTGAGGGAGGGGGGCTTGAGGAGGAGAGAATTTTAAAATATGCATTTTTAACACAATCTCCTTCAACTATAGGGTTCTAATCGGCTCTATCTTGATATTTATTTTCAGGAGTTTTATGTGAGAGGTCAACGGGCTTTACACTTTTTTTTTAACCCTCACTTTATACCAAATCATTTCAATAAAAACCATACCGTATCTATATACCACTGATCTGTATATTAAGGATATTTACCAACGACTGGATAAGTTACCTGACAAGTTCAGGGGCCAGTTTTAATGCCACCACTTTGGAGATTTGGAGGAGCAACTGAGAAACTACAGAGGTAATTAAAATTGAATTAATGCTGAGAAATTCATGAAGGGGGCCTCATGGGGACGGCATGCACCAAAACAAAGATGAGCTCAACTGGGGGTGCAGAGACGAGCAGCCCTTAAACAGGCGCTGGCCAAGAAGCTGCTGTGGTTCCCCTCCTGCCCGGCACTGCTGGCCCCGGCGGCTCCTTGATCCTCTTTATTCTTCGCTCTGCCGCTGCTTCTCTGCTGACTCCTGTCATTTTGGTAGCGGCCGCAGGAAACTTGGAAGCCACCCACGCCACCTGCTTCGAACCTCTCCAGGACTTGGAACACCATCCACACGGGGCTCCGATGTCCAAGGTGGAAGGAGAGCTCGGGAATTCACACGGGACTCGCACACCCTGCAGGGCGGGCATCCGGATACAAGCCAGACGCTTTACTTGTATCTTGAAATAAAATGAAAGGACTGCAGGGAAAAGATGAGATCTGCACTAAAAATGTAAAGCAGACGAGCATCCTCTAGGGTCTGGCTGAATACATGTGGAGGAGAGACTTGCGCGGCGCCATCACCACGCGGGCAGCCGGCTGCTGAGCCCGATGCAGGCGAACCTCCGTGGGGCTCGCGGGCTGCTGCTCCTTGCACCTAACTCTCCTGGGCTATTTTTGGTTATATCAGTAAACTGCTGAGTTTCTCTGGGCTTGACAATTACTAAAGCTTAAGTGGATCGTTTCTACTTTCGTATTACTTGTGTGCTTTTTGGTTTTGTATTTTTTGGAGGGGTGGGAGGAACCGCTAGCCAGGATCCTCAGGAGATGGACACGAATATCCGGAGAGTTGTGTGATCAGATTGACAGATGCCCTCTTTCCTTCTGCTCTGGTCACATGCCACCATGGAAAGGTCACAGGAACCTGTGGCCAGGCTCCTCCATTTACTGTGTGACACTGAGTAAGTCGCCAGCTACTCTGAGCCCACACATTCTGGTATTTTTCATTTGCAAGCCAAAATACAAACACCATGACTACCCTTCCTCCTTAGAATTCACTCTGTCAGAGGCAAATCCAAGCATGGGATGGGCAGGCCGGGGTAGGTATTTATTTTGCTCATGTGCCATTTCCTACGGTCACTTGGCCAACCTTCGCTGCCACCAATCCACCGACCTATACTTGCATTCACTCTTCCCAGGCCGAGCCAAGCTCCTCCCCCTGTTCTGCGCAGAGGTGCCTCCGGGCTGCCGAGGCCGGCTGCCAGTGGCTGGGGAGGCTCTGGAGCCCTGGACCCCACGCCCCTTCACTGACAGCAGCAAAGCACTTACCTCTTTTAAATATGAAATGCCCACTGAGATACTATTAAACCTAAAGACTTCTGTTATGAAAAAAAAAAAAGTTTGAAAATCACTGGGGTAGTGGAAAGAGTATGAGCTCACTGAACCCAGACCAGCGACTTATTAAATATGTGATTTAGGGCAAATTCTTTAAATTCTCTACATGCCAGTTGCTTAATCTACAGTGCAGGGCTATTGGCAGGACTAACTAAGCGGCACGTGGGGAAGGTGTCTGGGAGACAGCCTCTCATACAAGAGCCAATGAAAAGATAGTCACAGTTATCTGCTTCCTCACTGTCCTCTACCCACCAAACCTTAGGAAACTCCTCTGTGGCCACAGGCTCTTGGTATGGAACTTCTGTCTGTACTCCTCCGTCCACAGAGTAGCCAGGCCACGGCCACCCTTGTAAAGCCCCATGAACCCACTCAGGCCGGAAGCAGCCAGTTTAGCATCTAGGATGCTCCAAATCCCCTGGAGATCCCACAGAGCAGTGGTGTGTTGATATCCGCAACTGTGCGGCTGCATGACCCTGCCCCCACCTGCCATTCTGGACCCATCTTGGAACACCTGCTGGAGACTGAGGATCTTTGTCTGCACAGAGAATATCTGTGCCTGGAGATCCACCCCCGCGGTAGGTAACTACCCGACCTCCTGATGGGATGGGAACCTGACGTGTGCCTCTCCACCACGGGAGGAACGTAGCAGGCATCTCTAAATCTATAATGGTAGACGTATGACCCAGATGGATAGCATATACATCCAAGTCCACGTGCATCCCAGGTACGAGAAAGGACAGGTGAGTAACAGGAGGAGGGCGAGGGGGTGGGGAAGAAAGAGTGAGAGACAAAGAGGAAACCAGGGAGACACACGCAGAGAATGAGGCAGAAATGTGGGAGAAAGAGAGGGAGAGAAAGGCAAGACAGAGACAGCCAGTGAGACGGAGACACAGAGAACGGCAGAGAGAAAGAAATGGGAGGCAGAAGAGAAAGGCAGAGAGACTCAGATGGAGAGAGGTGCGGAGAGAGAGACATAGGTGCTGAGAGACAAAATGACAGGGACCAGGAGAGAGAGGGGAAAGAGAGAGCAAGGGAGAGGACAGGAGGAAGGGAGACACACACAGTCCCGGTGGGATGACAAAGGCAGATGGCAAGAGGGACAGTGACTCACAGATGCGCCCCAGCCGTGGTCAGGGGGATACAACAGCTGGGTGAGGTGAGGCCATCTTAGCCCATCGTCCTTTTTTTTCTCAGAGCTGCTTTAAACATCGTCAGCCCTTGCCGGGGAAGCTGTGCCACCCCATTTCTCCTACATCTACCAACTCTTTATCTGGGGAGCAGTAGCTCTCCAGGCTCCCTTGTCTCCATATGCAGCCTCCAGTCGAGCTCTGTGAAGGGTGAGCCCCTGGGTGCCAGCACAGAAGGTGCACTGGTGACCAGGGTGCCCCTTCCCACTGTCCTGGAGGGTAGGGTCTGACGGCGCTCCCCCTCCTTGGCTGGCATGAAGGTTTTCTCTAGCATCAGGCGAGCAGTAGTTGCTCAAAGAATATTTGCTAATAATGGTGTCCCTCTAGTGATATGTAAAAGGGCTCCCAATTATAGGTTTCATTAGTATTAATTTAATTCGAGTCCATTGAAATGCATTGGGGTCTGCTGTGCTGAAGCAGAGTGTTGCTGTGGGATCTGATTTACCTTACAGTATGAAGCGCATACTGTGGGATGTTCTGCATAAATATTACTTAGCTCTCGCGCTGGTATACGAGCATTCTAGTCGAGGCCCCACCGTCCAGAGCCGGTCAGCTGGCCTTCTCTTCAGAAAGCCCATTCTGCAGAGGGAGCTCCTACAAGGACTTCAGTCATCATGGTCTCTATTAGTCATGCCTGCTTTTGCTTCTATCTGATTGAAATAGTGGCCTGATGACTAGCAATGATGACTATAAAAAATGGGCTATCTCTGGTGCAATCAAAGACACCCAAGGTACATGAATTAGATCAATATATTTTAGAGTCATTCACTGCCCTTCCGTGAATTTGTGAGATAATCCAGGGTGCTCTGTATTCTTTATACAGGAGTGATGCCCTAGGCTAAAATCCCTCCTTGGTCCTGAGACAATATGAACTCTGGAAGATTCTGCCTGCTTGATGCTGGTGGGGAGGGGAAGCATCAGTAGCCTTCCTATGGAAAATTGGGAGTTTTTCTGTAGTGACCTGCTGTGTAAACAGTATTTAGAACACCAACAAAACCACAGAGCTAGGACTTCTCAAGCCTGCAAGATATTTTATTGTGTGCTTCTCTGATAATAAGAACTGAGTTAATAAATGTTTCTACATGTTGGCAGAATTTGGTCTGAGATCCACTTTCATTGTAATGTGGTAATGGATTTGTTGGAGTGCAGACTTATGGCTCTCACCCATTGCAAAATCCTATGGGGGTAATAAACAGAACAAGTGCCTTTTGGAGAAATGGCTAATTCCACAGTTGGAGTAGGGGGAGGTGAAAGATGAATCTGGAATATCTTGTTATGCCAAAAAATTTTTAAGTGCTCAAAAAAACCCCAAAGTGATGGGCACATCAAAAGGACTTTCAGCTCCAGGAAAATGGAATAAGTGTATTTTTCCCTGTTTCTCCCACTACATACTACTAAAAACCCTGGGCATCACATATGAAACAAACATAAGACAACCCTTAAAGATGGAGAGAAGACCAGCTACGACCCTGGGACCCAAGGAATGACCCGGCGGTGAGTCCCTGGGTTTCTCTTTGCCTCACATACCCGAGATTGGGTGCTGGAGACGGCAGCAACTCAGAAATGCCAAGAGGAATGACAAAAGAAACCCCAACCAAGCCTGCTATCTCCAGCCAATGGCCCAGGCAAGGGGCAGCCCAGCAGGACAGAACATTTTTATTTATTTATTTATTTTTAATTAATTAATTAATTAATTTTTAAAGATTTTATTTATTTATTTGGCAGAGAGAGAGAGAGACAGCCAGCGAGAGAGGGAACACAAGCAGGGGGAGTGGGAGAGGAAGAAGCAGGCTCCCAGAGGAGCAGGGAGCCCGATGCAGGGCTCGATCCCAGGACCCTGGGATCACTCCCTGAGCCGAAGGCAGATGCTTAACAACTGAGCCACCCAGGTGCCCCAGGACAGAACATTTTTAGACAAGAACTGCTTTACTCCAGCCATGCACCACCACAAAACAAAAAGACAAAAACAAAAGCAATGTCTCCAACTCCATCCACAGGAACAAAGGCTAAGTGGGGAACCTAAATATCCACCCCCCACTCCCACCCCTGGCTAGACAGTAACAACTCACCCCACTTCACTCCATTTGGATGTGTCAGAAAAAGACAAGCAGGGAGCCAGCACTCTCATTACTGTCGTCTGCAGGGAGGAACCCTCCATACCATCACCGCCACTGCCACTGGTGTCAGCGCGAGCACATAGGGAGACTGGATTTCCACCACCATGAGGTAGTAATGAGCACCTCTCCCCTCTTCTTGTGTCAGAGCTGGGTCCAAGAAAGTCAGCTAAAACAGAAGATTTAACTAAGACCCAGAACCTCTAAACATAATCCCTGTAACTTCAGGTTTCAAACAAAAATAATTTGTGATGCCAACAACGAGGAAAATTTCAAGTTGAATGAATAAAAGACTGCCGAGATGACAGAGATGTTAGAACTATCTGAGAAAGATGTTAAAGCTGCCATCACAGCAGTGCTTCAACGAGCACCTATGAACATGCTCGAAACAGATGACAAAATAGACTCAGTGAAAATACGGAAAGTCTCACCAAATAAAGAGAATGTATTTAAAAAGAACAAAATAAAAAGTTCAGAACTAAAAAAATATATGACGAGTAGGTTCAACAGCAGAATCAAAGGGACAGATGAAAGAATCAATAAACTTGGGGGAAAAAACAACAGAAAATATCCAATATGAATACAAAGATAAACCAGACAGAGGAAAATAAACAAAGCTTCAGAGATCTATGGGGCTATAACAAAAGAACTAATATTTCTGTCATTGGAGTTCTGCAAGGAAAAGAGAAAAGGGGATAGGCTAAAAAAAAGAGTACTTGAATAAATAATAGCTGACAATTTCTCAATTTGTCAAGAGCCATAAACCTACAGATTCAAGAAGCTCAGTAAATCTCAAAGAGGCTAAACTTGAAGAAATCCACACCAAGAAACATCACAGTCTAACTTCCAAACACTGGCAACTAAAACACTAAAAAATCTTGAAAGTAGCAAGAGGGAAATGAGACCTTCCTTATAGGAAAAAGACAATCCAAATTACAGCATATTTCTCATCAGAAACCATGGAGGCCAGAAGAAAGTGGCACAGGAGTTTTTAAATGCTGAAGGAAATGAACTGTCAGCCAAGAATTTTATTATGAGGGAAAACAAGAGATGAAGGAGAAATCAAGATATTCTCAGATGAAGGAAAATTAAGAGAACGTGTCACCATCAAAACTACCCTAAAACAGTGGCTAATGGAAGCTCTCTAAAAAAGAGAGAAAACATAAAAAAGGGACCTTGGAACATCAGGAAGGAAAAAAGAACACTATAAGAAAAAGTTGGGGTAAATACAACAGACTTGCTTCTCTTGAGTTTTCTTTTTTTTTTTTTCAAAGATTTTATTTATTTATTTGACAGAGAGAGAGACAGCCAGTGAGAGAGGGAACACAAGCAAGGGCAGTGGGAGAGGAAGAAGCAGGCTCCCAGCAGAGCAGGGAGCCCGATGTGGGACTCGATCCAGGACCCTGGGATCACACCCTGAGCCGAAGGCAGACACTTAACGACTGAGCCACCCAGGCGCCCCAGTTGCAGAACTTATTATATAACTAAAGTAATACAACTAAACCGAGATGAGACTGCACAGAATCATGCTGAGTGAGAAAAGTCAATCCCAAAAGGCTACCTACAATATGATTCCATTTTTATAACATTCTTGAAATGACACAAGTAAAGGAGAACAGATTAGTGGTCACCAGGGATTTGGGATGGGTTGGGAAGGGAAGTGGTTGTGGCTACACACACACACACACACACACACACACACACACACACACACGAGGGACCCCTGTGGTGATGGAAATGTTCTGTGTCTTAGCCATATCAATGTCATTATTCTGGCTGTGATATGATACTATGCTTTTGCAAGATGCCATTGGGAGAAACTGGATAAAGATTCACAAAATTTCTCTGTATCATTTCCTGCAACTGCATGTAAATCTACAATTATCTCAAAGTAAAAACTTTTATTTAAAATAAAAGGACACAAAAGCCAGCTTGAAGAAGTTCCCACTGGTAACCTGGGGATAATTTGAGCACCAAAATAATTAAAGACTGTAAACAATTATAAATAATTGAAAAGAATAGGAATCCATGAGTACATAATAATAGATACATAGGTAGGTAAGTAGGTAGATAAGTAGATAGATATAGATAGACAGGCAGGCATACAGACAGACAAGGAAGAAGAAGAAAGGGCTTTTGCTTACAGCTGAAAGGAAAATGCCATGGAAATCTTAAAAAAAAAAAAAAAGCTTATAGATACAGAGAACAGATTAGTGGTTGCCAGAAGTGGGGCTGGCGGGGGGGTGGCTAAAATAGGTCAAGGAGGTCAAAAGGTACAAACTTTTGGTTATAAAATAAATAAGTCCCAGGGATGTAATGTGCAGCATGGTGACTACAGTTACTAGTACTGTGATTGCAGATTTGAAGGATGCTAAGAGGCTAAGAGAGTACATTCTAAAAGTTCTCATCGCAAGAAAAAATGTTGTAACTATGTACGGTGCTGGCTGTTAACCAGACCTACAGTGGTGATCATTTCACAGTGGATACAAATATGGAGCATGTTGTATACCTGATAGTGATACAATGTTATCTGTCAATTGCACCTCAAAAAGCAAAAAGGCAGAATGCCAACTGGTAAATATGGAGGAAGTGCTAGAGTGAAGAAACCACCATAGCCTAGCTTGGCTTACAAAAGAATCATCCAGAAATGCTAAATTTGGGGTGGGAGGTTCTGATACGGAATAGTAAATTTGCATAATCTTAAAATGATTCTCCACAGATCACTTATTCCTTGAAATGAAAAGAATATTAACTGTACAGGGGAGAAATCAAGCAATCCCTGGAGGTGATGATCAGAATTATCACTGAAAAGGGGCAGATGGATAGTGCATGCCCAGATGTGACCCAGAAGGACACGACATTACTTACTACTATGCCGACTCCGGATACACAACCTTAATGAGAAATCATCAGGCCTGAGATAAAAAACACTCTTATTTTTAAAAAGAGAAGGGGTATGTCTTCTTCAAAGATATCAATTTCATAAGAGGAAAAGTCTGAAGGTGAAAAGACCCTAAGAATCATGACAACTAAATGTAACCTGTGACCTTAAAATGGAATTGAGTATAAAATGGGGGAACCACTGCTATCAAGGACCATACTGGGTCAAGTGACAAAACTGGGTATGGGTGGTCTATGTAACTATAGAATCAATGTTAAATGTCTTGAAGTTGATAATTGTACTATGGTTACATAAGAAAATGCCCTTATTTTTAGGAAATACACACTGAAGTATTTGGGCATAAAAGAACAACAGTACTTATATAGAACTTTCAAAAGGCTTAGAAAAAATTGGGATGGTAATGATAGATGAAATTATGGGATATAAGGGTATTCTCTATATGAGTGTTGAAATTTCTGTGAGTTGGAAATTATTTCCAAATTAAAAAAAAATTAAGTTCTTTGGCTACTGTTACCTATCGAAAGGAACTGAGAGATGTGCATACCCATTTGGATTGGATGGGTTCCTGAAAAGCACAATAATTAAGAGCATAGGCCTCTGAATTCAGACAAATCTGGGGCAAAGAGCCCCTATAAGCTGACCTGACCTCAAGAAGTCTCAATTTCTTCATCTGTAAAATGGGGGAAATAATGTTCTCATAAAATTATCTTGAACGCTAAACGAGTTCAGGGCTGTAAGATATCTGGACGCCTGGCAGGTGGTCACCGTCCACACTGCTACTCGCTGCTTCAATAGGTTAGTGGTGGTGGTGCCTGGTTAGCACTCGCAGTGATGGTGGTTGTTGCTCTAGGCCGCAGAACTACAAAGATGACCAAATCGTGGTTTCTGACTTCAAGGGACCTTAGAGTTGAACCACAAAGTACAGTGTGTAACGTAAGTGCGAACAAAATGTTACTGGAGCGGAAACAAGCATATTTACTTCTTCCGGGGGGTGGGTTGGGAAGGACTTCACAGGGGAGGTGATGGTCAAGGTGAGCGGTAGAGGGTAGGTAAGGATTTCACCCCGTGGACGCAAGGGTGAGTGAGGGCATTCCAAGGTTAGTTACCTACTGAGGTGACAGGTAGGCCGAGCGCTCAGGGCCTGCGTGGGAAATGGGAGGCAGAGGGAGTGCAGACGGGGCTGGACCAGACTGTGGAGGGAAAAGGGCCTTGAATGTACCACCTGCAATGGAATGGGTTTCACTGCTTCCTGCGTGCAGTGGGAGAATCACTGGAGGTCCTGAGTAAGGGATGACATGCCTGGATTGTTGTCCTGGACAAATACCACCTAGGCAGTAGCTCGAAAAATTAATTCAGTAATTATTCCTTCAAATGGAAACTCTTGCAGAAAGGCCAGGCAAATACTGCAGACACAAATACACAAAAGACACACATATGCCCAGACACACACACACACACACACACACACACACACACATGCACACCCATGTACACACACACAAGACATATGTGCAAACATGCAGAGAGGAGGGTGGACGTGGGATGCAGGCAGAGTGTCTGGCAAGCACTCTGGGAGCCCTGCAGGGGAGCAGCCAAATGGATGCGGGCGGAGCTAACCAGCATGGTGGTCAGCACTGAGAGCTGGAAAGTGTCCTGGAGGCCCTCTGCACACCAGGCATTAAGCCCACTGGATCAGTGGGGCCAAGGGCTGGGCCAGGGTGGCAGTGGGCAAACGGAGAGCTTGTGGGGAGCACGCAAAGGACTGAGTATTCCAACTTTTTAACAACCAATACACTTGCCGGCCACCTGCACATGAGCCCCTCTGAGCCCAGGGTTTCTCTTCACCGGACTGCCCATCCTCAGCTTATTTCCCTCAGGCTGGCTCAGAAGGCGCTGTCCTTACCAGAACCATGGTGACCACAAATCCCCCTTCAGAGTAAGGCTTCCTGCCCCCACGAGGCGGTACCATCTGTATCCTGTGTTGTACAGTCAAGGGGCCCCATGGGGTCTACACATAGGACTGGACCAAAACATGAACTGTGGGTGTTGCAGACGGTCATCACATTTCTCTCTCTTGACTTTGTTAATTTGGGGGTAGGTAAGAAAAAAATAAAAGTTTTATTTCACTTTTTCAAGGGACGCTCTAACTGAAATGTGGCTCTTCTGGAGTTTATATCTTACTTCAACTGACCAGTTTGGGAAGGTTCACACTTTTCCTGTTTGTACAAGAAGGAAAAAGAATGTGTCTTCACGGGATAGTCTCCTGTAACTCCCAAATTTACTAGACAGCTACTTGAAGACGGGGCGGACATTGAAATCTACAAGACAGGCATGCGGTTCCATGGGGACCAGGAGAAACGTTCATCTCGTGGTCAGGACAGCCTGCCTTCGTTTCCCCGGCGGCCACTCGTCACCTTACCTCAGAGGCGATGGAGGTGAAGCTGCCGCTGAAGTGCACGTGCTTCCGGACCTCGCTGCCGTTGGCGGTCAGCAGCCAGTCCCCAAGGGCGCGCTCGTCCCCCGCTGACCGGTTGCCGTGGCTCTGATTGGGCAGGAGCTCCGCCAGGTCCCAGTGGTACGAGGGCGTGGCCCCCACCAGGGCAATGAGGATGGCCTCCGTGGCCACGTACAGCTGAGGGAGCAAACACACAAACCCATCCGCGTTGGAGTCACAATCAGCAAGGGTACAAGCCTCACAAGATCAGTTTCCTGCTTTTTGTGTTTCTCTGAGCTACCGAAAACCAGACGCATCAAAGCAAAGGAGAGAAATGTGAAAAAGAAGCTTGCCCATCTACCACCGACAGAGTCATCAGCAATCCCCCTTGAAAAGCACCCTAGGGCTTTTTCCAGGGGGATCTCCTACATTTGAGATACGCTGATGCTCAGGAAATTGCACATGGATGGTTCAACCATGGCGGAGGATGGGGGGGCGGGATATTACTGGCTCTGATGTGGAAGACTGACATTCCAGCTATTTCCCCTCAACGCTACACCCTCCGTTCAGATAATCAGGCACCAGGGCCCCAGAGTATCTTGGCCCTGGATTCACAATCTAAACTAAACCTTTTGTGGCATAGTCAAATGTCTCAGAAAATAGCATATATAGAGACAGGATATTTTTATATACACAGTAAAAGAATATACAGAGTATATACATAATCACATAGAGTATGTACGATGTGTATATATGGAGAGAAAAAATATAGAGAGTATATATATATATATAGATAGATAGATAGATAGATAACATAGAGAAAGAGTGAGCACTAACCAAAGTACTTTATTAAGTATTTAATAAAGCAGGTAATCATAATAAGTACTTGAGTAGGTACTATTTTAAAACATAGTACACAATTATAAGATGTAAAGAAATTCAAAATCCTAGTAATAGATACTCACTTTATAACATTAGCCCTACTTAATCATTGTTTAATCTAAACATAGTTGTTCTCCCAAGGGGAAAAAAATTCAAGAAATATTTATTGAGCACATATGCCATTTGTCTCTGATTGTTCTGGGCCTTATAGCTATTCACAATCAGGTTTATAAGCTGTTGAGCCCTATGTAGCCTTTTTATGCTATGAATTTCCATTTATATTAGTTCTCGTTGTTGGATGATTATTTCAAGCTTCAAATGCATTAGGAAAACACAGAATTCATCTGTTCCAGTGAGAACTATCTCCCTTAGTGAGACAATCTTATTTTAAGAAATTACCCCTATTAACTTAGAACCTGGTATCTTAAAATACCTTTAAGCAGAACAAGTGTTTACAAAATACAAGGCTGTGACTTCTCCACAGCATATAGCAACACCCCCAGTGGATGGATGCATTGACTGAGGCACGAAGGGGTGGAGACTTGCCGACCGCTTCAGCTCCATCCATCAGGGAACCCCGGGCTGCTTCCGCACCCCCCTGTAGGGGCATATTCAGCTGCTAAGTGCATAAGCTAAACCGTCAAAGGCAGAGTGATTTATCACAAGCAGATGATGGAATTACTGTCAAGGAAAGAGAAAAGAAGTCATGACACTGTGTGTGTCATAGCAGAAAGCTAATGTAAAACCCAAGATGTGATTTTTGCACTCTGGGAAAGGCTGCGAGGATGGAAGGCAGCCCCAATTTATTTTGAGGGGAGTGACGGTGGGCCTCTCGAGAGGTACCACGCCACCACGCGTCAGTCTGCGTGGCTGATCTATTGTAGAAGGCAAAGGAAATCATGTTTCTGGATTTCTACTGCTTCCTGGCCCCTATTTGCATACTATTAAGGAAGTTTTAGAACAAGAGGCAGTTTATAAAAATAGAAACCTTAATAATTACAGGAACAAATAGATTACACATTTAGCAGCCACTGTAATTACAAAGCTGCTTGCATCGTTTTAGTAACTGTCCCTCCTTATTACAATCTGCTGGACTTAATTGATGGGTAAAGAAATGAAAATAGGGGGCAAGGGAACTCTGGAGATGAGGCAAAACACATGTTCAAAACACAGCCTTCAATCGGGCGAAGCAAACTAGTTATATTTTCTCTCTAAATATGCTATTTTCTGCTTTTGTTCCTACCATTCGCTTCACCTGGAAAGCACTTCACCGGGTTCAGCAGTCTTTGAACCTTTCCCATCTTCCCAGAGGCAACTCGGGTACCACCTCCTCCCACCTCGCCTTCCTCCCCAACCCTCCAGAAGCCCTCTCCTGCTTCTGCCTACCCCCCAAAAGTTCCAGCCTAGACCTTTGTTAGAGACATATCCCTTTCTTCACTCCATTATATATTTATGTGTTTGCTCATCTTCTTTTTCCTACCGAAAAAATCCGTCCCTGAGGATAGGCTCTTTGTATGATCCAGCCCTGGGCATCCAAAGCGAACACCTCAGGACCTTGATACGGGATAGCACACACTCAAGTGAATGAATGAATGAATAAATGACCAGGATGGAATGCTAATAACAACACTTCTCTAATGCTAATTATGCGCCAGGAACTGCTCTAAGTGCTTGCCGGAAATATGTTCACACATCATATTTTTATCTGGATTGTACTAAGATAAGCCACATTCTAGGTGAGAGAGGCAATGCTCAAAGGGACCTCTAATCTGAAGTGTGTTTTCTCATGGAAACCACCATTCTCAGCAATAGCTACGATGTGTATAAAGTAGTTCAGAAACTACACACACCCAATGTTTATAGCAGCATTACCTACATTGGCCAAACTCTGGAAGCAGCCCACGTGTCCACTGACAGATGAATGGATAAAGAAGATGTGGTATACACACACACACACTGGAATATTACTCGGCCATAAAAACGAATGAAATCTGGCCATTTGCAATAACATGGATGGAGCTAGAGTGTAATGCTAAGTGAAATAAGTCAGAGAAAGACAAATACATATGTCGCTCATATGTGGAATTTAAGAAAGAAAACAAATGAGTAAAGAAAAAAAAAGAGAAGGAGACAAACCAAGAAACGGACTCTTAACTACAGAGAACACACTGATGGTTACCAGAGGGGAGGTGGGCGGGGGGATGGGTGAAACAGGTGATGGGAATGACGAAGGGCGCTTGTGATGAGCACTGGGTGTTGTATGGAAGTGCCGAGTCACTATATTGTACACTCAAAACTAATATTACATCATATGCTCACTATAGTAGAATTAAAATTTTAAATTTAAAAATTAAAAAAAGCAGTTCAGATACAAAGAGGGGATGCTGATATATACCCTAATTCACAGAAGAGAGCGGTGAAACCTAGTTCATCAGCATTATCCCTAGCAACCTGGAGACTCAAAAAGCACTTCCACCTTCTCATCTTCTCCGCCCTCCTCCCACCCTTACAATGTTTCCAGTGCCCACCCCACCCCTGCGCGCACACATGTCCACCCAGGGACCTCAACTGCACGCCCGGGGCCATGGCTTTATGTCACCAGAGGGGTCAGACACAGGCAGTTCGGAACTCTATGATGCCACATGCTTCTCTCCCCCAGAGTCCAAATATTCTCTCGATCGTGTCTCTACCATTCTGCAACTACCGTGCACACATTCGCCCACATATTCCTGTCTAATGATCGCACCCATCAGCAGATGGGCCTTAAAGCCACAATCAGAAACCACCATCCACGCGCCTTCGGAGTGGGGCCCACAATGTGGCAAATAGACCATTATCTTCTCCAATGCTACCTCCAGGGAAGAACAAGTACCACAGATGGCTGCACTTCTTCTCCCCTTTCAATGTCATTATAATTAGAAAAGTGACTAACGTGCACCAGGGGACTGAAATTTTTGAAGTTGCAAAAAGTGAAGGTTTTAAAAATGATTTTATATCGACAGCATTATAAGCTTTTATGATAGTCTAGAAACCAAAAATGTCCCCCATAAATGATCTCATCACAACATCTTGTGCTGTGAAGTCATGGTAAGTATGACGTTGATGTTTTAAGCAGGAAAAATGGGCAACAGAGCAATTAAGTGAATCGTTCAAGGTCACGTATGACACTAATAGCAAAACCAGGATGAGAATGGAAGTCGCTTAACTTTGAGGCCAGAGCTTCTCTCAGAAGAAAAACAAAAAAAAAACAAAAACAAAAAACCTAGAAAAATCAAAGATGACTCTATTGTTGTCATTACTGTTAATCTTTTCTGCACTTAGGACTCAGTTAGGTCATTGACTCAACCAGTAGCATGACATGAGCAAGCATATCATGGACGACAGAGCCAAACGCCCGTGCCCAGCACAAACTGGGTATTCAATAAATATTTGTTGGGTGACTGACTGATACCACTTATATTTATTTAAAATATGTAGTCTTTATGTCCTACGTAACTGGAGTCTCGAGTCCTGTTTCTTCCCAACTCTAATTCATCCACGTGGTGCCACCGGCTAGGTCTCCCTGAGGCCCTCCTCATGAAGTTCTTCTGGCCCAAACATATTAATGGCTATGTCCCAGCATAAATACCCTAGCGATAAATGTCCTAGCAGTCCAGGTCTCCACTGCATGGCCCAACTGCTACCTAAGCCACGTTCAAGCTTTCTGTACGAGCCCACTTAGATCCCCAAATGTGACTTCTCATCATGTGGTGTGAAAAGCATACGGACTCTGCATACCTGAGTTAGACCCTCAGCTCTAGCAAACTTTCAGCGAGTCAAAGCCTCTCCAAACTTCATGTTTTCTTTCAGTGAGATTGAAAACTAGTAGTCCACCTCTTCATCTAATTCATTCATATCTAATCAACCTATTCTGAGGTTCAAACGGGATGCTGCTTTAGCCAACCGCAAACTGTACAGCCCTACACAAATGGGATCTAACAGGGCTTCCCAAACGTTACTGGGCAGGGTCTGATCCCACAGGCCTGGGGGAGAGCTGGTTCCACATCTCGAGAGCAAGCTCTCATGAGCTCAAGACTGCTGGGCTGGGTCACACTTTGGGCAGCAAGGGCACAATCTGTTCTCTGTTTTACATATTTTTTTCCAATTGTATGGTTTTCCATCTGAAATGACTTTCCACTTCTCTTTAAACCCAAGCTCCAAAGTTCAGCTCAAGCTCAGCCTTTCCAAAGTCTTCCACAAACCACTCCAGACCACACTGATGGCGCCCTTCTTAGTTTCCAAAGCTTCCATTCGGTGGCTACACTATTACTGGGGAAATGTTATTTTGTATTATTTAACAGGGCAGATATAGTGAAATGCTAAGCTGTTAATGATTCTCTCCTGAAGGAAAGAAACCCTAATTGACATTTCTATATCCTTCCAAGTAAACCCGACACATCGCTGTATACAGAACAGCCTATGATACATTTTGTTAACTAATTCCTTGCAGAATGGTGCAGGGGGAAAAAAAAGATGATGATGGATGACAACCCAGTAATTCCGGGACCTAATCCTGGTTCCAAGCACTAATTAAGACTTTGGACAAATTAAGCATTTGGGTAAACAGTGATTTAACCTGCATCTGTTTCCCCCCCCCTCAATCTTTCTCCCAAATAAAATGGGAATACCACCACCTGACCACTTCCTTCTGTTACTTCCACTTCATTCTTAAAAAATTTGAGCGAGTACCAGCCCTTTGCAACATGCCTGTTATCAGGCGATAACAAGGATGGATAAGAAACAAGTACTTCCTTTCAGGCAAATACATTCAAGTGAGGACAACAAATACACACAAAGCTATAACACAAGGCCGATTTTGACAAATGCGGTGTTTGCCATGGTAGAAATGAGGTTAATGAGAACACAAAGTGGATGGGAATTCCAACGGGGAGAATAAGGAAAAGGTTGCAAATGTGACACCTGAGCGAGGTAGTAGGTTAATCAGAACCAAAATCAGGGGAAGGGATTTTTAGGCCAAAAAAAAATTAATAATAATAGGCCAATCAGAGTCGGGAAAGCAAAGAACACATTTTTAGCGTTCTCTGAAGAAGTATTACAGGGCTAGCTCAGCTTTTCCCAAACTTTGGTCATCTGGATACCCCCTGCAAGAGTTTTATGTGCTCATTTTCTGTTTTCTATTATTTACTTAATAGTCTTTTAAATCGTTTCAAATTTTTTGAGTTTTTATTTAAATTCCAGTTAGTTAATTTATGCTGTAATATTAGTTTCCGGTGTACAATGTAGTGATTCAACACTTCCATACATCACCTGGTGTTCATCATAACAAGTGCCCTCCTTAGTCCCCATCACCTATTTCACCCACCACCCCCCCCCCACAACTCCTCTGGTAACCGTCAGTGTGTTTTCTATAGTTAGGAGTCTGTTTCTTGGTTTGCCTCATTTTTTCCCTTTACTCATTGGTTTTGTTTAATTTCACATGAGTGAAATTATATGGTATTTGTCTTTCTCTGACTGATTTATTTTGCTTAATACTCGCTAGCTCCATACATGTCATTGCAAATGGCAAGATTTCATTCTTTTTATGGCTGAGTAATATTCCATTGTATATATATACCACATCTTCTTTATCCATTCATCAACTGATGGACACTTGGACTGTTTCCACAGTTTGGCTATTGTAGATAATGGTGCTATCAACATTGAGGTGCATGTATCCCTTTGAATTAGGGATAAATCAGGTAAATACCTACTAGTGCGATTGCCAGATCATAGGTTAGTTCTATTTTTAACTGTTTGAGGAAGCTCCATACTGTTTCCAGAGTGGCTGCACCAGTTTGCATTCCATGAACAGTGCAAGAGGGTTCCCCTTTCACCATATCCTTGCCAACACCTGTTGTTTCTTGTCTTTTTGATCCTAGCCATTCTGACAGGTGTGAGGTGGTATCTCGTTGTGGTTCTGATTTGTATTCACCTGATAATGAATGAGGATGAGCATCTTTTCATGTGTCTGTTGACCATCTGTCTGTCTTCTTTGGAAAAATGTCTATTTATGTCTTCTGCCCATTTTTAAATTGGATTATTCATTTTTGGGGTGTTGAGTTTTATAAGTTCTTTATATATTTTGGATACTAGCCCTTTATCAGATATGTCATTTGCAAAATTGATCCAAATTTTTTAACTTAAGTAAATTTGCTGAGGAATACAATTTTATATCAATAGAGATATGACCAGCCAGATTGAGCTATGAAAATAAACACCATATCATAATGCCAAGTATTGGCTACTATGTTTTTTTTTAAGGTGGGCCACAAGAGAGATTTTCAAGCAAGATTTGGGGGGTAGGGCGGAAGGACGAAAGCAAAGGAGTAGCCATCTTGTTTTTTGTGCTCAGAAGGCTGGGGCAGGTGCTCCCGTGCCTCACATATATGGCCGCTTCTTTGCTGGCTCACTTTGTTGGTGCAGCAGGGCAGTTGGGCCTGTAACTGAGCCACGTTCCCCTGGACCCTCCCTCAGCATCTCTGACTCCTGGGCCAGGTGTGCGTTTCGTTCCATGATGAAAAGCAGTTGCTTCATCAAGGCTCGAGGCAGAGAACGACACAGATCCCGGTCATTTCTCATGGCTTCCAGATCATAGTTTTTCTTCCAGACTGCCTTCCCTGCAGACTTCAAGCTCCAACAGCAGACACGAAGACAGCAGCCTTACAGCCAGCTCCCACAATTGCATATGGTCAAATCTCTGTAATAAATTATTCACTGACTACAGGTATAATCATATACATATAAATATATATGCTCCACACACACATACACACACATGTGGGTCCCCGTCCCAGGAGTTCTGCTTCCTGCCTCTCCGGTTGAACTGTGACTGACACCACCTTGAACAAATATGGCACAATATCAGCACTTACCAAATCTGGAAGTAGGTACACGTGTGTTTGTGACATTATTTCCTGTATTTCATTGGAAATGTTTCATAATTTAAAAAGAAGCTTTAAAAGAAAATGAATAATAAATACAATAAAAACAGAAAAATGTCATTACATTCCAACGAGGCAATGTTTTCTGCCGAAGTCTGAGCCTTCTTTGGTTCTTACTTCTAGTTCATTCCCTTTGTGACAACAGAAATATTTGCAAATGTTTTGAGAAGTGCTAGCATCGCAGGAGATTTTCTTCTTAGACAAAAGACAGATTAAGGAAGAACGGAAGAGGGACTGACCCTCTCACTTTATAAGCTAATGCTATTTAATACTATTTCCATATGCCACCTAACTCTACCATGCAAGCCATTCTTTGGGACATCAGAGAATGCAGAAAGATAGAAGATTAGAAATAACGAGAGAGCATTTGTGATAAGCAGGTGTTGTGTGTAAGTGATGAATCACTGAATTCTACTCCAGGAACCAATACTGCTCTGTATGTTCACTAACAAAATATGTTAAAAAGAAAAGAATAGAAATGACTGATGGAGTAATATAGAATCAAGAACAACAGTGAGAGGGTATTTCTGGAAGTGGGGGAGAGATGTCTTCCGCTTGGACACTGTGGAGAAAGCCTGAGCTGTGTGTGTCTTGGGATTTGCTGGCGCTCCCTCCTAAGGCAGCCTCTGACCGTGGTAATGAACCAAGCTCCTATTCTGCAAACCTCACGGGGACACTGACACAATGCCAACCAACGACCGGGCATTGGGCAACTTTAAGAAATTCTGAACTTGCAAAACATATTAATTAAACCTTCATGATCCAGCCATTTCCCAGAGCACAGTAACGACCGAGGGGTCACCTCCAGAAACTCACTCAGCCATCTCACGGCAGAGGGTCACAGCATTCAAGTCTAGCGTTCTTTCTGTCACACACTGTCTGTCTTCACACACTGTGTGTGTGTGTGTGTGTGTGTGTGTGTGTGTGTGTGTGTGTGTATTGTCTCATTAAGCGAATACCTTCTCTGTCAGGGCACATGCTAAGTGGCTGTGCTGTGGGTGGCCCTGCCAGGCATGCTGCTGGGGACCTGGGTGCTGTAGAGGTGTTGAGCTGGTTGCTTTCCAAGGCACATCCCAATTTTGAGATGCCCGAGGCTCAGAGGAGCTCCCTAAACCTCCCCAGGGCTCCCTGGATGTCCATAAGCGCCCTGGATGGAAATCTGGTCGGATCAAGTTGCAACTTCATCTGCTTTACGCCAGGGGGCAGTGTCTGTCTATAGACAGCAGCTTTCCTGAGGACAGACTGGGGGACAAGCGGAGCTCTGGTCTCTCTGAACTATGGTGCCCCGCTCACCTAAAGTGATGGGAGAACACCAGTAAAGGTTCCCCGGATTATCACCCTAACTCAGGGCCACTGTCTGAAGGCAGACAGAACTAAATCTGAGGGTAAGGGCAGCATAAACACCTGCTCAGACTAGCAGAGAACCCTGGTAGATGCTCCCGTGTTCTGGAGTCATGACAGAAGCTCTTACTAAGGCCCTGTGTTCCCATCATGGCTGAACCCCCGGTGGTGGTGAGAAACCCCGAGGCACAAGGGCTGGTCTTAATGACTAACCCAGTGAGCTCTTGACTGATATGTACGGTAGGCACTTCATTACTTGCTTATGGTTGAGAGGTTGGAACCACCTCAGAGAAACCTCACCCAGAGAAGTCCTTCCACGAATCTCCTGGGGAGATTAAGACATGGAGGCAAATGCAAGCAGGCGGGAGACATTCGTCGTGACAGTGTTCTATAGAGTTTAATAAAGTACCCTGAACAAAACTCCCTCTACCACATGCTCCTCAACGTTCAATTCACAGACCACAACTCACAGCGTTAACTGGTTAAAGAAACAGCAATAGGAGAGTGGACGGTTAGTCTCATAGAGTGAACGGTAGCATTTTCTTCTAAGTACGCACATCTTTTCTATATCCCATTTGTATTTTTTCAACATTTAACACAGAGAAGCAAAACAAAATTCATGAACCCGCCATCACAATGAACTAGTTTCATTTTAATATATTTGCTTCAGATTTTTAAAATACAGTATTACGAATACAGAGCAAAGCTCTTTTGCAGCCCTCCCACTCCGACCTGTCCCTTCATCCCCTGGAGGTAACCAATCTCCTGAACTGGGCATGGAGCCTTCTACTCCATATGCTTATACTCCTACACTGTCCATATACATTCATAAACCAAATATGGTATTGTTTCCTACGTGTTTACAAATTTTTACGAAGTTATGTGTCACACTGTATACACCAGGCTGGCTATTTTTTTTCATTTAACATTGTGTTTTAGAAATTCATTCCTGTAGCTGTTTATAGATCTGGTTCATTCACTTCATCTGTTATATTCTATCAAATTTATACCGCATTTTAATGACCTGGAACCTTTTTGAGAGTCATTTAGGTGGCTACTCATTTTTGTTATTACAAACAGTGCTGCAATAAGCATCCTAGATATAACTCCTTATGCACAAGTTCAAGAGATATTGGGAGGACACACACCTAGGAGTCCAATGCTGGGTTTTAATTGTACTAGCCAGTGCCAAATAGTTCTCTAAACCAGTAGTTCCCACTTCTCATTTTCATCCCACCTGTACTGTTAGACTATTTAATGTGTGCTAATCTAATAAGTGTGAAATGATATTTCATAGTCATTTTAATATGCCTGTCCCAGATGACCACTGAAGGTAAACATCTTTTCATGTGTTGACACATGCACTTTCCTGTTCTGCAACACTCCCAGGTCAACCATCCCACTTTCTAAGTCACCATGAAAAGACATTTATTGTGTGAATGATTTGAATGCACTGGTAGCTCTAGGATCTGGTAAATAAGGTTGGGGTTATTAAGAGTTTACGTTAAAATAATGCATTCCGGAACACCAGAGGACTATACCTCAAGCTCGGGTCCTCAATGTCATCACAATTTTGCTGGTGAAACTAATGCTTGTTACAGGTTACATGTTGGCTAATAGGTGTTTTAAATCCTGTGCAAATCATACTACAATCTGTGCTTTGTGATCCCTAAGAAAATGAAGGAGCCGGAGTCTGTGGCTTAGAACAAAGAAGTAGGATCCATTTTCACTTTGTGTCTAAAGGGATCCAAAAACAAAGAATTGTATTCCAACACTTCTCCTCCAGACAGCCTGACAAACAAACATATACATATGCGAACACCAAATAATGATGATGGCATGAAGTCTGAATCACTATCAGGAAATAGAAACAGAAATAAAGTACACAGAATTAATCATATTTACATACTACAAATAGCTCTTACCCAAGGGAGGGCACATATATCTGGAGAGTAAGAATTTTTCTAACTGCAAAACGAAATATTACTGCTTGTTCATAAGACAACTATTTTGACATAAGGCAATCATCTTTTCCTTTAGCTTCTGGCTTATGTACTTTCAAACTACATAGCACTATTATGAGGGGCATTTACATCTTATCGTAGGAAGAGAAATCTACAACATCTGCATCTGTTCTTTTTGTATCTGAAAGTTGACTGCTACAGAGATTCCGAAGACTGTGTCCGCAAAGAGTGTCAAGAGAAGTCTCCTAAAGGAAACCGCATATTGAGGTAACTTTTGATGAGCTACGTGATGGTATCAATAATCCAAGAAAACAGTTAACCTAAAGACCTTTAGAGTTGGCTTTGTAACATGGTTTTGGCCTTTTAGTTTGAACTTGGATGTGTTCGAAGGAAAGGGAGTTAAAACCATTAAAAATAATACTAATGGCCCCAGAAGGAAGAAAATGCAAAAGGATATAAAGTTGCTCTCTCTGTCCCTCTAGTTTTGTGTTTCTCAGCTGGGGATGGTCATTACCAGCCCGTAGATGCAGAAAAGGCTCGTGCTGCAGCACAGCCCGCTGTCTGGCTGCCCCTCTCCCTGGCAGTCCCATGCACAATGTGCAACGCTGTCTGGCAGGGCCCCCTCTCCCTGCAGGGCTGCTGCGCAGGTGGTCTCTACGCTCCTTGGGCAACGGGAGACCGGGGCTTTGGTTTTTATTTTTTATGTTTTTCCAAGACTTTATTTTTTTTTTAAAGTCATGTCGACACCCAACATGGGGCTCAAACTCACAACGCCAAGATCAACGTCCCACCAAAGGAGCCAGTCAGGCACTCCAGGGCTTTGGGTTTTAAAGCAAATATCGATCTCCCACCTAAGCCTACTCTGAAATGGGCTTCTTGCTTTTTCCTCTGTTAGAAGAAGCAACCTCCACAAGATGATGAAAGCATCATGTTACAACTGCGTAATGGGGCTCCCAGGACTCCCACCCCACAGGCCAGCCCTAGCCGAAACCATCTCCAACAAGAGACTTGGTAGAGAGGTCTTTGGTGACACACTCTCATTTCCAGGATAGTGTTGGGAGACCCCAGGACCATGAGGATCATGTATCTCAACGGGGTGGTTAAGTCCTCAGAAACAGGTACCGTGGTGAAGGATTCACTTCTACTTGGACTGACGCACCGACTCTGTTGGGACAGACACAGCGACAGGGCACCTCCCAGCCCACACCTAAAGATGAAGTCACTGATTCCCAACACTCTTAAGACCCAGTTCTCTGATGGCAAATCCTGACCACATGTCAGGCAGGCATCAGTGAACAGTCACGGTCCCACGCTTAGGGCTCTTTGGTACTAAATTCTAACCAACTGGGTCAACCATAAAGAAAAGTGAGGGAAACAACAGGTCCTGAAGCCAGCTCAGTGGCCTTTTCAGTGCTGCACACCCTCAAGATAAACTTATTCTCCGTAGGTGGACACCTGGCCAGGCCTGTAAGAAGATAACAACAGCAGGTGGAGTATAGGGATGGGGGGCGGGGTGGCATTGCTCAGAAAAAGGAGTCACGTGCCTGGAATTCTTCGTTAGAAGAGGAAAGAAAAAGAATTTTCTCAAAAAAAAAGTATTATAAATGAATATCAGGCATCATGGATACAATTTTATTTTCTCTGTGTTAAATACTCTTTTGTTTTAGGAAATACTTTCCCCCCACAGAAACATTACATTTAAAGCTGAAGGAATGAATTTAAAGGGACTTCAGAATACTGCATGTTTGTGAACTGAGAACTTGCTTTGCTAGAAGGACTGATATCATCTATCTGTCCATCATCTGAACAGCTCTTCTGGCTGGGGAGAAACTCAACTGAACTTGCAAACATTGTAATGGAAAACAGAATCAATAAGACAACGGGTACCGCCCTCCACACCCCTGTCTGCCTGCTGAGCGCTTGCCTTATGCCAGGTTTAAGCAACTGGTGGTGATTAGACTCAGGACTGCCCTGTACTTTCCTTAGGATAATTATCATCACAGGGTCATTGTACTTAATTTAACTGTCTGCCTGCCTCAGCCCAATCCCCACTAGAAGGCAAGCTTCACCAGAAAGGGGCTTTGATTCGGCCGCCATTGTAGCCCCTGCCGAGCACACAGTAGGCACTCATTAAATATGTGTGGACTGAAGAAATAGTGCAATGACTCACACAGTAGATACTAACAAAGAGTTTGTGAATGAACCAACTTTAGAATATTGGGAGCAGTAACTGATGTTAAATGGGCCATTTAGGCTGGCAAAGGAGGAGTAACTCTTGCCTGGCAAAGTGTATCGATAGTGACCTCGAGCATACCAAACCCACATTTTTAGGCTGGGTGGGCAAGCAGTCTGAGAATTCTGCACAATGAAGAAACGATTCCATTTTATAACCACACGTTGTAGACGGCATTTTTCAACTTATGAAAGTCTCCGCCCAAGTCTGGCTTCTGAGCAGAATGACCCAGCAGAACTTAAACCGGAGAGAAAGCCTTGCACGGAAAGCATCTGACACAGGAGGCCCCTCGAATCCAGGAAAAGGTGGTAAGGGGACACCCAGAACTGAAGGAGGCCGCTCTAGATCGGACCTCCGTGGGCCGGCGACCAGGGCTCTCTCTGTGCTCCAGATTCCAAGGTGACGTAGCCACAGGTGAGAAACAATTCCCTCGCGCATTCACGGCGTATCCCAGGGCACCGCGGGACTGGGCATCATTTATTCACCAGCTCAAGGGCGGAAGTACATCCCCACCCTCTTTCTCGCACTGCTTCTCCCACTCGAGGTGGCGGGGAGGGTGGGCCTGGCGGAACCGCCCACGGGGGTGGCTCTAAGGCTGGGGTGGGCACCGCAGGCCAGGCCCGCGGGCGACCTTGGCGTGCCGCGGCCCAGGCCGGCCCTGCGGGGCTGGGGGCTCGCGGCCCCTCGGGGTTTGGGGAGACGCGGCGGCGGCTGGCCAGGCTTCGCGGCGGGGGGGCGGGGGGAATGGTCCGCGGGAGGCCGGGAAGCGGGGCGCGGGAGGAGGCGGCGGGGGACTCACCTGCAGCAGCACGGCCAGCAGGAAGCACAAGTACATCTGGTAGATGCCCATCTCCCCCACCGCCTGGAACGCCTCTTCCACCTCCATGGCTGGCCTGGCCCGGGGGCCCCGGCTTGGCCCGGCGGTGCGGAGCGGGAGCTGGAGCGGGGGCCGGGGCTGGGGAAGGGCGGGGGCGGGAGCGGAGCCGGAGCGGGCGGGCCGGGCTGCGCGTCTGCGCGGGCGGGGCGCGGGGCGCGGCACCAGCCGCCCCGGCCGCGGGTCTTCCCGGTGGGGACCTGGGTCGGAGACAGCTTGCAGGGCGTGCCGCTCACAGGGCCAGGGAAGAGGAAGTGGGCTCGGGCTGAGGCATCCTCGCCGATGGAGAAACACGGAAACAGGAGCCAGTCGGCCTCCGGGCCCTGCTTGGGGCGGGGGGCGCAATAAGCGGGCGACCTGGTGGCGGCTCAGCGTTGTTTGTCCCTTTGCACAAATCGGGAATGGGGGCGTTCTAGAGCCTACGGAGAAGAGTGCTGCTCGGCCTTTCTTTGCAGTCCTACTCTGTACTAGCTTTGTAGGGGTCACAGGTAAACAAATTCTTGCAAAGCCGCGAAATTCATTTGCAAACAGAAATAGGAGGTATAAAGGAAATGCAAAAGAGCAAAGGTAAAGGTATGGGACAGGACGTGATGGATGCCAAGGTGTTTGAAGGGTCGGCAGCATTTGCCAGGCGGGAAAGGTGGAGGAAGACGAGGCAGGGCCGAGTGAGGGGTCACCTGCCTTAAGTTCCCTCATTGCCGCACCTCCTGAGCCTGGTGTTAACAGCTGCCTAGTATTCTCTTGTCCCGGCCACGACCCCCAATACAATGTGGACGCAAGAGGTGACCAACTAATATTTTATTTAGGCTTTCACGTCTAAGAGAGTGAGATGGGCCTGTAGTTTTCTTTTCTTCCTACTGTCCCTGTCTGCATTTGGCAGTAAGCTCACAGCAGCTTCCTAAAAGGAGTTTGAAATGTTTGATAAAAGTCTCCTTTAAATCTGGATTGGCTTGTTTTGCAGGGCGACCCCCTTATTACAGAGATAGATAGATAGATAGATAGATAGATAGATAGATAGATAGATAGATAAATTACATATATTTTTAGTGCTGTTTTTAAATTACTTTTTTTTCTAAAAATGTTTCTATTTTATCGATTTTTTTGGTTTTGTAATAAACTTGTTCATCTTGTTCTCTTAGGATTTTATAAAATCATGCTCTGGCTCTATGCCCTATTTTTCATTGTTAATATCGTTAATTGATTATTTTTCAACCTTATCAGTCATGCTAGAGGTTTCTTTTTCTTTTTTAAAGACTCAATTTTTATTTTGTGGTTTTCCTGTATTTCTTTGTTTTCTATTTTATGGATTATGTGAATTCTTTTCCTCCCTACTTACTTTTGTTAATGGGTAATTCTTTTATTAACTACAGGACTTAAAGTTTAGCTTATTTGTTTTTAATTTTACTTTTTTAAGAATAATTACATTTCGGGCTATGCATTTCTCTTTGCTCTGTCCTACAAGTTTTGTCATGTGGTTTTTGTTGCCTTTGGTTTGGAATATTCCATTCCATGACGTCCTAATGTCCTCATTAAACCAATGAACTATTTGTTAAGGCTTTTTCTTTCTTTCTTTTCTTTCTTTTTTTTTTTTTTAGTTTCCATGTAAATGTTACTGCTATTTTTTAGCCATCCTTTTATTATTGATTACTAATTTAAATATTTAAATGCTTTTTGAACAGAGATGATATTAAATCTTGGAAATTGTTTGAGGTTTCTTGTGACCAAGTATGTGGTCATTTTAGAAAAATGGACTGAGTGTATTGAAAATATTCTCCATTTGTTTGGGTGTAAGGTTCTCTATATATTAGATCAAACCTGTTAATTGTATTCAAGTAATGTGTATTACCACTGGATATATCAATAAATGTGTCAAAATCTTCCAAAATGTTTATCATTTTTGAATTTTTATCAAGTTCTTTTTATTTCTGTAAGTTCATAAAAGTACCAATTGAATCATTCCTTTTATATCATGATAAAATAGCTCTCTTCTAATGCTTTTTGTCTTGATTTTTATTTTGTCTAATGTTAATAATCCTGCATCGGGTTTTCTTTTTGTATTATTTTCCTTGTAATCTTTATTTTCATCCTTTTGTGTTCATTATGTTCTAGGCATGTTTATGGAAGGAAGGTCTTTTTGTCCATCCAATTTGATAGTCTTTGTCTTTTAACATGTGAATTAAATCCATTTATATTTATTGTGAGTGATATATTTGAAATTATTTCTACTATTTCATTTTCTGTTTTCTGTTTGCCATCATCTTTTTTTCCCCCTTCTTGTCCATCTGTTGGAGTCCGAAAGCCATTTTCATCCTGCCCTTCTCTCTTTTTGCTATTTTGGGGACAGATTGCATTATTATAATTAATATTGCATTATTATAATTAATATTATTATTATTATTTTGGTAGTTATGCCTATATTTTTAACATCTATGTAACCATATATTCTTCTACAACGTTCATAGTTGTTTAATACATCTATTCTCTTTTCAAACTCATAGGAACCTACACAAGATTCTGAAGGGATGCAGAACAAGTCTCCCTAAAATGTGCCACTTTAGCATGTTAACTATTTTTAGCGGAAGGCAATAAAGGCACAGCAGACTCAAGAAAAATTTTCCTCTCCTTTAAACTACCTAAAAGAATCTAGATAGGGGCGCCTGGGTAGTGCGGTGATTAAGCATCTGCCTTTAGCTCCGGGCGTGATCCCAGTGCTCTGGGTTCGAGCCCCACATCAGGCTCCTCCACTAAGAGCCTGCTTCTTCCTCTCCCACTCCCCCTGCTTGTGTTCCCTCTCTCGCTGGCTCTCTCTCTGTCAAATAAATAAATAAAATCTTAAAAAAAAAAAAAAGAATCTAGATAGGAGGTCTATCCCAGAAAGAGAACGATTACTAAGAGATAAGTTTTTTTATCTGAAAGACTTATCTGTATAGCAGCACAAACATCTACTTACCAAACATCTGCTCTTCTTATTGTCCTATGAATCACCCTTTACCCCTTTGCAGCGCCAGGCCCCTATCCCATTCCTTAGTTCAGGATAGCATATAAGCCTCAAGTGCCCAGCTTTTCCTTGGATCTCATATTCATATTCCCTGTATGGAT
The DNA here is from genome assembly GCF_017311325.1 of Ursus maritimus. Lineage (NCBI taxonomy): Eukaryota > Metazoa > Chordata > Mammalia > Carnivora > Ursidae > Ursus > Ursus maritimus. The sequence continues at coordinate 8,567,628 of NW_024423564.1, forward strand.
GAAATTAAATGTTTTTCTCCTGTTAATCTATCTTACGTTATTATTAGACCAGCCAAAGAACCTAGAATGGTTAAAAAAAAATGTTTTCTCCCCAACAATTCTAAGAATGCTTTATCTGAGAAAACATAGGAGGGCATAAAGATGTTATATTCCAGAAAACTTCATTAGGTCACTCAAGAAGTTACTGTTGTGGTGCTAAAACGTTGGTGGAGAAGATTTTTGTGAAGCGTTTTATTAAAAAACTTCTATTGTTAAGAAAGATTAGCCTGCACTTGTAAATAATAAGAAAGCAAGAAGAGGACTGTATGTCCTTTCAACGTAGTAATGAAGCATCGTTTAACAGGCCCACCCTAGGATTATTTAATTCTCTAAGAGAATTTACCTGTGTTTAACTTTGTATTTACTACAAATTAGATTCCAGATACTGTGCAATTCCATGTAAATTTGTAGATTTTTGTTTGGTAGAGATATAAACGATTATGTTCAATAGAAAAGATAACCTATTATTTCATTACCCTATAAAACATTCACTTGTTTTGTACAAATCTACAGATCCTATTTTAACATGATTTTTTTTTTCTAGAAATTACCAGTTCCTCAACTGTTCTTAGCACCAGCTTTTCCAGAGTACTGGTTCTTTCATCAGTTAAAATAAAATCTTTGACATGAGTTCATTCTCTATTGGTAAGAGAGTCATAGTTTTAACTTGAAAATTTTTCTTTGATGTCATGATGTATGGGGAATGAAAAAATTATATATTAATAGTCATATGATATATAGCTAACTTAATAAATTGTTAAGTAGAAATTGGGTTCTTTCATCTTCTTAAAAGTTTATCTATTAATTCGTCTTACATTAGACGTATATGGACATATATGCTAAAAGCAGTTGGCTAGTGTGAGGACAGGAAGTGCAACCTGTAGATTGTCAGAAATGAGATCTGATGGGTTAATAGAGGCCAGGTGTGCAGTGCTAAGGAGCTTAAACTTTCTCCTGCAGGTGACAGGGAACCACTGAAGTGTTTTAAGCTAGAGTGGTAGGATTTTTAAAAGATAAAAGATGACTTGACAGCAGTGTTAAAAGCATGCAACACCAGTTGAAACAATGCTGTAATGGACCAGGCAAGAATCAATGAGGACCTGAGGGCTTAAACCAGAACAGTAATAATATAGATGGAGAAGTGAAGTCAAATTTAAAGTAAAACTTCAAAAATTGATAGTGACTGCATTTTGCACAGGCAAAAGAGAGACACATCAGGAATGACTCCTATGTTTCTGACCTTGATGACTGGGAAAATGGAGATGCTATTAATTGAGGTAGGGAACGCAGAGGGTGGAGTAGGTTGGTGGTGGTGGGTTGCAGGGCCTAGGACAGGAATGGTGGCGCAGACCGGCATTGCTCTTTTAAATGGTCATTGTCCCTTTAAGATCCTGCCCTTCCCCCTTAACCCACCCAGGCCCCTGCTGGATTTGCTTGCCCTAATTTACAGGCAGCACCAGAGCTTCTGAGCATGCGCTGAAGAAAGAGCTGGACTAATTAAAGCTCTCCTGACGCTCAAGGTATTGCATCTGTGGCTCTTAGCAAAGAGTTCCATTTTGAGAACGTATTTTCCCATCTGACTATTATTTTCTCATTTTTCTTTTTCTTAAGCCCTTTTCTACCGTAATTTTATATTACCTGAATCTTTTCTTTATCACTCAGGAGTAATGAGCATTGCAGGGTTTTTTTTTTTAAATAATAAAAAATTAAAATAATGTTTAGAATAAGGTGTCTGTCAAATACATACTTTTGGGGATCTGAGAAGAAAAATGGTAAACTTTGGTAAATCATATAAAGCTTTGAGGCACATAGACTCAATCATTATAATCTTTCTAAATTATCATTCTAAAAGCTGCACACCTAACCACTGTATCATGTCTTCTGCTCTATTGGTAATTCATGTCCCAGAAGGCTACTGAAATTTGGTGTGCAAGATAACAAGACTTCATGCATGTCAAGTGTTGTTCAAGTCCTTGGAAATCAGTGTCGTAGACCCACTAAATGTGCCGAGAATTACTGTCTTCTTTAAAAATCTGAAGAACATTTTTCCTTCTGCATAAACCTTCACGCTGTAATAACCCTCCATTATTAGTACTTCACAGCAACATACCTTAATTAAGATAACCGAAGTACAAATACCTCTGTCAACATTAAGTTGATATAAAGAAAGCAAATTTGGGAATAACCAGATCACAAGGAAGCCTCCCTCCTAGAAGGAAGGAGCAAGAAGACCGAGGCAGGAGAAGCAAAAAGCAGATGGAATTGGCAGGGAGATGAACGTGTCTCCATCAACCAGCCTCCCAAACCAACAACTGTCATTCATATAAAATAAATCTAAATTAATGGGGAGAAATTGGCCATTCCCATGTCTTAACCTTAGCAATAAAGGAAAAGAGCATGGGCCTTAAAAAGGTCATGTGATGTCATCGGCACTGGGTGTTCTATGCAACTGATGAATTATTGAACTCCACATCTGAAACTAATGATGTACTATATGTTGGCTAATTCAATTTAAGTTAAAAAACAAACAGAAGAGGATGAGTAGGGTCAGGTCTAAAATTCAGGAGGTTATAGTAGAAGTATATGAAATATGAGGGATATCAGCCATTAATTGTGCTTGAATTTAGATAATAGAGTGTTTTGCTTGCTAAGAGTCCAATTTTACATGCTGTCCCAAGAGGCACTGAGCTTAGATAATAGGACTTTCATTTAATTCAACAAATTCATTCCTGAGTGCTCAACTTTAATGAAAATGTCCGTGTTGTTGTTCCTGTGGTTGCTGCTACTATTTCTTACAGGGAGTTACCCAACAAGGGAATACAGCCTGAAATGATGAATTTGCTTTACTGAGGGGGTCAATAAGCTGGGACTGCAACGCAGTAGGATGGGTGAACATTTACCCTATACAAGGACAAGGGCTTCCAAGTTGCCCCTGAATTAAAATCTGGGTGCTGTTGGAACTGCCTCCACCTCCTTAGCTGTTGAGTGTTGCTCAAAGCTGATGATAACCTGCATATCTAGAGTTTTAACCACAACTGGGTCTTCCAGTTAAAACCAGCAATTGACATTGCATTCAGAAAATAGGCAGCCAAAGTAGATTTCAGAGAATCAAGTGCAATCTACTCAATCTCAGAAAGGAGAGGTCCCAATCCTAAACCATTCCGAAAATGCAAGTATTAGATTCATTCGACAAACAGTTGCTGAGCAACTCATCTGTCCTGGGGGATGTCCTGGGTGTGAAGAGTATGGCATTATACCAGCAGAGCCTCTCCCTCTCCCTCTGTCTGAGCACATGCTTTCCAGTGAAGACTTCCTTCTTGGCTGCAATTCTGGAAGGCCCCGGGTGGAGGAGGAGGAAGAGGAGTTGGTGACTATGTAAATTGCAAGCTTCCTCTATTAGCTGATCATGAAATCAACCCCAAATTCAAATGTAACAATGCGGACCAAGTAAATCATAAAGGGGGGCTTTGCAATCCAGTCAGTCTTCTTCAGTCTAAAGGCTCTTGTCCCTGTGTTTATCTGCCTTAAGAAGAAAGTAGTCAAAGGTCATTATCTCCTGGTAATGAAAGTCACTTAGTCGAAAGTTACAATAGTGCACAAATCCACAAAAAGAATTTACATGATCTTCAGAACCAAAGGAATTCCTCGTTTACTGGCATACAGCTATTTGAGCCAAAAGATCATAATGCGTTTTAAACAGTATAAACTCCTCTTCATCAGTCTTCATTTGCATGAGAAGAGTGTCTTATTCACAGCCAAACAGAACCAGTCAGAGCCTCCTGTCAATGATCTAGTCTAGCACAAGACTTTGAATATCCTCAGTTTCATTTTCCACTCCTACCAGGGCTGAGATGCTTCCATCACCTTTTTTTAAGTCACGTGGCCTTTTGCAAATCTAAATGCAAGCGAATGGTTTTTCTCAGGAAAAGGAGGGTGCAGGAGAGGGCACACTCATACACGTATTTTGAGTACTATTTTTTAAAAATCACCGATTCCAACCCCGCCAGGGTAGAAATGATGAATTAAAGGCTGTCGGAGTTTAGATAATACGTTTAGAATGCTTTGGAACCATTGAGAAAGTCACACTGTTGGTAGAGAAGTACATGAAAACCCAAGTTCTCAAAAGTTTGTGCCTTTCTGTTTTTTAAAACTACCGGGGACCACTCTCAAGTTATAGGCCCCATTTCTGAGAAATTTTTCTCACCTGGAAATATGAATATAGAACAGTATTATCTTTGTAACACATTCGCGCACTGATTCCTTTGTAGGCAGAGTAACTGTGCCCCCGGATCCACAATGATGTTAAGGTTGGGGCTGAATAGGGCCTTCCGTGCCTGTCTCCCAAGCCAGAGACTCTAGGTGGGCGTGTGTGATAACTCAGCAACGTGAGCGCAATCACACACGCAGAACGAGTTCTCATCTGTTGTGTTTGAAGCCGAAGAATGGAATCGTGTTGTAGCTTTCCTTTGTGGATTATTCCTCACTCAACAGCCATTCTGCTTTTGACCTGATAAAACTGGGCCACAGAGATCCTGCACCACCAGGCATATTTCCTGTTGGGCTGTGAATGTCTAGGTATGGCTAATTACAATTCGCACCTCCTTAAGTCCTCTACCAATCCACTGAAGGCTATTTTGTCTCTTAGGTTGACTGTTTGGAGCACCTTTTGCAGACAAAGCAGCAACCGGCCCTTTTGAAGGTGCCTTTTAATCTCAGATGATGACGGGAGATGATGGTCTTCCGTCCCGGTTGTCGATGATGTATTCTCAGCCTGGTCTGTTAAATGGCTGTATTCCTAATGCTGTGTCATTGTCATGACAGTATCACGGTGACCAGCTTTCCTTTCCTCTCCATCTTCCTCCCACGCCTGTGTGTGGAGGGTCCGAGGAAGAACTAAGATAGGTGAAAGAAGGCGGGATTTTAGGAGCACAATGGCGATGGCATGAAATAAGCCAACACAAATGATAATAGAGATATTTGAATAAAGATCCCTGAGTCCTTTGGAGTTTACGTCTTTATTTTTATCCCTCCTTTTTTCCAGCTGTGTGTCTGTGAGAGAAAAAAGTGCTTAGTTGCAAGGAGATGCGTGTCTCTTCGAATGACGTACAACAAAGATATTTCCTCAGACTTCATTTAGTTTTTAAAGATATTTTTTAAAGATATTTCCTCAGACTTCATTTAGTTTTTAATTTGTGGGATATTAAAATACAAGCTGATAACTAAACATCACTTAAGCAGAGAGGTTTCCTCTTCAGTGGAGTGGCTTACACGGGGAGTAGTGAGCATTCTGATGGAGATATTCTCTTGGAAGCTGGATGCAGAATGTAGGAATGGATTTCGTCCTGGGGCTCTCTTCTGGCCCTGCCAACAGGTGACCAGCTGGCACCAAATATAAGTATGACAGCTTGGTGCACTCAACTGAGACCCACGTTTCTATTTTTCTTCATCCGGAGAATAGCTAAAAAAATGATCTCTAATTCCCTTACTGGCATGGGGCAGTGCAGAAATAAATGAGCTCTCAGTTAAAGATTCTCAATAAAAATACATCGAAACAGAATTTTCAAGTTGACACTTGGTAGTCGTGTTTTAGGAACTGGGTGATCTATGAACCGAAGTCATGGGAGCCCCATCCATTCTCCACCCTAGGAACAAACTTGGGAAGTTCGATGATATGAGAGATTTCACATTTGAAAATTCAGCTTTGAGGGCATCCCATTTATGGGATGAATATCTTTCTGGGAGACCTACACCACCTTGATGGGGATGCAGAGCTAAGCGAGAAGATTCAGCCCTTCTCCTTTTTCCCTAAATTGCCTGATTTGACCTAGAATCAGCATAACCATGCTAAAGACTCACAAATACTTCAAATGAGCTCTTAAATGTTAATGCTTTCTCTTTCATTAATATTTCTTTAGGAGGTAATATAGCCAGCAATTAAACAGAGCTCTGGAGACACCTTGGTGGCTCAGTTGGTTAAGAGACTGACCCTTGATTTCTGCTCAGGTCAAGATCTCAGGGTCCTGAGATCGAGACCTGTGTGGGGCTCCATGCTCGGCGGAATCTGCTTCTCTTCCTCTCTCTCTTCCTCAGCCCCTTCCCTCTCTCTCTCTCTCTCTCTCTCTCAAATAAAGAAATAAATCTTTTTAAAAAGAGAGAGAGCTCTGCTGTAAAAGGCTCAGGACTGTTAGACCTCAGGTTCAGATGGGCCACAAGGGAAGTGCACCTGAGACTCGAGCAACATAGTGGTCCATTCCGCCCTAGCCGGCTGCTCTGTGCTCGGACACCTGGAAGTGCTGTGTTTGCTGCAAACAACGTCCGTTCTGGGCAGGAATGCACTGGAACTCATCGGCAGTCATACCCACTTCCCAGCTTCCCCAGCACCTGCAACGTCACTTTATTCCTTCGGGATTATATGTGATATGTCCAAGATCACTTAAAAATTCTTCCATACAGGGAAACAAAAGGAGACACTTAAATGAAACAATACCTTTCCTGGGAAGAAGCTGCCCGGCTGGTTATAGCTTTGGGGGGGAGGGTCGTGCAGGAGGCCGAGGTTTACTGAAAAACAAATCTTGATATGATTGCTCATATTTTCATTTTTTATAGCTTCCACTTCTCATTATATGTATGTTTTCCTTTAACTACAAGGGCATATTTATACTAACTTTTGAAGTCCTCGTCTGCTAGTCTGCCAATTCTGTGATCTCTTCCTTAATGGGTGTGTTTGTATTGACTGATTTTGCTCCAGATTATAGGTCCCAATTTCCTGCTTCTCGTACATAATTTTTTTTTCTATTGAATGCTGGAAATTGTGAATTTTGGTCATTGAGCCCTGGAGTTTGTCTTAGTTAAAGCGTATTAGATTTTATTCTAGCAAGCAGTTAATCTATTTGTGCATCAGCTTGACCTTTTGAAGCTTTTTCTTAAGCTTTGTTGGAGTGGGTTTGGAGTAGGCTTTACCGCGGGGCTAATTTAGTCTTCCAACAAAAGCATGACTCCTCTGAAGTGTCTAGACCTACCCCAGGTGTTCATTGTAGTCACTTCACACCAATTTGGCTTTTGCCTTTTCTATACCCTGGAATTGCTCTTTATGGGAACACCAACAACTCTGACATCCAAAGGGGAATTTCACTTTTCGTCTTAATTGAACTCTTGGTAGTGGCAGTGAACGCTGTTAACCACTCCCACCTTCTTGAAACACTTTTCTTGAGACTTTGGTTTCATGCCATTCTTGTTCTGCTCTTATCTCCTTGGCAATTTCGCTGGTGCCCCTTCTATCTTATCTTTCAATATTCCTCAGTGTTTCCCTGAAGCCCCCTTCCCATTTCACTCCACACTCTCTCTTTCTCTGGGGGATCTCACGCTGTGCCACGGCCTCCACTCCCATCTAGCTTACAAGGAAAAAAACTCAGTGTGTGTGTGTATGTGTGTGTGAAGTCTGTGTCTGTGTAGGTGCGTGCTCTCATCCTGGACTTTTTCCACCCTTCAGACTCCGCATTACCAACCCCATCTTCAGAATCTCTTCCTGAACATTTCAAACACATCATGTACAAAAGTGACCCCATGACTCCAGCCCACTGCCCTACACGTGCTTCTCTTCCAACATTCTCTCTCATGAAAAGTCACTACCCAGCTTCTCATGCAAAAAAAAAAAAAAATCTGAGTCATTCCTGCAGCCTCACCCTTGTGTATGTGAATATCAAATACAATCATTTTTTTCCTTCTAGATATCTGTTGAATCTGTCTCCAAGACCCAACAGGAATCTGCTGGTCCTGCACGCCAAGTGTGGTTCTTGAACAGAAGGGAGACACAGACAGTGTGAATATGACAGGGTTGAAACAGTCTCAGAGTGTTGTCCACAGCCAGATTAAAAAAAAAAAAGAATCTATTTATTTGAGAGAGAGAGAATGAGAGAGAGAACACTAGAGGGGGGAGGGTCAGAGGGAGAAGCAGACTCCCCGCTGAGCAGGGAGCCCAATGTGGGATTTCTTCGGGGACTCCAGGATTATGACCTGAGCCGAAGGCAGTCGCTTAACCAACTGAGCCACCCGGGCACCCCAAACCAGATTGTTTTGGAAGAAGTGAAACATTTTCTACACCTGGGGAGAACAGATTAGACATGGTATAGACAAGAGGGGACCCAAGGAGGTTTCAAGATGGGACAGAGAGGGTGCAGCAGAAGGCCGGGTGAACCTCTGACCGCAGGTCGGATGGGACCAGCAGCTCCACGGTAAGACATGATCAGGGAGACCAGATTGTTCACCCTACTCCCTACGCCCGCCTTGTACACCATCTCAGCATACCTTCCTCCCCAAATTCAGATCAATACCGAGGAGGTGGAAAGACCCACAAACGGACTGAAATCAGACTTACAACTTTCAGAAGAATGAGAGCTTGAAACTGAAATTAACTTCACATCTATACCAAATAATATTGTCCTTCTTTGCAAAGAGATAAAAATCAGACCCAGTATATGAACAACATCGCTGAGAAAGACTTGCTGTTTACTCTAACTTGTGAGTAAGTGTAAACGCAAAGGTGAAGGAGGCCCTGCAGCCAGGCCGTCCTCACTGCCGCCACCCTCAGCCAAGCCACTGTCATCTCTTGCCTCAACACCAGTAATCACCTCCCTAATATTCTCTCACCTAAATTCCTGCTTTCCTCCAATCTCATTTTCCACACCAAAACTGGAGTGCTCTTTTTGGTATGCAAGCCTGATCCTGCAACTCCTCTGCTTAGAACCAGAACAGCTTCTCTTTGTCCTTAGAGTGGAGTCCGGATCCATTGACCCCATTTACCAGCGCCTCTGAGGCCCTGCGCTGTCTTGCCAGCGGCCCCCTAGGGGGCCCCTCCTTCATTTTCATGCACTGGACTTCTCCCAGCTCCTCTGGGCTGATAATTCCACAGGCCTCCCTCTGCCTGGAATGTGCCTTCTGGGTCCCCTGCACACATACCCCTCATCCTTCAGTTCTTGGCTCTGGGGCCACTCCTCCCGGAAGCCTTCTTCCTTCGCCCCGATCAGTCTGGGAGCTCCTCGAGTCCCTCGGCTTTGCTCCCTGCCACTTTACCTCATCATGCTTGACTGCCACTGTGCTCCAAGAGGGCAGGGCCAGGGTCTCCTATCCTCAGTATCCAGGACACACACTGCGCCCCAAATGGGGCGGTCTGGCACAAGGGGGATTGCAAGAAATGCTGGGTGAAGGAAAGGAGTCCAGAAAGTTCATTCGCACCAAAGCATTAACTGATAACGTGTTCAAGGGCTGGTCTAGAGGATATTCTGATAAATGTAAAGGAGCCTGTCTCTCTTGGAAAAGCTTCGACTCTTGGCATATTTCTTAGGTAGACACTTCTCGCTCCTGACGCTTCCAGTCTGCTGTTCACTAGGAGAAAAGGCAACAGGGACTCTGCCATTACCCCTGAATCCCAAGGTCATCGTCCACCTGCTTCCCTAACCGGGTCCCCCTTCCCATGGGGCTCTGACCAGAGGGGTTTCGTTTCTGTTCCAGAAACACTCTAAGCTCTCCCCTCACCGGGGTCCTTGAGTGCTCTCTGTGGGATGCTCCCTTCACCCCCACCTCGCTCCTTGACAACACTAGTGAGGCTTCCTAAGAGAGGCCAGCTCTGCTAGTCCCCGTCCTCTCTGTCTCTGCCACGGCATTTGACCACAGGTGGTAATTTTACACATTTGTGTATTTACTTGCTTCAACACTGTTCTTTACTAAGCTGCGAGGGAAGGCAGCGAGCACGTGGGCCTTGCTCCTGTGTTCTGCCAGGATCCAGCACAGCGCCTCGGGCGCAGTGGGCACTCAGTAAGCATTTGCTGACTGAAAGAACGGATATCTATAATAAACCATGAGCCGACACATAGTTATTAACCACCATACCACACACAGCTTCCTAAGAAAAATTGGGATGTTTTTGTTAAACTGTGGGGGTTTGGCAAGTCAGACATAAAAGTAACCTGGAGGTTGCTTCCAGATGGTTCTCTGGCACTAGGAGTGGGGGGTATTGGGTGGGGGTGCGCAAGGGCTGGAGAACCCAGGGGGCTGGAGAATGGGGTTGAGAGGAAAGCTAGGGGAGCAAATGCCATTTGGAGCATTTACCCTTTGATTTGTGTTCTCCCAAGACCTTTCCCTTAGAGATTTCTAGTTTCCATGCTTGAGGCCTACAAAAACTAATGTGATTGAAGGGGGAAATTATTCAGCCTCTGGGTTAATTTTGTGAAGTCACTGGAGTCCTATTTGAGCTTCCTATCGCTGGTATAACAAATTGCCACCAATGTCGTGGCTGAAAACAACAGCAATTTACTCTCTTACGGTCGTAGAGGCCAAAAGTCTGAAAGAGTCTTATGGGGCTAAACTCAAAGTGTCAGCAGCCTCCTTCTGGAGGTTCCAGGACAGAATCTGTCCCTGCCTCTTCCGGCTCCCAGTGGCTGCCACTATATTTGACTTGACATCACTCCAATCTCCACTTCCTGTTCCCATTGCCTTCTCTTCTGTGGTCAAGTCTCCCTTGCCCTCCCTCTCGCAAGGACACGTGTAGTTACATTTAGGGCCTGCCAGATAACCCGGGATCCTTGTCCTATACCACAAATGATCTTTCTCGCTCAGGATCCTTAATTTAATCACATCTGCAAAGTCCCTGTTTTTGATGTAAGGAAGCATTCGCAGGTTCCAGGGATTAGGGTGTGGATATGTGTCTTCGAGGGCTATCCCTCAGCCTAGCGCGGGTCCATCTCAAATGTGAATTTCTAGCCTACTGCCTCTTTAAAAAAGCAGGTGCTCTATTTGCTTGGCGTGGGGTTTATTTTTAGAACTCAACATGTTCTTTATACTTGTTTTATTCTTCAGAGCTCCAGCGATTTTCAATGCTAATCAAACTTTGGTTCTAAATAGTAGTGCCTCTCATTTCTCATTGACCAAAACTTTATTTTTATAAGGAAGAGCAAATGTATCGTAAGCCAACAACACAACAGTCTTGTTTTACGTCAGGCATCTCTTTGGAAAGGCGCCTCTAGTGAAACTAAACTTAAATAAATATTTATCTGATTAAAGATCTGTTTCAGAGATGTCAGAAAATAAAACACCTGGAGATTTCTGCTCGGCAAGGTGCTGAGAGACAATTTCTCATGTTTCTGATCTTAGCGGACCCAGACCACTCCACTCCTCCCAGGTGTGGGAGAAATTCACTGCTGGGGGTCTTGTGCTTTTCTGCATTGACTTGATGGAACTGGTGCTTGAAAATCAACTGAAATGAGTTGGCCCTAGAGGCCATTATCTCCAACCCCTGGAAACCTGCTAAACTACATATCCCCAGGTGAAAGTCAAATTATTCTTAACTTTAATGATCACTCCCTGAGGGCACATAATTCAAGACAGCCTAAGTCGTGAAGCCTGGAGCTGCTCTTTGAAGGAGACCCTAGTCTCAGGACGGTAGAGAGGAAGTTGCTTCTAGAAAGAACCCCAGCCTTCTCAGCTCGGTTGCAATGGACAGGTGTTCAGGACGTTCAGTGCTGTGCCGTGATAGGAATATGATGTAAGCAGTATATTTAAAAACAGAATTTAAATTTTTCCTGTAACCACATTAAAAAAACAAGAAGAGGGATACCTGGGTGGCTCAGTCGGTTAAGCATCTGCCTTCGACTCGGGTCATGATCTCAGGGTCGTAGGATCGAGTCCCGCATCAGTCTCTGCTCAGTGGGGAGCCTGCTTCTCCCTCTCCCTCTGCCGCTCCCCTTGCTTGTGCTCATGCTCTCTCTCTAATAAAGAAATAAAATGTTTTTTTAAAAAAGGGCAAAAAGAACAAGTGAAATTAAATTTAATGATAGTTTAATCGAATATATCCAAAACATTATTTCAACATGAATCCATAAAATAATTATTGAGGGATTTGTACATTCTTTTTAAATGTTTTCATAGTAAATCATGATTCTGGTGTGTACTTTACACCTCCAGTGCATCTCAGTTTGGTCCAGTCACATTTCGAGGGCTTGGTAAGCCCCATGTGCCTAGCACCTATGGTGTTGGCCTTTTGGGGTGACTAATAAAATTTTACTTGGTCAATAGTGGCACTTCACCATTATAGATGCACTCCTTTACTCTTTTTTACATTTTCCAGTTTTGTTGTATTTTTGCTTATTGGATTTCTTGTTAGGTGTAAGTCTTGGTTTTTATTTTCTTCAATGGGGAAATGGGAATTTTCCCCTAAGAGATAGAAGATGGAGAATAACCCATGTACTAAAAAAGAGATAAAAAGTCCAGAATGTGATCTAGGCCCAAAAGACAGCACGTGGATGCTGGGAGGGTGATAGAACCACCTTACGAGAGCTCTAGCAAAAGCCACATGCCTACCAAGGCAGCAGTCACAACTTCTCAAAACAGGTCAGATTCTGGAACAAACGTGCTCTGCTTAAAGAAATAGTCCTGAACTGGGATTCAGGAAACCTGACTTTTATAGCTGGTTGGGAGACCTTGGATAACTTACTTAAATTCTCTGAGCCTCAGAGCACTCATCAATAAAATGATGAAGTCAGATAGGTCAGTGGTTTTTTCACACTAGGCAGTGAACTCTGTTTCCAGAAGTCTATCTTTTTTTTTTTTGTTTTAAGTAGGCTCCATACCGTGGGTGGGCCTCAATGTGGGGCTTGAACTCATAACCCCGAAATCAAGACCTGAGCTAAAATCAATAGTGGGACGCTTAACCAACTGAGCCACCATGCACCCCTGAACTCTGTTTCCAAACAAAACTTTACGGAGAATCTCAATACATTAAATATATCCAAGGGGAGCTACTCTGATGGCAGGAAGAAGAGGGAGTGGAAGAAGAAGAGGGTACAAACAGGAGCAGGATGGACCAGAGCCCCCTGCCTCAACCATCCCTTTGCATCTGAGGCACAGTTTGAAACTCTGGCTAGATGGTGTCCACTATAGCTTTCAGCATTAAACATTTGAATTCTCTGTTATTCTCCATTGTACTCTATCAGCCAACGCTCTCAACCAACAAGAAAAAGAACCAAGCAGACAAACAACAATGTAGGTGGGAGATCATACTTATGAAGGTTCAAGGCTGCCTTAGGACTTGCAAAGGGTCTAAGCACTTTTCCTTTGGAGTCCCATTACCCCATCCTATAGCGTATCAAACATACAAGTTTCTCTTGGTATTAGAGAGACAATTTTTTCAGATCTCAAACATTTCTGAAAGTCCTTAAAAACTCAGAGGCTGGTGGCACTGTGCCTTTAGTACCTAATGGATAAAGAGCCTGGAGGCAGGTGTCTCAGTGTCCTGTCTCCAAGGGTCCAATTTTCTTGATTTCCGGTGATGAAACAAGATGGAGCAGAACTGGCCAATGTGCCCAACCCTCCATTTCCTCTGGCAATATTTCTTTAGCCTCAAAAAATCCCTACCTTGCAGTTAGAATATAAAAAGAGTAAATCCTGGATATCAAAACCATCAGCAAATGAACGAAGAGAAATATGAGCTATGTAAAAATTGCAGTAGAACCACAGCTCGGTAATATTAAAATATCTGACCTGAATCTGAGTATTTCAGGGTACGTGGCTGTGGACGTAATAAATAGTGTCTGACTTTGATATCACTGAGAGAAAAAAAAATGGACCTAATTATAGGACAAATAAGCATTGGCTGATGAGCTGCTATTATTTTGTTTTTCTAATCTGACTGCCTATTAGTAGTATTATTCTAAATGTAGGCAATATTCCATTTTGTGGCCAATCAGAGAATGAGATATTCTACTGGAATAAAAAACAAATTAACCCCTTTCATAAAATCATATAGATCCTCCATTTAAGCTCTGGGGCAATTTCTTGATATTTTCACTGAAACCACTTTTCTTCAAGCTTGAAGATCATAGCTGAGGCATGGGAGGAGTTTTCTGATTCCTGACAAGAGGGTAAACATTGTTTCATCTCTCAGTCTCAGCCCCAGGGATGCCAAAGAAGTGAAAGAAAGGTTGACAAACTGACCACACTATCCAAACAATTAAGAGAGAAACAAAACAAAAATATTGAGAGAGGAGAAAAAAATAAACATAAGAAAAAGTCTTAATAATTTAAGAAAATAACCAGAAGAATAAAGACAGAATGTGTGTGACTTTTGACTATTATATTTTCCATCTCTGCTGAAATTCCCTCCTGCTCCTTGTCCTTTCCCACTAGATCCTTAAATGTATTAATTATAGTTCTTTAGGACCATCTGGGTCATCTCTGAGTCAGGATCTTTGATTGCTTTGTCTTGATAATGTTATTACCCTTTGATAGTTGTATGTCTTAAAATTTTTGGTTGAATGCTGGTCATTGTATGTAAACACACAGTCAAGGACTGAGATGAACAGCAGTTATGTCTAGAAATAGGTATGCTGCTTTTTTCTGACTGGCCCTAGAGATGGAGGGTTAAGTCAATATAACCAGGAGCTGAGCTGAGTTTGGCACCTTCAGTATACCACAGCACTTCTGTTCAATAAAGAAAATCTAAGCAAAGGTAATTAAAAGGTGATAATTTGGGAGAAGATATTTCCAATGTCCACCATATCTAAAATAGGCCAGAAACAACTTTGAATCAACAACAACAACAACAAAGACAGGAAACCCAAAGTATATGAAGTATATGGAGACTCGCTCAATCTCACTTTACACAGAGATGAAAATAAAGATATGACTTTTCACCTATCATACTGGCAAAAATTCAAGGTCTGCTGACACTAAGTGTTGACAAAAGGGTGAGGAAACAAAAGCCTTCATGTAGGCAGGGGGTCAACATTCAGGTAAGCAACCCATTCCTGGGTATATGCCTCTGGAAAACTCTTGCCCACGACCAAGATGAAATATTGTTCAGCAATAAATGCATATTGAGTGAAAGTCTGAAAGTGTTCATCACTTTCAGTTTTTGGTAAGTGGAGTCGAGGCAACCCAATAATCTGTATCTAGAAGCGCAAGAAAGTAAACGGTATGGGAGGGATGTGTTTGACAACAGCTAACACTGGCCAAATGGTGGCAGTGTCCCAGGCAGTCTTTTAAGTGCCTCGTGTGTATTAACACAATTATCTTCACAACAATGCTATAAAGTGTTTGTTTTACACAGAAGAGGTTGAATTGGATCAAGCCAGAGGTCATGCAAACAGTAAGAGTCAGGGCTGGGTTTCAACCTAGGCATCTGGCTCCAGCAGCTGAGCACTGAACCACTTGTGATAAGGGGCTGCCTGCCTTTTGGACTGTGTGTCTCTCCCAGAGCCCTGCCCTGTGGTCTGACCATTCCCCCCTTCCCAGTTTGTCCTTTCTGTTATGGGACTTATCCTCTTCAAGGGGAAACAGTTTCCTGTTTAGCAGATAGGAGCACACCTTAACTAGGCTCTGAGTGATCTTCTCCTACCTAATTAGGGAAAGCGTATTCTCCTAGGCCTTTCAAAATTTTAAGGTCCTGTGGTGAGGTGCTGGGACCTCAAGCAGCCTCTTTCCTAGTCTTCTCGAGGTTCATTTTCAAATAACCTGAGACAATATGGCGACTGCCTCCTCCAGGTCCCTCTGCCCTGGGCTACAGGCACATTCAGCCCTCATGGGATCTTCCAGAGATACCCTTTATGTATCTTTGTGTACACCGAAAGGCTTGAGACAATTGACTGTCAGTCATCCCAGCGGGCTGTGTGGCAGTGAGTCCCTCAGAGGTGACTTCGGTCTGGAAAGCTATTTTTGCCTACACTAAAAACGCCAGACTACTCCACTTTGGAATTGTTTTTATTTTTATAAAACATTCCATCTTCTCCTTCTTTGTGTATTGACTGTATCCTCGAGCCTTGTCTCCTTTATCACTTGTCAGCATGTTTCTTCCCCAGCGGTCTCCTTGAGCTGCCCACCTTGTGAGTCGGTGGTGGCTGGGGAATGAGATGGCCCAGCTTGCTAGCAGAGTGCCTAAAGAAGTCACGGTCCTGAGCCAAGCACCGAAGGGCTTGTGTCCTGAGCCAAGCACCGAAGGGCTGTGTGTCTGGGCTCGGCGGAAACTACTTTCAAATTTAATCCCCAACACAGTGGAGTCAGTAAGCACGAGACCTCGTGGCCTGCCCTGTGCTGCATTTCTTACTTCATCCTCGGGACCACCCTGTGAGTTGGGTCAAAGTGTCCCCATTTTGCAGACACTGAAGCTCGCGGAGGGAAAGGGTCTTGCCAAAGGTCCTCTGAAAGGTTGCAGAGCTGGGATTCAGCCCAGGTCTTCTGGCACAACTCCCTCAAGTCCTCCATTCTTTTGCACCGTCGCTGATTTCCATGCTCTAAATTGCCAATTAATTAACCTCGACCTAAATGATGCGTTTCTGTATTTAATTTCCTTTCTTCTAAAAACAAGTTACCTAAAATTTGAAACTCTCTCTTACTTTAGAATATTCACTGCCTTAGTGAAGATTAATTAGCAAATGGAAATTTCCTGCAAGGAAAAAACAATCACTCGATAATAGGAAACACCATTCAGTTCTTCTGAAGCCACGCTCTGTTTCTACCAGCCTGGCTACTCTGTTGGGGAGGCGTCTCCTTTCCTTGGAGCTGGTTTGTTGATTGATTTAGCAAGCGCTTCTATGGTGCACTATGTGCTAGGCCCTCTCCAGACCCTTTACAAGTATGAACTCTCTCTTACCGTGGAAACTAATAATATCATGCACATCTTGCAGATGAAGAGACTGAGGTTCAGAGAGATCTATTTGTCAGTGGCACAGGCAAGTTTTTAACGTAAGAAGCCTGTGTCCAGAGTCCAGGGGCTTAAGCGCTGTACCAGTTTCCTTCCTTGCTAACTCATGTTCTGTGCTATGGCGGGCAAAGTAAGACAACAGCATAGAAGAGGGGATAGAAACAGGGAGGAGCCAGGAGACCCGGCTCTGCGGACTGGTTGAAGAAGCTTTGAAAGCCACACGGCCTGAGATGGAACTATCTTCCGTGTGTCCGTCAACTCCCGAGCTGTTCCAGGGGATCAGTATCGTGGGCTCAGAGAGTGAGAGAGGCCCCAGTCTTCGTTAGCCGACACCTCCAGTGTGAAGCAAATTCATGAGAAGGACAAACATGTTGGTCTTCAGGAAACAAAGAGAGCAAACGCCCACTGCACCTCTCCTCACCCACCGCCTGCCTGGCATCGCGGAGGTGTGATCCGGTGTGCCTGTCTGGACCACGTTAGTCTCAGTACAGCAGGCTGTTGAGTCGGAAAAAGGATACCTTTTTTAAGGAAATGGACCTATGTGTTGAGTTCACAGTCCTAAAATGGACAGAGAAAGAAAGAATTCCATTTCGCTTCTGCTCTTAGAATAGATAGAATGAAAAATGCTCTCAGTTCTGCCTTTATCCCCCAAGGGGAGCAGAAGGGTTATCAAAGCGCCGGTCTCAGCACCACATAATCAGGTCCTTCCCCTCAGAGCCTGCTTCTGAGGTCTGTCGAGGATCCCCACGGCTTGCTTCCGTTTCGTATCTCTCAGGGTTCTGGCCTTTGGAACCATTAGTCAGGTCACAGGAGGAAGAATGGGGTAAAACCAAAATGAGGAAAGACAAATTCATTTGCAAGCTTCCTTTTTAAAAGGAGATAGAATGAGAGTTTCAAACAGGATCATGTGATTGTGAGCAACAGATCTCCACCGAAGTTTCCTGAGAAATGCAGAAAATCCCAGAAGCCTGGGGTCAGGTCTCTCTTTTGGCATCTCTGCTTTCCTCCCTCTCTCTCCTTCCTTGTCCTCTCTCAGAGCTTCTGTGTGTCCCTCGGCCTATCTGCTCGGTCATTTTCTCTCTGCCAATCAGCTTCCCTGCCCTCTATTTCCCAGAGCATAGACTCTACCTCCTCGTAACATCAGCTTTGGTGTGATTTTTCTCATCTGTTTGGCATCAAGCACCCTTCACTTCAGCTCCACTGCTAACTCACTCACTCTTCCCGTTTTCCCAATTCCTAATTCCTAGGAGAGCTCTCTGAGAGGCCCATCTTTTCAAGACAGGCTGCATAAGCCACAGGCTAGTCTGTCTCGAAATTGGTGACCTTTGGGCCAGTTGTCCATCGCCCATCAGCAGCCTGATTAGTATTAAATGCATCTGCCTGGGCTGCCAGGACAGATGGGGCTGGGAAGTTTCTCTTACAGGGCATGTGGGTGGACATGCCCCATGAACCAGGGCAGGACAAGGCAGGTGAAGTGAGTTAAAATGAGCACACTGCCTGCAGCCACACTTTCACAGTAACCTCAGTGTCCACGTCGCTGACCCCCCCTCTGCATTAAACAGTGATCAGTGTCTTTACGGTCCTTCCAGAACAAAACCCTTTGGATGGACTCCAAGATAGATGCTTTTGGTACTAACTTCGTTATGGCTGAGCGTCTTATGAAGATTGGTAGGGGAAAATCTGTTGTTTTACCCTCTGATAGCATAAAGAGATGAAAATAATGGTCTGGTACACTGGAGAGGGCCTGGGGTATTTTCGGTCAGGCAGGCCCCAGTCATGTGCCATGTGTACCAAGTGTGACCAGTCTCCAAACTGGCTTTCTTATCTGCAAGCATAGATAGCACAGTACCACCTTCTTCATGGGGCTATTAGGAGTATTTTTCTTTAAAAGTACTTTTTTACAAGTAAAGTACTTTTTTTTTTTAAAGATCTTATTTATTTATTTGAGAGAGAAAGAGAGTGAGTAAGAGAGAGAGAGAAAAAATGCACACGAGCCAGGGGAGGGGCAGAGAAGCAGACTCCCCTCTGAGCAGGGAGCCCGACGTGGGGACGTGGGGCTCAGTCCAAGGACCCTGGGATCCTGACCTGAGCTGAAGGCACATGCTTAACCGACTGAGCCACCCAACAAGTAAAGTACTTTCATGTACTAAAGTACTTCTTGTAGTACCTGGCTCATATTCAGTACTCAGTAAATGGTATTTGTCAGCAGCTATAGCCCTTTCCCAAGGAGAACTTTTTGGCTTGCATTTGACCGTGGAGGGGCCATGATAATAGACTTGGTAAAGTCTACATGGTCTACACTTCAGTGAAGTATATTTATTCTCCAGCCATCTTTTAAAACCCTTGAGAACACCAAAAAGAATGACAACAAAAGGAGAAAACCTCTTTTCATTTTCAATCGACTGATTAAACAGCCACGTTATCAGTGAGGCTTCTGAGCTACAAACAACAGAAATCAGTTCTTGGAGGTAGAAGCAGAAAAAAGGTACATCGAAGAGGTGCTGGTAGCTCACTGACTCACGGGGAAAGCTGGAGAAGCAGGGTCAGAAAATGACCGGGGACAAATGGAGGCGGGAAGGGAGAGCCACAGCCCATGGAACTGCCTGCAAAGCTGAATGGGGGTGCCTGGGCCAGCACCCCACCAGCACTGGACCTTGATGCTGCCACAAGTACTGCTGGCCTGGAAACTGTGAGGGCCAGGTGCAAAATATATTCTCTGCTATCCCTTGGTTTGGGGTGCCTTTTTTTTTTTAAGACTTTATTTATTTATTTATTTATTTATTTATTTATTTTTAGAGTAGTTTCAGGTTTACAGAAAAATTGAGAGGAAGCTACAAAGGTTCCCCATCAACCCCGTACCTGCACACCTGCACAGCCTCCCCCCTAACCAACACCCCCCAGCAGAGTGATGCATTTGTTGCATTTGGTGACCTACAGTGACACACCATTATCCCCTGGAGTCCCTAGTTTGCCCTAGGGCTCACTGTTGGGATTGCACATTCTACAGATTTGGACAAATGTATAATGATGTGTATCCACCATTACAGAATTGTACAGAGTATTTTCACTGTCCTAAAAATCCCCTGTATTCTGCCTACTGGTGTCTGGAGCTTTGCTTCCCACACTTCCTCTCTCCAGGCTGGGTGGCAGCCATCTTGGCGCCACGCAGGGAGACGTTGCCAAGCAGCTGAGGATGGAGGAGCGGCAGGCTGGAGAGAGCCTGGTTCTCGGATGACATTCTTGAGAGGCTGAATTCACCCTTGGATGCCTCCCACCAGCCTTCCCGTGATTAAGGTTGTTATGATTTAGATCACTGTTAAGTTCATTGCTGTCGTTGCTACTCAGAGCCAAATGAACCCTAATATAGTCCCCTTAAATAGCTGGGCTCAAGCACCCTGACCTACAGCAGAGCTCCCTTTTTTGCCTATTCACCATTGGCATGAGGAGCTTAAAATGGCCAGGTGACAGTCTCAGCTTCGAATTCAGTGGGACTGTTGTTTTCTTCCCTAGGACTGTTCCTTCCTTGGATTCTCAGTTCTCTACATCAGGGGGCCCTGAGTTATGGGGGAACATAAGCGGAATTTCACAAGTGGTAGTGAGACATAACTCCTGCTTCCACCTTCCTGATTCCCAGATAGGTTTATCCTCGCCATGGCTGAAATGGCGCCATATATTGGCCGCTGGTTTAGAGAATAAACTTTGTCTTACGAGGCCACACTGTAACCTCACCTGGTTTAGCTTCCAGTGAGGTTCCATAACCGAGCCTTTGACGTACTGTTCCACTCCTCTGTTGTAAGCTGTAATAGTAGTGGTTACGAGCACAGGCTCTGTAGTTACGTGTCTGGATTCAAATCTCAATCCCCCCCTCCTTACTAACCAGGTGACCAGAAGCAATTTATTAACCATTCTTAGAAATTGGTGTAATGATGTAATTACTTTGGAGGGCTGTCATAAGGGTTAAATGAGTTGGCACATGTGAGGTTCTAAGAAGAGTGCCCAGAATATACAGATGGTCCCTGATTTATGATGGTTCAACTTAACCATTTTTCGACTTTACAATGGTGCAAAAGCGGTAAGCATTCAGTAGAAACCATACTTTGAAATTTTAATTTTGCTCTTTTCCTGGGCTAGGGACACATGCACTATGATCCGCTCATGACACTGGGCAAGCTCCCAGTCATCCACGTCATCATGGGGGTGAACAACTGATACACTGACAACCATTCTGTCCCACACAGCACTTCTGTTTCTCATTTTCAGTAGAGTAGTCAATAAATTACATGAGATACGCAACACTTCACTATAAAATAGGCTGTGTGTTAGCTGATTTTGCCAAGTGTAGACTAATGTAAATGTTCTGAGCATGCCTAGGGTAGCCTAGGCTAAGCTGTGATGTTCTGAAGGTTAGGTGAATCAAATGAACTTTGACTTACAATATTTTTGACTCAGGATGGGTTTATTGGGACATAACCCTATTGTAAGTCAAGGAAGATCTGTAAATGTTAGTTGTCATTACTATTCTATAAGGCCAGCTGCTTTGGGTAATGGGAAATAGATCCTGTGAGTCTCATTGCTTTACATCTTTCAGAGATCAGCAAATTCTTTGGTTAGAACCAATGCTCTGTGGGATGCCATGGAAGTATGTCAGGCATCTTTTTATCTAACAAGGGGCAGAATCATGGTGGACAAGAAAAATAATTCTGAACTCAGAGCATAGATCTATTCTGGAGATGACAGATTTCCGACTCCCCACTTGAAGTCTGGAGTCCAATGTTACTGTGGGGGAACAGGGATGTGTCAGTGGGGCTCCTGAGGATATGGTACCATATTAGGACTCCATGTTGGTGAATGCTGAGAGCCAGTTGGCCACTCAGAAATGCAAAAGCCAACAGCAGGAGAGAAGGGCAGTTCATGATGTTAAGCCTGGGAATCATAGCCAATGATGGTTGTTCAGGATCCTGTTGAATAAGCCCTAGAGTACCTTGGGGAGGAGGGTGACTAACTCGCAGAGCAAGTAACTTTGACCACCTGATTAAAATTTTCCTCTTTGAAAGACACATTTGGGTAAACATTTACATGGGACACTGATAGCCTCACATTTCTGGACCATCCTCAGGGATCTGCCATCCACTCCTCCAAACCTTCTTGCAATCAATCCTCCAATCTTGTGCTTTCTTAGTCCCTGACCATCCAACCATATCACTGGCTACTGTTTATGAAACAGAATAGATCCTGACCTCAGGCCACATCTCATTCTAAGAAAAATGCACCAGTGTCCCTCTTGAAGTTCTGCCTTCTGGAGTGATTTTCTTTCCTGATTGTCTTTCAGGACCACCCCAAGTAGGGCTGTCATGCTTTGCCATCTACTTCCACTGATGTCATCGTATCATGCAGAGCCATCTTTCAACAAGACTTTCCCCCTCCCCCCTTATCCAAGACCATAGGAGTGGATTGAAAAAGACCTGCCATGGAGAAGGTTCTGCTCCTGTGACTATGGTATCTTTAGGGTCTTTTAGCCTGCCGTATACATGACACTACTTCTCCTGATGATATGGAGCTGCTGGACATGCCCAACTTTATGGCTAGGAGAGGATCAGCTCTCATTTTTCAAAGACAGGCAGGCCAGGTTGCTTGGGAAAACCTTGTAAATAAAGGTGCATCCATTTCATAAAAAGAGAATAAACCCTTGAATTGTATACAGCAGGGGTTGGCAAACTGTTCCTGTAAAGGGCCAGAGAGTAAATATTTTGGGCTTTGTGGGCCATACTCCTCTTTGACATTATAGTATTAAAGTAACCATAGATAATATGCATTTACGCTTATTTGCATGGACACTGAACTTTGAGTCATATATAATTTGCACATCATAAAATATTATTCTCTTTCTCAGCCATTTAAAAATGTAAAAAAAAACACTCTTAGTTTGCGAGTCATACAAAAACATACAGTGGGAGGGATTTGGCCTGTGGGCCAGAGGTTGCCACCCACTGATGTAGGATATTAGATTTCACAAAAGGATTTCATACACCCAAACGTACCTCACTTGTTTCTGAGCTCAACCCACTGAAGTGGGTAGAGACGAAAGTATTTGCCCCATTTTACAGAGAAGGAGAAGGTCTCAGAAGGACCAAACAATGTATTATGGATCACAGTTAATAAGAATTACAGGTTAGATCTGACCCTAATCTCCAGAATCTGCTACTCTTTTCTTTTCCATGCTCCCAGGTAGATACTCACCTAACACAAATTTTGGAAAAAGCTATCAGCTCTTGGCTATGTATACCCAAGGAAGGGGCTGCTCGCACAGGTGAAGGGAGTCCTAACTGGGGGTTTGTTAGTACTCTGTCTATGCGAGGTTCAGAAGTGGTTTGTATTCACTGTGAGGAGGACGGGGGGGAGGGGGGGCGGAATTTATCTCCTGCTGCTCTCTAGTTCCAGAAACTTGACCTCAGGAAGCAGGCCCCAAGGGCTTTGCACCTCCTCTGAAAGCTCTTGTTATGGCAACCCCAAAGTGCATCCAGCACACCCCATCTAGGGACCACCTGGTCTGTGTTTTTTGTTTTTTTCTATCTATTATGTATCCCAAAGGCCCAATACAAAGAGAAAAGAAAGAGAGAAAACAAGAGAAAGTGAGCTGCCGCGTGTGGATTTGTGCCTCACCCATACTACAGAAATCTGAATTTCTTACTTGATATGCTGCCTACATGCTGGGCCCCGTGGTTTCAATACCAACTTCTCAGATGTGGAACCTCCAAGTCAGAAAATAGTGGGATTTTCATTCAATTAGGAAGTTATTTTACATTCAAAGTTAACTACTTATTAAAAAATGAAACATTAATACAACAACAAAAAAAACATCGTATACAATATATAGTGTATATATATTATATGTGTGTATATATGCATGTCTATGTATGGTATAATTATATGTGTTCCCAAGTAGAGCAAGAGTTAAAGATATATAAGGACTTGGGTGTTAAGGCCGCCTTAACAAAATACCAAAGACTGAATGTTTAAACAACATTTTCTAACAGTTCTGGAGGCCGAGAAGTCCAAAATCAAGGTGGTAGCCTTTCTGGCTCCTGGTGAGAAGGCTGGTCCTGGCTTGCAGATGACCCACTTCTGACTGTGTCTGTCCTATGGGGAGAGAGCCCAAGTGCTCCGGTGTCTCTTCTTACAAGGGCACTATTCCCATTAGACCAGGGCCCTATGCTCATGACTTCTAACCCTGATGACCTCCCAAAGGCCACAACTTCAAATACCATCACAGTAGGGGTTAGGGCTTCAACATACGAGTGGGGGGGGGCAGGGAGGACATAAACAAAGCGGGCACCACTTTCAATGTGTTTAAGAATACAAACATCGTTCCTTTTCTCTCAAACTTGGGAGAAAAAAGTCATCCATCCATTCATTGATAGCTGGTTATTTTAATTTGATTTTTGAGCACCTACTAAGTGCCAGACCTTCAGTCGTTCAGGGATTGAAAGCCTCGGGATTCACAGAGCTCTTTGTAACCCAGAGTAGACATCTTTTTACTGCCTTTTTCATTGGCTCTCATTATCACCTATTCTTTTTCATGTGTAGTTATTGAATAAATTCCCCAAGGGGTTTTAAATATTTTTTCTTAGATCTCCACCTTTCTTCAAATGTGGCTCAACACACAGAAAGCGACAACTGCTATGGGCACCCCATGCTTCCCAGTGTGACTTCTCAGCAACTCTGTTTTTGCAATTAGTCTTTACCTCCTCAAAGGAGAGGGCCTGTCTGCCCACGGGTACTATATTTGGCTGTTAGGTGTTTAATAATTAATTACTTGGATTTACAATTTTTCTCCTTATTAAATCTAATAGGCACTTATAACAGTGATTCAGATTTTAAAACGACCATACTCTTTTCCCAAAAAACATAAAGTTTAAACACACAATCTATATAACATTAGAAATTACGTTTAAAACAAAAATAAAATGGTGTCCCATAGTCACCACCACCCTGATAGAAACAGGGTGGGAAACTCCAGCTCTGCGAGAACAACGAACAGGGTTGTTACGGTTCTTCCACACCAATGTAAGAAAAAGGAGAATGTATCCAGACCACAGCTCTTCTCACGTACAGAGATCACTGATTCGTTCCCTCCATCTGTGCTCACAAGTCTCCCTGTTGGTGCTTCCCGGTCACAGTGTCATGACATCATGACGTCATGGCGCACTTTCGGGCAGAATCAGTTGTGGAGAGCATCACATGTACTTGTTACTTATATGGCTTTTAAGTATGTAGATAATTTTCTTTTCCATAAATTAAGGTAGAGTTGAGGTATTTTTCCTCAGTACCATTGCTAGAGGAAACAGGAGGCAATAAGACATGACATGTAAGAACACTCTAGTTCCACACTCCTTAAGCTCTCAGCCAAGCTACAGCAAGGACAAGTTGAACAACGTTAGTCAAGACAATTGAAACTAATAAGCCTCCATTCTTCATCTCTAAAATGGGGGTTTAAATTATTTAGGTTATAAAAAATTTTGGTTGAAAAATTACAAGAATTAATTCAGAACATGAATAAAAGAGTAGAGTGTTTGGGATATAGTAAATAAAGTTGAGCTAAAATAACACTATTTCCAAAACTACTACTACTGCTATTATTATTATTATTATTATTATTATTATTATTATTACTGAGAGGCCATCTAATGCAGTGGTTAAGAAAAAAACATTTCAGTTCAAATAAACCTGGTCAAGATCTAGCTCTGCCATTTACTAGTTCTGCAACTCCAGGCAACTTGCTTAACTGCTGTTAGCCTCAGTTTTGTGATATCAAAAAAGTACATACAGCACTGTGGATGTTACATGAGCAAAAACTCATGTGTATAAGAAAATATAAAGTGGCTGATGAATAGTAATTGTTCAGTAAATGTTATCATTGATGATAATGATGATAGTGCTTCCTTAAAAGTGGAAGGGAGGGAGGCATTGTGTTAAGGAAGGTCAGATCCATGATCCATTTGGTGAAGAAACTTATTATTATTGGTAATGGAGTGGCTGTCCTAACCAATTTGAGACATAATAAGTATATAAAGACATATCAACTCTTCTCACACAATTCCAAACCTCCAGAGAAATCTCGTGTCCCGAGACAGACTGGGGCTCCCTAGGTATAGTTCAGAACTGGGAGTTGATCACTTAATGATATAAAGAACATACAATATTGAAGAACCATTAGAAATTATATAGTCCAAATCTTTCATTTTTTTAAGTGAGGAAACTGAGGCCCAGGGAGATAAAATGATTTGCCCAAGGTTAAGATCAGGTCCTTAATTTTAATACACAATCAGACCTGGTTAGAAGAATGTGTAAGAGAAGGATGTAGTTTGCATCTCTATTTCTATATTTGTGTACTGGCATGATTCTATGTGGGTTTTTTTGGGGGGGGGAGATTTTATTCATTTGAGAGAGAGGGAGAGGGGTGCAAGTCGGGGGGTGGGGGAGTGGGAGAAGGAGAGAAACTCTCAAGAAGACTCTGTGCTGAGGGTAGAGCCCTGATGCACGGGGCTCCATCCCATGACCCCGAGATCACGACATGAGCCGAAATCAAGAGTCAGACGCCCAACCAACTGAGCCACCCAGTTGCCCCTACTCCACGCTTTTGATTAAAGATTGCATTGACCCATCAACTGAAAACTAAGAGAGAGAGAAAGAAAGAGTTATCAAAATCTTTCAAGCATCTGGATGTTTCATCTGTCCTTTTTTATATACAAATCATAAGAGAAGGAAAATTAGTATTTACTAAGTACTCACTAAGTGCCAGTCACTTTTATATAAAAAAATCTCACTTGAACTCCATAATAATCTTGGAAGAAGATATACCCATCAGGATTCAGTGCAGAAAACAGAAACTACTCTGGTTATTTTAAACAGAAAGAGACTCTGGTACCTACAAAATACTGGAAGGCCTCAGTGAGCAAGCTTCAGACAAGACCTTGAGGAATAATGGCTCCCCAAACACCGCCATCGAACTAACCTGTCATGGGAACTGTTCCCTCGACTGCACAAGGAGTCCGGAAGCTGCCCTGCTACAGCAGACTCTAAGAGCCTTCCATCAAAGCCGGGCGTCTGGGACATGACTCCAACAAGGACTGTTGGCCCCAGGGCTGTGCCGTAGCTGCTAGATCACAGCAGTGACAGCTGATGCCCTTTAAAGCCTGTTTGCCCACAATTCCCAAAGTCGGCTTGCGTGCTGTACGTCTGATTGGTTGCAGCCATGTCACGTCAAGATCTTTAGCTGCAAGGAGTCTAATGAATATAGTTTTTATTTTTCTAAGGCTTTGCAAATCGGGAAGCCATATTGGAAGGAGGTTGCAACAGATGTCAAGTGGGCCAATATTTTGAGAGGTTAAAGAGCTTACCCAAGGAAGGTTCATACCAGTTCATAAAAAGGAAGAGATTCAAATTATCTTCTGGCTCTAATGCTGTCTGTGCTTATGTCCTTAGCGTATGTTGGTATCTCTAGTACATCATTTACCACATTGGGTAAATTATATACTCACTCATTTCCCTTGATTAGGAGCTCCCCTAAGGTAGAGACATGTTGTGATTATTACATTCAGGGCCTCCCAAATATTCAGGCCCTTGTGCAATCCCCTCCCAAACACACGCTTGGTTGCATGATTTTCTGATGCTGAGATGTCAGCACACTTGATGCAAGCTCAGTAAGGATTTGTGCATGGGAACACTGCTACCACCATGTTAGGAAGTCCAAGGAACCAACGTGAGGGCAAGAGAGAATTCCAGACGCTCTCCCCGCCCAACTGAGTCCAACCCTTACAGACCCCCAACTGAATGCAGCACCACGAATGGGCCCACATAGAAGAGCAGAAGAACTGTCCAGTCGACTCACACAGTCATAAGAAATAATAAATTATTGTTATTATCTTTAATTATTATTAAATTATTAATTTATTAATAATTGTTGTTAAATTATTAATAAATTATCTCAGCCTTGGGGCTGTTTATTATGTAGTAATAGATATTAAAACGTAACTTATTTATCATTGTATCTATGTCCTATTTGTTTACTCATTCATTCAGCAATGATTTAATTAGCACATGCTATGTAGCACAGACTCTGTGATAAGCACTGGGAGATGCAAATGAGCACGACAAAGTCCTTGCCATAGAGAAGCTTCCAGTAAGGGGTATGAAAAAATGAAGATATGATTACAGCACTACGAGATATGGGTTATCTGAAGGGTAAACTCTGGGTGCTCTGGAAGATCCTAGCAGTATACATAACTCAGTTTGGGGACAGAGCATTATAGGAAAATGCCTGATGTAGACATTCAGTGCATATTTATTTTTTGGTTGTTGTAGATGAGAGAGAAGTTCAGCTATTTGACTAATGTCACTTGATTATTGGGACTAATATAATTTCTCCTGACTCTCATTTGAGGGCACTCTACTCAAAGGTTGTTTACTTACATAAGTTTGGTTTTTTTTTAAAGATTTTGTTTATTTATTTGACAGAGAGAAAGACAGCCAGCGAGAGAGGGAACACAAGCAGGGGGAGTGAGAGAGGATAATGCAGGCTCCCAGCGGAGGAGCCTGATGCGGGGCTCAATCCCAGGACTCCGGGATCACGCCCTGAGCCAAAGGTAGCCGCTGCTTAACGACTGAGCCACCCAGGTGTCCCCAAACTTACATAAGTATTTTGATTGTTTAGTTGGTTTTGTGTTGCCTACAATGGAAGTATAGTCTCACCAATAAGAACTAGAGTCTTGTAGTTTCAATAACTGAGTTTTCTGCAGGCATAATTTTCTAAAACAGATCAGCCTACTTTCTGGCCCAATAAGTCTTTCTTTCTTTTTTTTTTTTTTTAGATTATTTATTTATTATTTATTTGAGAGAGAGAGACAGAGAGCACAAGTGGGGGGAGGGGCAGAAGGAGAGGGACAAGCAAACTCCCCTCTGAACTGGGAGCCCAACCAATGCGGGCTTGATCCCAGGACCCTGAGATCATGACCTGAGTCAAAGTCACACACTTAACCCACTGGGCCACCCAGGCGCCCCGGCCCAATAATTCTTTATTAAAAATTTAAAAAGTAGAATAAATTATTTAATAAAGATTAAATGCCAAAAAAATGTTACACTGGAAAGTTACCTTTATAGAGCAGGATTTAAGAAAACAAATATTGAGACACAATTTGGTGCCTTTCTTACTTATCTTCAATTATTACCAGTCATGGATAATCCAACTGTTTTCTTCCCATCAAAGCCTGAAGGAACACACAAATTCTGGTACAAAAGTGATCTTCGGGCCAATGAAATGGCTGCTTCGGAAGGTTCTATAACCTCTCAAGGAGTTGTAAGTGTCACAGGGGGGAAATGAGTACATTAGAAAAGGACAGACATAATTAGTACCCTTATTTTAGTTAAAAGGCATGCTTGTACATCGAAACAAGACCACCAGTCTAGAGAAAAGTCCTCCAACAGGCAGTGCAGTTTTAATTAGTTGAGTATGGAGACTAATTAATATGCAAATGAAGAGCTTACCAATATTAATCATCTGTTTTACTAGGCAGCTTTTACTAAAGAGTTTCTAACGAGTTTGCAAATTAAGTTTCTTTGACATTAAAAATCAGCTAAACGCCTGTCTGAGAATAATCTCTTCTAACTCAAAAGCAGGAAGGGGGGATTTTTTTTTTGGATGAAAAACAGCAATGTTTAAAACCAATTCCCATGTTGGCAAGCACTGTGCAAGAGTTCGATATCAAGCCTTTCCAGGCTCTAATTGAAACCATTTCGGCAAGAGAGACACCAGAAAACAGTTGGAACAAGAGACAAATAGGAGTCGTGGTGATTTAAAGATGCATGACCTAAAAAGCTACATCGCGAAATTGTTAGTGACCCGCATTGTTAAAATCCTAAAGGGGTTTGAACACACATTTTTTTAAAACTCCCCTTTATGGCCTCACACAAACTACTCTGGTTCTCTTGGAAATGTTTTTTAAAACTCCCCTTTATGGCCTTACACAAACTACTCTGGTTCTCTTTTCTTGGAAATCTCTTTTCTTGGGTTGGATCTTGATTTTCAGAAATGATTTGAAATATGGGGGTGGATCACAAGGTGCTCCTGTGGTCACTTCCGTTTTAGGATTCATTTTCCTTCGATTTGTCTGGAAGTGCATGGGTTTGGGCTCAGCTGTGTCGATGGTTTTCAGTGTCCGCTAGCTCCATTATTGTGCCATTCGGCCATTAACACAAAACAATCCAATACAAGTTAATAGGATACTTTTAAGTTCCCTTCTTTCAGGCAGAATGTCAGAAAAGAAATTCTGTAAAGGAGACGATAGACCAAATGCAGGACTAAAATACACAGTTGCCCTTAGAAAGATGTTTCCTGTCCCACTGCATCCCTATGGAGATTCAAAGGAAGCTTTGAAGTGATACACTTTCAATTAACACACAATCTGTGTTTCTTCTCAAATTTTGCATCTCTGCTTCCTGCCCCCCCCCTTTTCAAGTAGGCTCCATACCCTGCATGGAGCCCAACGTGGGGCTTGAACTCATGACCTTGAGCTGATATCAAGAGTCAGACGCTTAACTGACTGAGCCACCTAGGCGCTCCTGCCTCCTTTTCTATAGCTGTCAGCTGAAGGTTATACTAACACAGGCTGGACACATTTGCTACCGGTAATCTTTTATTCATTAATTTGTTCAACTGTTACTTATTGATCGGGTTGAACCAAGGTGTTGAGCACCTCCCACCGTTATTGTGGAATGCAAATATGTATGATCAGCAGCCTTAAGGGGCTTACAGTCTACTAAGAAAATAAAACATGTTCCTAATAAGCCCGAATCAGATGAATTATGCAATAAAATAACAATGTATTTATCATTGTTCGCTGCAAATGACTGAGCAATCTTACAGAAACACCATGACTTGATATCTGAGTAGGTATAGCAGAGATAGTGAGACACATGGAGGACAAGGATACCCTTGGTGATTTAGTACTTTGAAGTTTACAGTGGCTAATGCAGTGAACACTAGAGATGGTTTCCACTTTCTCCATCTTAGGAAGAGACCCTTCTTCAGTCTATGGATATGTTTACCCCTGACTAGACATGATGATGAGCCAGTGAATGGCACTCACCTAAAGATGAGTCCAGGAGCTCTGGATTGTATGGTTCAGTCTCTGTTATAATTCTGGCTTGTCCGAAGCCTTATTTCTTTTGGTCAGTGCCCATGCTAAATGTCATGGCTGATGGAAAACACTGCTAGGTTCAGATTCATTGAAATTCATGGCAAAAAGAAAGAAAGTCCTTAATCAAAGGCACAAGATAGATTTTTGCAAGGAAATAACCGCCAGAAAATTAATCCAAAACGCGCTTTGGTTTGGGCTTCTGTGCAAGTGTGACTTGGCGGCAGGTCTGGACTCGAGGTGCTGGGAGTGCAGGAGTGGAAAATGGAAATGGCTCATCCGCACCTGCCCTTTCTCCAGAGATTTGGCTCATCCTCTCCCATGACCCACAAAGCCAGTTTACACACAGAAAGAAGGCTGTAGGCCACCCCCTCCCCGATGCCCCGGCTCCAGCAGCCTGGTCCCACAAGTCACTGTCCCTGAAACTTTATTGTTTTACAGATAACTATATGATTGGATATAGGATGTATCTCTGTGGGCTGTGTGAATTCTGATCTTTCGCTCTAGAACAGCTCTGCTCAATAGAACTTTCTCCAGTGACAAAAATGGTCTATAAATCTCTGCCTCTGATACAATAGCCACTAACCACTTGTGGCTATGGGGCACTTCGAATGTGGAACTGAATTCTTAATTTTATTTATTTTTAATTAATTTTAATTCAAATAGCCACCTATGGCTAGTAGCGACCATAATGGCCAGTACGACCCTTATAAAATGACTTCATCCACTTGGATTTCCATGAATAAAAGTGAATAAATGTTCACCCTATGATAATGACACAGTTTTGACTTAGGAACACGAACTAATTCTCTTATTTTTTACATAAACAGAATGAATAAGTGTCTGAAAGATTTTTTGTCCGCAGTATTCAGGTGGCATCTCAGGCTGTGTCTCCACAATACCCAAATATCAAGATAAAAAAGAAAACAATTTAGAAGACTAGATTTTTTAACCCCATGATTACCTAGGTGTTTGGGATATCAGTAGATAATTGTAGCATCAGACTTCATGTCCTTGGTCAGCATTCATAGGCAGTTGAAAGTTATGCATTCTGATCAAGGGAATTCAGAGGAAAAATGTTCAGCCTTTCGCTATTAAAAAAACAAAAAAGTAAAGCTTCAGCCTTCCTTGGCTGTCTAGATTGAATATGTAACTGACTGACTACTCGCTTTTTCTCCCCCATCATGCATCTTTGCCTCCCACTCCTAGCCATAGACAAATAAGATTGCAATTTACTAGTCTCCCATCTTAGAAGCAACATTAGGGTCCTCTAACCAGGACAAAAAATTATGAAAATAGAAATATAGTAGATACAAGTAATATTAATAACCTCTAGAATATTAACTCTAAGGGCTTTTTGGATCGGACTCTTGAACAAGTTGGTGACATGTCCATACTAGAGCTAAATCTGTCATTACTTGAAAATTATGATGTCATGTCCTGTTGATGATGTGTTCTAATGAGAAGAAATAAAGACAACCAGCTCTTGAGTATATGGTGATAGACAGGACACTAAGCCCAACTAATACAAAAGCAGCATTGAATCCAAACACTTTTATTTTAGGTTTTATGATATCCTGATATTTAACACACAGCTCATGTGTGGGAGGAAGTGCCCCCAATATCTGCAGCAAAAGCAGAAGCCACTAGTGAGTCCACGGGTCTGATTCTGAAGACAGGAAGTCAGCACTCCTGAGCCCCCTTCCCCTGACTGACCCATGTTGGTCAGACCTCCACACACAACACACTGTCATATTGTCACTTTTAAATCTGCCGCTATCCATGAATATGGTTTAGACTAGACTGAAAAATGTAGTTTTTTAGGTCACCGGAGGCATCCGCCAAATTTTGGGCATGAGCTTGAGAGCACCTGTTCCTCTCGTTGCATGAATTTGGCTCCTGGCAAACCAACCCACTTGTTTATACAGCCTGCCTTACTTCATAGGATTCATGTGAGAATCAAACGACATCCCGAGAGAGTGTGACTCCTGCTGTAGAGTGAGAGCAGTCGGATGATTAAAAAATACCCGAATCCTAATCCTGGGATTTGACTGAATTAGAGTTTTCGTTTTCTTATCTGCAGAACGATGGTAGAAGTGTCTGCTCCGTGTACCTCATGGAGTTGCTGTGTGAATTACATGAGGCACTTTGTAGTTCCCATTCCGTAGAGACAGAGATTTCCTGTCACTGTTTTCCAGATAAGATTCATTGACTTTTATCTTGTCCCTCTGTCACCGGTTGCACATAGATGTAAAATGATTGGCTGGGATTAGTGGTGTGGTCTGTGAAGGTGAAATTGAGTGAAATGAGAAGAAGCATAAACGCCCCAAATCCGTGGCCTTGACTTCATTAGGCAGGCGCGATATTCATCACGGTGACCCATCTTCAGTCAAATGCAGCCTTCTGACCTTTTGCCAGCTTAGCCCTGCTGTCTGCAGTTGAGGGCCCTGCCCAAAGGGCAGGGGGAGGGAGCCCCAGATTGCCCACACTGCAGATTATCTCGGGAATATTTAAGAAGGACTGTAAAATAAACCCCCCAGTCCTGTAATTTTACTTCAAAAAGCAAAAACACTTCCGGATAATGAGCATTTTCTCTAATAAGAACTGTAGGATTGATTAGGCTCAAACTGTTAACAGACATCCTTATGGTTAATGAAGCAGCATTGAAAATGCCTCTTGATGCTCTGGAAACTTAAATCATACAAAGGCAGCAAGGAGCAGGAAAAGAACTGGAGGTGGGATAGAATAAACTGTCTGCTAGTTAATATCCTCGAGATAATGAACAAAAAATGTTTGTCCTTTGAGAAGTTAATATTTATTGAGAGTTATCTCTGCAGTGGGCAAGCAATAAACTTTGATGATTATTGTTTAAACATTCTTTGGATAACATGTTTTTCTGTGAATCTTGAGTGGGGGACGGAAGCTTCTGCCATTTTAATTCCTTTGTTAATGTCTTTATGAATGCAATTAACACTTCATTCACGCTTCTTTGTTTCTGGATCCCATTAGGATGTGGTTTATGCCAGTTTCTCTCTCCCAGGAGACAGCCCGCATCACACAACACTTCACTCAGCTGTGTGGCTGAGCACTGACAAACTCAATTTACCAAAGGCAAGACTGAGTTGACACCATGCTGTGGCAGTTGTCCTGATGGGAACAAATGACTCATTTCATTCCAAGGTGGAGCCCACCTTCTCTGCAAAGCAAGCTTGCACACAAGAGTAGGGGAGACGAGACGAGACAAGGGGGTAGACAAACCTTCCTGGCTGACACAAAGTAACACCACTGCGGGTCAAGGCATGCTAAGAACCAACTCCTTAAAAAGGAAAGCGTGCTCCTGTAGGCACCACAGGCTGCTACCACCTCTCTCACACACTTGGTGAGGGCTGGCTAGGTAGAAAGTCAGAGGATAGCCCAGAAGCAAGGGGCACAGTGTCTCCCCTTCTGGACCTTACACTGAAATGAGAGGCAAGAGATACACATAACAAATATATCAGCAAGGGTGCAGGTAGCAGAGCTAAGTTCCGAATGGGTGTAGATCATAAGAACATTAGAAGTTCAGGCCTCTGTGTGATGGGGAGGGGGGTTCTGAGGAGGTGGGACTTGTAGTCAAAGCAATTCCCCGTGGCCCTGCTAGGGAGACCGCCAGCAAAGAGGGGAGGGTGGGAAGAGCTGCGGGAGGGAGGGAGAGACAGGCATTAGCGAAGGTGTAAAGGTGCAAAGTGAGTAAGAGGGTTCATGTTCATGAGAAATTATTTTCCCTTTATATTAAAGTCTCTCCTCCAATTGATGGCATCATTTCTATTTCAAATATCAGTGTGATATTTGCTTAACAGCCAAAGGCACTGCGGATGAATATATCTGAATCTTACTAAGATACTGTACAGATGGAGGTGGAGGGGGTCTGAGGGGATGTCAGAGACAAAGAAAGCAGAAAGGAGGCCCTGCCCATCTTTGGGGTGACACGTTTCCTTCAACGAAAAAGAATTAGAGGCCCTCTCCCTGTGCCATAATTTTAAGTTTGGTTTTTGGGTTTTTTTTTTTTTTCTGACAAAGACCAAAAAGAAAAGAATTTCTAAGAATCATTATGAACCATCAAATACTACCAGGAGAGGAAGTAAAACAGCCTGTAGCCCCGTCATCCATGCCTGACATTCAAGGTGTGTGAATAAATCGAAGGATTCTATTTGCAGTTTTACCATTACTTAATGATACGCAGATTGCTTGTTTCCTTTTCTCAGAGTTTCTCCAAAAATCTAGCACTTGTTCCATTAGTTATATATATCCTGATGACCAAGGCGGGTCTCCTGTCTTTATCAACCAGACCTGGGCTGTCGACACCATATTCTATTCTCGTAAGGCCTGGGTCAATCTCTGCCGGCTCGGCCGCCCTCGAGCAGTAAAGCGTTACCGACCACAGCCATGACCCGACCACAGCCATGACCCGACCACAGCCATGCCCCAGAACCTTCTCGCATTAGGAAGGGTTATTTGTGTTTACATTTCACCGTCTGTGAGTGGTCTTCCTGGGAAAAATGGCTTCCTGTACTATAAATGGTGCTTGGCCAAAGAACGTTCCCACTGATCCTAATCAAAGGTTCAAGTACGTGTGGGTTGGTTCTAGGAGTAGCTGCTGTTCCTTTTCTCTAAAGCAAATAGGTGTCAATGGTTAGTTGCAGAACTACCCCGTGATTTATTGTGAGAATAACAACTCATTAGAATTACGAAGTTAATGTCCAAACATTAAAAGGGGAAAGAAAAAAAGGTAATGCTCTGTGTGTATGGAGGTAAGGGGGTACTCTGGGGCTCAAAAAAAAAAAAAAAAAAAAAGATCTTTACCAGAAGTGAAGTCCTTGCTTGTATGTATTTTTTGGTTTTTTTTTTTTAAGAGAAAAAAGTCGCTCTGCATTCCCTGGCCTTCAGCCACTAGGTAGCTATGTAAAACATACTCAGGGTCTGTGTTTTGGTGCCTTTGAGAAAGATGTAAATGTGTGAATATGATGGAAGAGGTTTTATTTTCTTTCCCCCTCACAGGAATGGTCTGACAGCCCCAGGCTGGAGAATGTGTCTCTCCCAAGTGCTCTGTCACCCTGGTAACCATGGAGACCATGACGATCGATTAGATGCCATCTGATCTCAACCTCATAAAAAAAAGGCAGCAGATGGCAACCAGGCCACTAGACCTGTCTCAAGAGAGAAGCAAAGGAAGAGAGAGAAAGGGAAGGAAGGAGGGGAGAAAGGAGACGAAGTGGGGGCGGATTGGTGTGGGGGAGAAGAAAGCCCAGGAGCAGCTCCGGGAAATGAATGTTTTAGAAAAAAAGTAGAAACAGAAAACAAGGAAAGCAGGAGTAAGCGAAAGAGGACACACGATGAAAAAAATGAAATTAAACCTGATGGTGCAATCCACGTCCCTAGTGATGGGGGGGTGGGGGTGGGAAGGGGAGCAGGGGGCGGGGCGAGGGAGAAAACCCCTACAGAATGCAATGAGCGCTTTCCTAACTTTCTGCTCCGTCTGTCGGCTCAGAACGCTGGGGCCCCATGCCTCACTGAGGGGCCCTCACACGCTGGGGTCCCTGCTCTAGGCTCTGCTATCGGATGGGATCTGATGAACCCGCCCAAGAACGCTGAGGCCGGGCTGTCAGAATGCACGCTCCATCAGACAGGGTCTCCCTGGGGCCTGCCAGATGGCCCCACGCGACGGGACCTGCCGCCCCGTCGCCAGCAGTGTTCTGCTTACCCTTTACAGGAGCAAGCGATGACCAGGTCAGCAGATACCCAAGGTAAACAGAAGAGCGAAGCCAGTGCCGGTAACTGGGGCGTCTTGGGCAACGGCCCGGAGTAACGCTATGGCTAGTAGCGATAACGCGTTTCTGACGTTGTGGCCATCACACACTGTGCTAGGCACCGCAGAGACATTATGTTATACAGGTTATTTAATGCGATCAGATTACAATGCTACAAGACAGGTGATGTTATTGCCCACATTTTACAGAGAGGAACTGGGTTTGGAGAGGTTAACGCACCGTCATTACCGGCGCACCTAGAAGGCGGAATGTGTGCGCCAGTTCACCCGTCTAGAGAGAGGCTAACAGCTTGCTTGCTCTTGCTTTTCTCTTTCCCTTTCTAAATTTTAAACTTTTTGCAGATTACAAAACATAAGATATGTTCAACGCAGAAACTGGTTTAAAGCAAGAGAAGGAAAATCCCATTAGAGATAAGCGTGTGGTTTGTACTACATACTACACGGCATTTTCTATGGGTACATACATTTCCACAGGAATATCTATGTCTCTCTCTCTCTATAGGCATATATATATCACGTATTTTAACCAAATATAGTATTAAATCTTAAATACCATTTGGTTAACCTGCCCTTTCCCAACAATATATTATGAACATCTTTCCATATTTTTAACTGTTCTATTTCATCTTATTTAATGACCACACAGCATTCTACTG
This sequence comes from Ursus maritimus, assembly GCF_017311325.1. NCBI lineage: Eukaryota > Metazoa > Chordata > Mammalia > Carnivora > Ursidae > Ursus > Ursus maritimus. Next base: position 8,605,002 of record NW_024423564.1, read on the forward strand.
TTTGAAGGTACCATAATTTATATAACTACTTCCTTATTAACTGATTTCGAGGTTTTCACTACTATAAAAAATGCTGTGGTGATCGTTCTTCCATGTAAACCTTTTTTTATATTCCTCTGATTTTTCCTTTAGGATGAAAACATAATTGCTAAATCAAAGGGTATGTTTTCATAAAACTTTTTAGTGGAAATGTAACATATATACATGAAATGCATAAATCTTAGGTGTATAGCTAGTTGAATTTTACATGTGTGTACAACTGTATAACCACTACCAAGGATCAATGTATTAAGCATTTGCAGCTCCCCAGACCACTCCTTCATGCCCCTTCCTAATCGGTACCTACTCCGTGTCCTTGAACTTCATATAAATGGAATGACAGGGTGCGTATGTCTGTTGTTCCTGGCTTCTTCCACCCAGCACGATGTCTGTGGTATTTATCCATGCTGTAGTGTATAGCAGTAATTCACCCTTTATATTGTTGAGCAGGATTTTATTTTTTGAATATACTACAATTTGATTTATTTTGTTGTTGATGGAGATTTTGACCATTATGAATAAAGTTGCCATGAATGTTTCTGTACATGCTTTTTGGAGGACATATGTACATATTACTTCAAACTAGAAGTGGAATGAGGAGGTCACTGGGTAGGCATGTTTAGCTTTAAATGCAGGGTAAACATTTTTTCAAGGGTTTTGTTTGTTGTTGTTTTGCTCTACAGTTGACCCTTGGACAACAGAGGTTTGAACTGCCCAGGCCCACTTATGCACAGACTTTTTGCAGTAGAGTATGCTGTAAATGTATTTTCTCTTCCTTATAATTCTCTTAATAAAATTTCTTTTCTCTAGCTTACTTTATTGTAAGAACACAGTATATATACATAATAACATACAAAAAATGTGTTAGTCGACTCCTTGGGTGATGGGTAAGGCTTCTGGTCAATAGTAGGCTACCAGTAGTTAGGTTTTTGGGGAGTCAAAAGTTATACATGATTTTCAACTGTGCGGGAAATGGGGGCTTGGAGCCCCTAGCCCCCATGTTGTTCTAGGGTTAACTGTACTTTTAAATTGACCTCCAAACAGTTATACCAATTTGAACTCCAGCCACCCAATGTTATGAGCGTGCCCCTCCCTCACAGCCTCATCAACTGTGGGCAGGCTTTTCCATTCTTCTTACTCTTTGCCAGTCTGAGTGATTAAATGGTATTTGTTTGATGTTTGATCATGTTTGATGACCGTGTATGTTAAACAATTCTTGCTATATTACCAGACATTCTTATTTCTTCTTTCATAAATTGCCCATACATGTCATTGCCCTATTTGGTATTAGCTTCAGGATAAGGCAAAAAGGTGAAACATAATCCATATAGTCTGTGCAAATTCACCGGCATTGTCAGAAAATGCATTGACATTTATGACCAGAACAAATTTACATTCTTTGCATAAGTTGACATCCTCCTCTATATATTTCAGAAAGAAGCTAACATTTACAGAACACCTCTTACTGAGCACATTTGACTTTAGGCCAGCCCTATTCATTTAATTTTTATAGCTTCATTTAATTTCAGTAGTAGCATTTAATTTTCACAAAAGCTCTAAAAGGCACTTAATATTCTGCCTATTTTTACAAATGTAGAAATCAAGCCTCACAGTCACATAACTATTTAAGTGGAGGGACTGGGATTTAAACCCAAGACACTTGAAGTCCAAAGTCAGTTTTCTTTCCTCTAGAAACCATTGCTCACGACAGTGACCCTCTTTTTTTTTTCCACTTTAGAAACTCTTAGAGGGTTCCTGAATTCCACCCTCAACACACATATACCATTCTACCACGATATATTGACTCTCTAAAACCCCTGTAGGATTTTCCATTCTTTTTTTTTTTTTTAACTCCGTACACTGGATTACCTTTTCATATGGCAAAGATCTTGTAATGTTTGTTGTCTAGAAAGTGTAAATCAATCTTTCCCGTACATGGTTGATCAAATTTGTCTTTCATTTACAATTTAGGAGAGTTTGTAAGCTCCTTATCTCATTTTTGGTACTGTCACGGAAATGTTCAGGATTATTGTTAATTTTAGGAAACACTTTCTCATATATATAAGATTTCAAAGGATTTCCAGGTTTTGTTGTTTGGTGACTAATCTTAAATGTTTTGAGCCAATGGTGCTCACTGTCAAGAAATTTGTTGTCAATGTCTTCACTGTAGTGGGGTATCATGAGTTACATTATCTTTGCCAATATGAAAATCTTGTCAAATCGTAAAGAAATTTAAATATTTTTCAAATATGTTCATATAACTCAGTCTTCTTCATTAACTGGATCATTAAATAATCTAAGAGCCTATTTATTATTTCTATTCGCAATTTATCTCTTCCTCCTAATGATTTACTACTTTTGGAATCATCTTTTTTGTTGTTGTTGTTACAATTCACATCTACATGTCAGAATTTCTATTAACATCATTTGCAAATATATGAAAAATGATTTTATTATATGGTACAAAAACACAAAAGTATACACTGCGTCTTCATGTGTAGTCCCAATAAAAGAAAACTTCGTGTTGACTAGGTGTCAATGAAAACTGAATTCTTTGTTTACTATTGATTGGGAAGAATTTTCCGCAGACTCGATTCTGGCTCCGTTTCAAACATTTCTTTTCCTCCACTAAGGTCACAGAACACATTCATTTTGGGACACGACGTTTAGATCTGCCACTTTAAGTGAAGACTTCAAATGTGTTTCCATGGTAGGCTGTGGGATTCCTGAAATCTACTCCCACAAGAGGAAGTCTAGAAATATCATATGTACAAGTGATTGGGAATCACATAAATATAGCCTGTTGCGTCAAAACTAATGTATTTCCAAATCTGGTTGCCTTAGCTGCCCCCCCCCCCACGCCCACAGTGACTGATGCCACCTGGTTGGAGAGCAAGTTGGAGTAGAAAGAGACAGAAGTCTGACCTGTCGAGACTATAATATCTAACTTTTACAAATTTTGCTAAAACATGTGACAAGCGAATGCACTGGTAGGGTTCCTCCTAGCAAACGGAGGGGCACTCACATTTACCTTTGACCAGCTGTGTGATAAATCCAGCTCTGGAGATTCTCTTTTCTCCTAGAAAAGTCTGCCTTTGGTAAGACTCAGATATCCGTCACTCATTTAATCGCCAATGTTTATTTTGCATGTATTGTGGATTAGACACCCTTTTAGGAATAAGGGATAAAGTAACGAACAAGTGAGAAATATCTGGCCTTGAAAAGCCTCCTTTCTAGAGCTAGTGAGACAGACTTTCGAGTGACCAGGTTTTTAGTACTATATTCGTGCTCTCGGGGCAATTTGCATTTGAGGTCCTTTACCTCTGTCTTTACTCCTGAGGTAACAATTGCAAACAGCAGGGATTTGGGGGGTGTATTTCAGATGGGGAGAGAACACGTTTCCAATTCCATGAAGCCTTCCATTTTTTCCCCCAATTCCTTAATGCCATTTTTATTTATGCACATAACGGACTTTGGCTTCCACAAATTTAAATGACTTTCCTCCAGCCCATGCCCTTTCACTGAGAACTGTATGAATACTGTCAGAGTCTCCAGAACAGTCTGGTCTCTTGACCAGGGCGTTTTGAGGGCCACTTTAAATTGGTTGTATCTACTTCATGCTCGACAACAGATCTTAATGCTGAGGTTGAGTACAGCTCTGGTAGGTAGCTAAGATTTTTCACTTAACCTGGTCATATTCAAACCATCCTGACTGATGACAGTGCTTTGGGTCCCACCCTAAATTATTTAATAGTTTAAACCCTTTGCACGGAGGAGGCAGCCATCTTATCTTAGTTGTATTAACGCTGAGTTTCTCTTCTTTTTATCCATTAGTCAATATTACATTCTTTCTTTACACAGGCAACACGTTTTGTCTTTCTCATTAGTACGACTTTGAAGTTTTTAGTTTTTGACAACTCATATTAGTTAAGATTTTTTTATTGCAAGCAACTTTGAAGTTTTTAGTTTTTGACAACTCATATTAGTTAAGATTTTTTTATTGCAAGCAACCAGAAAACTCAAACTGGCTTATAAGCCAAGGTAAAGTGCGGCTCACAAAACCAAAGTCTAGAGGTAGTTGACGCTTTGGGGTTTGCGGGGTCTTGCGGCTCCTGCCCCTTTCTCCCGTTGTTCTCATAACTCTGCCCTCTTATACTTGCCCCTTCATCCTCAGCCTGGCCACGGGACAGCTGTAGCAGAGGCACCCAACGAATGGCCATGTTCAGAGAAACCCTCCCCAAGGCAGCCTCTGGAGAACAAGGATAATTTCCCCCAGAGGTTCTCAGAAAAATCTCTTCTTTTCCTCATTGGCCCAAATAATTACACTCTCATTTCTGAACCAACCACTGGCAGTGGGTTGAGATTGCCCTTGACCAGAACAGACCGTCCCCTGCAGCGAGTAGAGGTGGGAGCTGGGTTTGGATCCGCTTCCCTGTAGGCCCACGGGCTCCCTGGTGAAGAGGGAAATGCCAGACAGAGCCAGAGGTCCAAGCAGCCAAGGAGGAACGCGAACAGATGCGGGCAAAGGGCAACACTGCCCTGCCACGTTGGATGTCATTCTAGTGGCCTCGGTGAGATTTTGTTAATTTCTGAACTTATTCCAGTTTCCGGTTAGTGAAATCAGGCTCAGACATGCTAGGTGATGACTACTTAAAAAGTTCATTATGTTTAGTATCTTTAGTATATGGCTAAAATAAATACTGCTTTTTTTAGCCAAAGGAGTTGAATTTTAGTTTTTTGAAAATAGTCCACAGGCTTTAACTGCCAAAGTTTCCATGGAGAGGCTGGCGAGATTTCACAGAGTAGACTTGCCACACAGAACCAAGCTTCCTTGATCCTGCCCCGAGGTGTCCCTAACGAGGTGGTTTGCTTTCACCTGCACTCTGGCCTATCTTGAGCCACTGAGGGGCTTGGTCAGATTCTCTGGTTCTCTACCTCCTGCCTCCAGAGGCATTTTCCTTCTTGAGTCAAACCTCACATGACTACTGACATTTCAAGGACATTGGCTGTTCTCCCTCTCTCTTTTTTGGGGGTGGGATAGAAATGGGCTGTACAGGAAATCTTTAATTTTATGTAAATGACCCACCTTTCCTTCTTCCCCTGGGGTGTTATAAAAATTAGTGTTCTAAAAACATTTTTACAAAGTGCTCCCTTGAGATGTGAAGGAAAGTGCAATGGCACAGCACGTTCTCCATGAAAGCGTTTAAGCGGGAGGAGGGCGGGGGAGAGTCATACACATGCCTATGGCATTCTTCAGGTATTTGGGAATTCAAAAAAATATATATCCTTATAAAAATTATTTTGGCTTTCACCATCAACCAGTTCACAGACGGGGCCTCTGTTCACTTTTCCCGCTTGGCTGGCTGTTGACTTAAGTAGGGCGCCTCGATGGGCAAGGTTAGCACAACAGAGTGATGTTTGTGGAAACTGACAAAGTGATAAACTAGGTTTATATTTATTATTGCCAAGGATACTTTTAATGTCCTTTTGATGTGCTAATAGTCCTTCCTAAGGAAAATTATGCAAACAAACTATTAATTAAATCAAGAGCAGCAGTCCCTACTGAACTACAATATGCAGATCTGCTGATCTGGATGGACTTGAGCCAGGCAGTGGCCTTTGGCTGCACAGATACTCTCAGGGGCCAGCTCTCTCGCATCTGTACCCCTTCCAGAAAGGGCCATGGGAACTCTGCATCCACTGGCCTCACTGGGATCTCAGAGCTCCCTCCTTAGGGGGCTCCAGAAACATTGCTCCAGCTCACTGGGCAAGATCAACTATAGACCCAAATGACTGAACTTGGGGACTCAGGAAAGCAATACAGAATCTTCTAGATACCCTTTGAATTCCTAAATTGTCGCTGAAGTTTCTGGATGGCTTACAACTCTTAGTGGAGGTAGAAGAATTATCACATTAAAAACCAAAAGCCAAAAAGACAATGTAAGGTGTTATAACCTGAATCGTGGTTGGGTGAGTATGTTTCACCTGCTGGCTACTCGTGGTCCTAGGAGCTACCATCTATAAATATGGTGTGACCATTGCTACTATTATCATTGGGCTATTGATGCTCATTATGGCCCAGGCTGGGCCTGACAACACATGTGCCGATGCTGGGCACACACAGAGGGCAGCCATATTATTTCTTGGTTCCAGAGATGCTCTAGTTTCATCCCTGGACCCCACCAGCCCTGGCCCTCTTGGACGCTTGGTCGCAGGGGAAGTATCTATCCAGTTGGCTGTCCACTCTGCCTGGTGGGGGACTTTCAGCAGCACAGCTGCAGACAGACCTCGTGATGCACATAGGTTTTTTTCCACTCACTCAAGGTTTATTTCTTCACTCCCCAGAATAATCATCGTTTGCCTTTTTTCCTGCCCAAGCTTTTAATTTTTAGGTCAGTCATTTTCTCTTTCTTCCCTAAAACGTCACTGAGTGTTGCATTTCATATTTCACAATGTTAACTTTGTGAAATGCTGAAATGCTTTCCCATGAAGACCCTCATGACTCCCCAGTCTTGAGCTGGGCACCTGTGTGAAGTTCCGCACCCCTGTCTCTGCCATCCTCATCCAGCCAAAGAAGTAGATGGATAAAGGTCTTCCCTCTTCCAAGAGTATGATAATAAAAATGCCATGGAGGCTGCCCTCCCAGCTACAGACTCCCTTGTTAGGGGAATAGGAAGCCTCTGAGGCCACTACTGGAGATGTAATCCTTTGGCCTAATTAAGGCATTTCCTCTAGTTAAAATGAATCTTTCTAAGAGGGGTCGCTTCGGCATAAATGAGTCACCTGGGCCTCCTAAGGAGGCTTCTGAAGAAGCAAAGGATGTCAGGAGATTATGGTGTAAGTTCCAGAGTGGGAATGGTGGGGCCGTATGGTGGGGCCACGGTGGGAAAAAGGTCGAGGGAGGAGGATGGCACAGGCAGGAAGAATATGTTCTCGACTGATGATACTCCTTTGTCTCCTCTGTTGCTGAGGGCTGGTCCACCCTAGGTGCATTGTCTTCTGGATGACACAGGGCCCTGAGACGAGGTGCAGGGCTTGCTAGTCCTGGGCCCTAATTGACCTCAAGACAACTGGCCTTGGTAGGATTCCTAGATTCTGCAAAATAATCAGCCAACCCAACGAAAAAAAAAAAAAACCTGGGTTCTCTGGTTTGGGGAGTTTATTTCCATTCTCTTTGTTAAACTAACTGGTTGTTCATGGAACTGACCAAGTGTGTCACTGAGCAGCCTGGCTGTTTTGCTGAAGAGTCACAAATGAATGACACGGCCGGTTCTTTTGTTCTCGTGTAATGACAGCCGCAGAAAACCAGTCTCTTTTAGTGCACAAGCAAGGCCTCCGGGAATATGGCCTTGTACCTAAGAATGCAGATGCCGGGATCATCGAGGCCTTGGGTCAATTTTTTTTTTTTTAAAGATTTTATTTATTTATTTGACAGAGATAGAGACAGCCAGCGAGAGAGGGAACACAAGCAGGGGGAGTGGGAGAGGAAGAAGCAGGCTCACAGCGGAGGAGCCTGATGTGGGGCTCGATCCCATAATGCCAGGATCACGCCCTGAGCCGAAGGCAGACGCTCAACCGCTGTGCCACCCAGGCGCCCCTGGGTCAATTTTTGAAACCCCTTTGTTAGCTGTGGGACCATGCTCCAATCTTTTCATCTAGAAATGGGGATAATAGTAACACCAACTTATAGAATTCTTTTTTTTTTTTTTTAAGATTTTATATATTTGAGAGAGAGCATGAGCGGGGGGGGGTGGAGTAGAGGGAGAAGCACAAGCAGACACCATGCCCAGTGTGGAATCCGACATGGGGCTCCACGCAGGGCTCGATCCCACGACCCTGAGATCATGACCTGAGCCAAAATCAAGAGTTGGACGCTTAACGGACTGAGCCACCCAGGTGCCCCAGCCTTGTCAAGTTCTTTAAGGAAGAATGTTCCTGCACACGAAAGGTTTCCTCAGTGCCCGGTAAATATTAAGCGTTCAATAGACGCCAACTGCTCATTTTCATATTAGTATAAGGCCAGAGGGCAGCTGTTTAATAACTAGTATCTTGACAATCGGGAAGACTTATATCATCTCCCCAACAAGTCTAATTTATCCCCAGAGTAGTGTCCGAAGAAGAAGACACAGCTGTGTCTAAAGGCGGGGGCAGAAGGAAAAAGGCCCCTGTCTCCAGTGTCCTATAAACCACCGTTGCGATGCAGGAAGCAGCACCCACACTGCGTGTGGCCGTCTGGGGAAAGGAGCAAGGACTAGGAATCTGGGGGACTTGAAGCTGGCTTGATTCCCAGTCCACTGCTCTCAGGAAAATGATTTGTGTCCACAATGCACGTACAGTTGTATGGTCTCAGCGCATGTACATTTATATGCACGCACACGCACACACACACACACACACACACACACACACACACACACAGTCACTCCAGGTTGGAAGACCATTGCATCGAACGTATTTTTTTTTTCTCGTCTTCCTTCTTATCTCTTATATCCTTTGCAGTCCATTCGGGCATAATTATTATTGCTTTGCTGGCTCAGTTCTGCAGCTCTCTAGAGTGGAGCAGATGTCGACAGCTCGGAAAGATCCCATGCTATTACACAGCAGAACAAATGAGGATGTCAGAAAAGGCTCTTCAGTCTAACAAGAAAACAGAGGAAAGAGACAAAAAGAATAAAGCCTTTGGAGACCAGCAGACTCGCTCTGATTAGATCTTATGCTAACATGATGCCCACTCTGCGTACTAACAGTGATTTAATATGTTTAAACGATACCGGGGAAATACGTCTTGGGGAAAAAAAGAGAAAGGAGAATTTCCTCCCTGGCAGGCATGATTAAGATGGTGTGGGCTCCCTAGGAGCACACAACTGCAGCGTGAGACTGTGGAGCGTAGGCCCAAGCGTGTTTGCCTACAATGCCGGACCGGGTCTCTTTGCACCGGGCGGCTGCTGCTCTCCCCTCCATGAGGGAGCCGGACAAGCGGCACCGAAGGATTAGCCGTCTGGTGCAGGATGGGGTGGCGGCCTCGCTGCTGGGCCACTGTGTCTTCTCTTGATATAGGAGGCTGTACTTTAAAAACATTTTATATATGAGGCCACAAGTCCACGTGTCCTAATTTACCCAGAACAAAGATACAAAATACTCTAGATTTTTGGAAGCCGGGGAGAGGGAAGGCTCTAATTAAATCGGTGGACCAAAGTCCGTGTATTATAGAGACAGCGTATCAGGCAGTACTAATTGAACGGGTCCTTCAGTTCCTTGCTCTGAACCTATTTATTCACTTCCTATTTGTAATTCTAACTATTAATGTGATCATTCTTTCACTAGACCAAGGCAGAACAGAGAGAATTTAGAAGGGCCAACTTTGGGATAGCAGAGATGGAGGGAGAAGCTGTAAGATATACATAAAATCCTGACAGTATCAAAAAGTGCTATCTGACAATGTGACAGTAAATGAGAAGGCACAAATAGCACAATGAAATAGAGAACATTGGATGTGTTTATTTCCTTATTTGTTCTTAAATCCTTCCATGGTGGCTCTGAGGCAGTGGCCTGGCAGCTTTTTTTATATGAATGAAGAGTAGCACATACTTCAAAAATCCCCAAAGAACAAACGTTTAAAAAAATAAAGCAACTCCCTGGAGAGGAACAAGTTATCAGTGTTCATTGTTGAAATGCAATAAATTGAAAACCCCAGGATGTTCCCCTGGGCCCGAAAATGCCTGGACTCTCTCGTCCAGATGTTAGGACCTATCCAGAAGCATGGAAGCCCTGAATAGGAGGAGAACTCAAAGGTCACTTGGTCCAGTGTCCATTCCTGACAAGTGATTAGTTGGCCCATGCTGGATGCCATCGAATGATATCCCCCCATGAGATGTGGGCCAGTTCATTGTCAGAGTGCTCAAATTACTGGAAAGTTCATGCTTGCTTGGATCTAAATATGCTTCTGTGTTTTCACCTGCTTGGCCACGGCTCTGTCCTCCAGGACCCCAGGAAGGAACAATCTAAGCCTATTACACATATGAGGACAGGGATCCTAATGCTCGTTTTCTCCCCTGCATCCCTCCCACCATGGCCCAGCCCCAGTCCTTTCTCATTCTGTAGTCTATGGTTTCAAGTCCTCAGCTCTGTCTGCTTAGAGATGTCACTTTCATAAGGTGAGCTGATATCCTGAAACCTAGCACAGTTCTCTAGGTACAAACTAAAGGGCCCAAAGACAGCCTGGAGCGGTTTTAGCAAGTAGAGTCAGCACACTGTGTTCATAGCCTGGCTCTTGTATGTGACTTTGGATAAGTTACTCTCCCTGAGCTTCAGTTTCCTTATCTGTACAATGGGATCATAGTAGCCCCCAAAAGGCTAGTGAGACCAGATGAGGGAATCCATAGAAAGCTGTTTACCAGATAGCAAACACTGCGAATGTGAGCCATCATTTGGGAGGAAGAAAGGTGACCGCCTCCCTTATATTTGACCCGCCCTCCCATTACAATCTAAGTTCACTGTGCACTAGCGATTCATTCTGAGCCGATCACCAACTGAAACATCTCTATCATGTTCCCATAGGCTACCATCAAAGCACATCTGCTGCTTATTCCGTCTTATTTGCTTGTTTATTTTAACCAAATGCAGGACTTTACATTTATCTCCATTAAACATAATCTTGTTAGATCTGGTCCATTTTTTCAGTCTGTCAAATCTTTTTTGCATCCCAATTCTGCCACCCAACATATCAGCTCACTCTTCCAGCTTTGTGTCACCCACAAATTTTATCACCAGGCCATCAATGTCTTCATCCAAGTCATTAATAAAAATAGTTAACAAGGCAAGACGGAGGCCAGAAACCTGTGGTGGGAAAGATCCTTTCTCCAGATCATCATCAATCTATTAATTAGTACTCTATATTCAATCAGGTATTCATCTGACCCGACCTGGCTACTTCAGCTCCTGCCCAGAGGTGCTTCTTGTCTTCAAGGACAGGGACTTTATCTGCCAAAACGACTGCTGCAACCCAAATGTGTTCTGTTTGCACAATACCCAAAAACCAGTCTAGCAACTCTCAGAAACGTGCTAAGTCTGGGAAAATGCACTGACTCCTTGTCTCTCACCTGGAGACCATATCTAGCTCACCTGACCAAAGATCATCTAAACTGCCTGCCCATTTTTTATTTTACTTTATTTTTTAAAGATCACAGGAGTGCCTGGGTGGCTCCATCAGTTAAGTGTCTAACTCTTGATTTTGGCTCAGGTCATGAACTCTGGGTCTTGAGAGCGAGCCCCACGTCAGGATTCTGTGCTGGGCATCCTGCTTTAGATTCTCTCTCTCTCTCTCCCTCCTCCCCCTCACCCCCCGCTCATGCTCGCATGCCCTCTCTCTCTTTCCCTAAAAATAAAAATAAAATAAATCACAATTTTCTTGTGGCTGGGCTTCTAGCACTTTTCTCAAAGTTCAGCCCCTCAAAGCAGACAGTGAGCCTCCTAGAGTTTAACTTATCTGGCCAGGCCCTGGGACCCTATGGTGGCCTTTAGAACCTTCTTTCTTGCCTGGGCTTCCATTTTTTGTCACCAATCTGTGTGAACCTTACCTCTTCCAACTTGAAGTTACTTTCCTGGATAGGGAATATGGAAAGAATATAAATGCCGAACCGGTCTGTTTCGTCATTTGTTCCCATACTGTGCCAATAACAATATTGATCAAGCAGCGGACATTTTTGTCCTTTGCCGAACATGAACTAAAAGCTTTTCTTTGTTTGAAGAGTCTGGGTGTCTCTTAGCAGCCCTGGGAGCAGTATCAACAAAAAGCTAGAAGGCTCACCACAAGCCCGCTTGCAATGGCAGTAGCTTGTTAAAGGGTGTCTGTCCCAGTGCCCGGGTTCTTGACTGTCCCTGCCTCTATCTCCCACCCTCAGATTCTGGTCCAAAACCCCCACTACCCCCACCGAGAAAGTGTTAATATCTTGGAATTCTAAGTCCATCAAATGCCAACACACACTCTATATGTGGCCTGGGGCCAGTCTGTAAGGGAAGAACACTAAAAATTACCTCACAGAATGGCCGTGAAAATGATAGGATAAAATGACTTTAAAAGTACCCTGTAGAGTGCCTGGCCCATGTGGGGTTGAATAGTGGTAGTCCACTATTACCTTCTGGTGTCTGCCTTGTTCTTGTCCCTATTTGCTTCTACGTTGTCACCAGTCCCTTGTCTAGCCCCTCTCAGCCTGTGCTAGGTCTGTCTCAAACTTGAATTTTCTACTTGTCCTTTGTAGACTGGCTTCAGCCCCCTCCATTCCACCCCCACACACTGGGCTTTTGACAATACCCCATTTACGCTGAAAATCCCTTGCTGACTCTACTTCTGGAAATACAGACCAAGTATGTGTGCAAAATCCTATCCCCTACCTGGACAGCCAAGGTCCCCATTTATGACAAGTCCCGGGAGTAAGGAATAACAGCCCTTAGAACGTTTTCACAAATCTCATTAAGGTCACAGTGTTTGGGATCAAATACTGGCTTCTTCATTTTTTAACCATATGACCTTGGGCAAGTCAGTTTCCTGTCTCTGTCACCTCATCTGTAAGGTGGGCATCATAAGACAGGGTTGTTGGGAGCACACGCCATTCAGCATCATGCCTATTACAAAATAATGCTCAGTAAATGTTGGCTGTTATTATCAGCCTCATTAGCACCAGCCTTCCGTACTTTACATTTCTTACATATCCATTTTCTTAACAGATTTTATTTTTAAAAAGATTTATTTATTTATTTGAAAGAGAGAGAGTGCGTGGGGGTGGGCATTAACAGATTCTTGTAATTCTATTACATTTGCTCTTGGTTATGTACCACTCTCTTCTTTTATGTCCACTAAATTTCTAAGCTCAATAGCAAGTTCTCTAGAAACCACATGGATCATTCTAGATTATGCCTTCCCTTCTATGAGAAAAAGTAAACTATCAACTGGAAAGTACACTTAAAATGATAAAATGATACTGTATTATTATACTTTGAGATCAATTTCAGCAATATTCAGATTTTTAGAGTTCATACCCATCCTTCTGTCTTCCTATAGTTCTTTTAAAAACTGTATGGAGCTTTGTGTTTACATGTTATACTGTGAGTTACTTGACAGTAAATCCATGTTTAGTCATAACTCCATCCCCCATCTTCAACATAAATAACTTAATTCTTGGATCTACTGAATTTCTGCTATGTGGCAAGCGCTGCCATGTAAAAACACTAAGGAGTAATTCCTGCCTCGGAGAAACTAAGTGAAGTAGGGGGAGAATTCTGTTTCGGGGCAGCACGTAGAAGATCGCAGCACATCTTCATTTCCGCAGGAACACCAAGAAAAATTTGGATAACATAAAAAGCACACAGAGTCTATTTTCTGGCCACACCAGAATTTACTAGTAACGAAAAGGGATCTCAAAAATGTTAGAATATTTAGATATTAGACCATATTCTTCTAAAGAAAACAATCTCAAGGAAAATTAGATAATATTTTTAACTGAAAGATAATAAAAGCACATAATATCTCAATTTCTGGGATGCAAGTAAGGTGATGCCAAGGGTAAAATTCAGAGTTTTAAGTGCTTCTATTAGAAAATAGGAAAGGTCTAGCAGACAGCCTCTCCTCTGCTGTCCGCACACCCCGCCCCTGCAGTGTATTCAATAAACTTCTAGCTCCTTTAAAAAAGAAAATAAAAAAGGTCAAAGATCAGTGATTTAAGCTTCTATCTTAAGAAGCTAATAAAGTAAACAAAGTAAACAGAAGAAAGGAAATAATAATGAGCGAAAATCTATGAAATAGAAAACAAACAATGGAGAAAATAAACAGCCAAAAAAAAAGGATTTTTTGAAAAGACCAATAATATTGATAAATCCCTAGTTAAACTGAACAAGGAAAAAAATAAAGAGAAAATGCAAATGACCAATATGAAAAATGAAAGGAAAGATACTCCCTCAAATCCTACAGATCTTAAAAGAGTAATAAGGGGATATTAGGAATAACTTTATGCCAACAGGTTAGACAATGCGAATGAAAAAGGAATAATCCCTTGAAAAGTATGATTTCAAAGCAGACATAAGAAGAAATAAATGACCTGAAATCTGTTAAAGATTCACCATTAAAATTTTTTTCCCCACAAGGAATACTTTCTGGCCCAGATAGTACTAGTGGTGAATTCTATCAAACACCTAAGGAAGAAATAATACCAATCTTAATCTCTTACAGAAACCAAAGAGGAGGGGATTACTTCTTGACTTTTTCTATTCCTAACACCAAAATCTGACAAATGCACTATAAGAAAATTACAACCAATATGCAAATCCTGAACAGAGACGCAAAAATCCTCAGCAAAACATTAGCAAATCGAGTCCATCAATATAGAAAAGGGATAACATATCATGGCCAAGTGACGTTTATCACAAATGCAAAGTCCGTTAAAGTGAGAAAACAATGTAACCCATCCCATTAAAAAAATAAAGGAGAGAAATCCTATGAACTTTTCAGCAGATCCAAGAAAAGAATTTGACAAACTTCAGCATCATTTCATGATAAAACCTCTTGGCATATTAGGTATGGGAAAGAACCTCCTGTCTGATAAAAGACCTCTATGAAAACCTATACCTAACACCCCAGTGGATGACGAAATACGGAGCACTTTCCCTCTAAGGTCAGAAACAAGGTAAGAATGTCTACCATCACTGGTACTAGTCAAAACTGGATATGACTTCTTTCCATTAGGCAGAAAAAGAAATAAAAGTCATGAAGATTGGGAAAGACAAAGTTTAAATAAGATAAAATTATCTTTATTTACAAAGACATGATTTTGCATATAGAAAATTCAAAGGAATTTACCCCCAAATCCTACTGAACCTAATAATTCAGCAAGGTTTAAGGATACAAGGTCAATATAGGAAATGTAATTATATTTCCATGTATAATCAATAAATAATTGGAAAAGGAAATTAAAAGTCAATAGCATTTACAATAGAATCAATATCATGAAATACTTAACATATCACTTTTTAAAAAGATGTGTAAGACTTCTACACTTAAAACTATAAAATATTATTGAGAGAAATTAAGACAGACTGATAAATAGGGAGAGATACACCATACTTATGGGGCAGTACAACCAATATTGGAAAGACAGTGATTCTCACAAAACTGATCTAGGGATTAAATGCAATTCCAGTCAAATTCCCAGCAAGGTTTCTGTAGAAATTGACGAGTTGATAAAAATAAAATAGTTGGAGGATTTACACAACCTGATTTTAAGTGTCACTGTAAAGCTTTATGGTATTTTTTAAAGACTATTTTGGTTTTTTATGTTTCCATATAAATGTGAGTATTAGCTTGTCAATTTCTGAGACAGTAAGTTATTGGTGTAAAGACAGACAAATAGATCAATGGGGCAGAAAAAAAACCCACAATTACTATCTAATGATCTTTGCTAGAGGTGCCGAGGCAAATCAATGGGGCAGGGACAGGCTCTTCAACAAATGGTGCTGGAATCTACTCAGTAGCAAAATAAACATATTGTGGATACTTGAAACAACATGAATGAACCTCAGACATATTGCGTAGTAGACCAAAAGAAGCCAGATGCAGAGGGATTCTACTTAAAAATTAATATGAAGTCCCCAAACATGAACAACTAGTCTGCGGGGATAGAAACCAGAATCGTGGTTGCCTCTGGATGGAGGGGATGAGGACAAGAAAGGGGCACAAAGGAATTTTCTAGAGTAACGGCCCTGTTTTATGCCTTATTTGGGGTGTTAGTTAAATGAGTTTTTAAATTTATCAAAACTCACTGGTACATTTAAGATCTATGCACTTTACTGTTATTATTCCTCTATTAGCGAATATTAAAAAACAAAACCCAGAAGTAGGAAAAGGGGGAAGAAAACACATAAAGAAAAATTATAATGTTGTAAGTGTAATGCTAAGGTTTTATGGGAGAACATGGAAGGAGCACAAATAGCTTGATTGTGGACAAGTCTTCCAGCTGAGATCGATCTACATGAGAGTTACAGTTCTCTATCCCTTCTGGCGTCCTTGTCAATGGGCTCTGAGAGAATCTCATTTTCCAGTGGTTGACTGAGGTCTTAACACCAGGAAACAATGTGGGGTCTGCCCTGACTTTTGACTGCTTGAACCTACGACAGTTCATTGTGGTACAGGGAGATCCCATACTTGTGGAAAAGGGGGAAAGGAGGAACAATCTAGAATCCACTCAGTAGCTGTCAAGTATTTGTTTTTCCTCTTTTCCTTTCCTGGTACTTCCCCAACAATCCATCAGCATTCTCAACACCCCAGGTAGGAATCCCTCCAGCATCAAATCTTCCTATTGCTCCCCCTTCCCTGTCTTTTTTGGTCCAATTTAACGTCAAGATTCAATCTATGCAAATCTGTTGAAAAATCTGGCTATTTGCAAACAAAGAGAAAATTTATTGCCTCACACACCATATATCAAAATAAATCCAGATGGATAGGAGAAAATTTTAAATGGAACCAAAATATGAAAATATTGAGATGAATATTTGTCAGAGTTCTGGGGGAAAGGATTTCCTGTACAGATAACTAAGAGGGGAGTCAGAACAAAACAGTAGATTCCTTAATGAAAACACAAAACTTAAGTACATCAAAAAGTTATTACAATTTTTAAAAGCCTTACAGTAGTCTGGCAGAAAGCGTTTGCTGCAAGTATTTCAGAAAACGGATATATATCCTTAATAACCAAGGAAGGAAAGAGAAGCATTGTCGTTACAATAAAAAAAAAAAAGTAGGCAAAGGACAATATAAATGATTGACTTACAAAGACAAAAGTTCACCTCAGGAGTACCCAAACAAATAAAATAACCTTGAGATACCATTTTTAAATCTATTGAAATAACAAAGTGTTTGAAAAATGACAACACCCAAAATCTGGTAAGATCAGCATTTTTTCCCCCACTGTGGAGGGAGTATAAATTAGTGCAGTCTTTCTGGAAAGCAGTTAGGCAGTCTTGTATCAAAAATCTTAAAAATGGTCTTATCCCTTAAGAATTCCACATGTATGAATCTATCCTAAACAATCAGAAGGGCAAACATATTTTATACGCAGAGATGTTTAACAATAAAGGAAAACTACCTAAATGAGTAAGGATGTGTAACTGCCTGAATAAATGGTTGTTTATCAAAATAATGGAATATTTTACAGGCTTTTAAAAGTCAGTTTAAAAAAATTTTTTTTAAATACACTATTGGGATTACGCAAAAAAAAAAAAAAGTAAGCTTTTGCACAGCAAAGGAAACCACCAACAAAATGAAAAGGCAACCTACTGGATGGGGAAAGATATTCTCAAATGACATATCCAATAAGGGGTTAATATCCAAAATATATAAAGAACTTACACAACTCAACATCCAAAAAACAAATCCAATTAAAAATGGGCAGAGGATCTAAAGAGACATTTTCCCAAAGAAATACAGATGGCCAACAGACACATGAAAAGATGTTCAACATCACTGATCATCAGGGAAACGCACATCAAAGCCACAATGAGATATCCCCTTACACCTAGCAGAATGGCTAGAATCAAAAAGGCAAGAAATAACAAGTGTTGGCTAGGATGTGGAGAAAAAGTAACCCTTGGGTACTGAAGGTAGGAATATAAATTGGTGCAGCCACTGTGGAAAACAGGATGGAGTCTTTTCAAAAAATTAAAAATAGACATACCCTATGACACAGTGATTTCACTACTGGGTATTTATGCAAAAAACACTAAGTCAAAAAGATATGCGCACTCCAATGTTTATTGCAGCATTATTTACAATAGCCAAGATAGGGAAGCAACCCAAGTATCAACCAATAGATGAATGAATAAAGAAAATGTGGTTTATAAACACAATGGAGTATTATTCAGCCATAAAAAAGAAAGAGATTGTGCCATTTGCAACAATATGGATGGACCTAGAGGGTATTATACTAAATGAAAGAAGTCAGAGGAAGGCAAATGTTATATACTTTTACTTATATGTGGGATCTAAGAAACAAAACAAATAAACAAAAAGCAGAAACAGACCCATAAGTACAGAGAACAAATTGATAATTGCCAGAGGGAAAGGCATGGGGAGATGGGCAAAGTGGGTAAAGGGAAGTGGGAGGTACAGGCTTCCAGCCACGGAATAAATAATCACCAGGATAAAAAGTACAGGATGGAGAATATAGTCAAAGATATTGTAATAGTGTCGTATGGTGACAGACGGTAGCGAACTTGTGGCAAGCATAGCATAATGTATAAAACAGCCAAATCACTAATATTGTATACTTGAAACTAAGGTAACATTGTGTGTCTACTATACTTGAATAAAAGAATAAAAAATAAAAATTATAAAAGTTTAAAAAATTTTGGGGACCTCAAAGATGCCACAAGTATGCTAATTAGAAAGGATATAAAACTTTATACATCGTGATTTCATTATGTAATAAAACAAAATACACACATTGAAAAATACTGGAAGAAAATACACATAGTTACCAAATTCTGCCTCAAGAGCATGCTAGAGTTTCAGGTTTAGGACTCTAGCCCACTTGGGAAACTGATTCTGCACTGGCATGGTTATGCAGAAGGAAGTCTGGTCCTCACTATGGGGATATGGGAGGTCCAATGATGGAGAAAAGGGAGCCCTTCACTCACATAGCCAAAGCACTTAGGATCACTCCAGGGCAGGAAGTGCTCTTCCAGATCCTGCCCCCCTGCCCCCCAGGGTCACAGGGTCCTCGCAGCATTCCTATAGGATTCTTTCCTTTCAATATACAGTGAAAAGAACTCTGGCTTGGAGAAGAGCTAGACTGAATTCTGCCTCTTTATCAGGAATGTGAATTTAAACTGAGGAAGAGAAGGGAAAGCCAGTGATTATCTGGACTGTGATGCTCAGGGCTATCTGGCCAGCTCGGTGCTTCTCTGCCTTCATAGGAAATGAACCCTCTTCTAGAGTGGAGCATCTGAAAAGGGACTGCCGAGGCTGTGCCTTTCCCTGGCAGCTCTGGGAAGTAGAACCTAAAGGGGACCGTCCATGGAGAGGTAGAGAGAACCCCAGTCTCCATGGGGTGAGCTGGAGCTCCTATTTCTCAACTGCAGGGTGACCCTGGACAAGTCACTTTTCTGGGTCTCACTTTCTTCATTATAAAGTGGGTACAGCGGCACCTACCCTACTTCCCAAGGCACTATGAAATTGCTTTGTTATGCACATCTGAGGAATGGTACATAAGCCAACTATACGTTGGCTTATGATGATGTGAGGATTTAAGTCTTGTATGATCTTGTATATCCTCTGCTGTGTGGTTTTGGGGTGTAGGGCAGATGAGGTTCACAAGTGAAAGCATTTCCCTGCTCATCACAAACCGGGCTGAAGGGTGTGCACCACAGTTAACACATGACCAAGAAAGCCACATAAAAATAAACAAAGCAGAACAAGTCGCTCTCTTTCTGAGAAGAAATCAGATTCTGGGAGTCACGACCCTCTCCTTAACCCCTCTTAAATCATGGGATTTTTATTATAATAGGGACAGATACAGTAGGTGGATGTTGTTGCCAGTGAAGAATGAAATGGCTCATCTATTAAAGACATTGGTGGCCACACTCTTAGAGACCCAGTTTTCCACACCTTCTGCAGATGGCCACTCCCCTGCTGTGTTCCCTCTCGCGCTGGCTGTCTGTCACATAAATAAATAAAATCTTAAAAAAAAAAAAAAGAATAAGGAAGAGCGACTTAGAGTACCAGATACCAAATTTGTAAGAAGCTGTATTAAGATTCTGTGTTTCTAGTGGAGACGAACTATCCAACACAATAGAGACCTCAGAAACAGACCCTTGAGAGGGAAAGTAAAACAAGATGAAATCAGAGAGGGAGATACCATAAGAGACTCTTAATCATAGGAAACAAACTGAGGGCTGCTGGAGGGGAGCGGGATGGGGGATGGAGGACGGGGCAATGGGTGATGGACATTAAGGGCATGGGATGTAATGAAGGGGTATTAGATAAGACTGATGAATCACTGAACTCTACCTTTGAAACTAATAATACACTATATGTCAGTTAATTGAATTTAAATAATTAAAAAAACCCAGACCCTTGAATACATGGAATTTTGATATTTGAAATACTCGGCATGGAAAGTCAGCTGGGAAAAAAAGACCATATAATAAATTAACCTGAGGGGAAATAAAGGATCTCCATATGCTTGGGGGGAAAAAGAAACTGGTTCTAAGTTTGTACCATACACAAAAATAACCCTTATATTTCAAGGACTTAAATGGTAAAAGCAATACCTTTCTTTTCTTTTTAGGAGAAAATATAGGGAATGTATTTCTAATCTTAGGATAGGGAGAAAGTTTTAACAGAAATGTTAACTATGAATTTAAAAACTGGTAAGTTTTATTAAAATTAAGAATTTCTGCTCATCAATAGACAGCTTAAAGAACGTGAAAGACAACTTACAAATTCAATTGGGAAGAGATATTTTCAACACATGTAACCAGCAATGAATTATCAGGATAACTATCAGTGGCACATAAAGAGCTCCTTCAGTTCAGTCAGAAAACACCCCACCCCTCTGCTTCCCAAAATGGCAAAGATATAAACAGGCAGTTTACAGAAAAGGAAATAACATCGAAAGTTGTTCAGCTCGAGGGAAATGCCAATCACACCCACAAGGATATTTTATATCCACTTAAGTAGCAAAAATGAAGAATTCCAACATACTAAGTATGGGAGAGGCTATGAATCCACAGGATCTTCTTTACTTTACTGGTAGGAGTGTAAACGTGTACAAATTCTTTAGCGAGCAGCTCGGCATTACCTTAAATGTTAGCCAGGTACCTTCCCCACGACCCAGAAATTTCTAGACATATATACACATTACTGAACATATAAGGGATGTTTATAGCAGATTCTTCATAATGGAATCTGGAAATCTGGAAACAATCAAAATATACAATTATCTGAATATACTACGATGTATTTATTCATTCTCTTGGTATATTCATATAATCGAACACTATACAACAGTGGAAGCAGTAAATTTCAGTTACATGCAACAGTGTGAATGCTGTGTTTGACCAGGCCCTCTGCAGAAAGATGCCAAGGCAGGATTAACTGTGGAAAGATTTTCTCAGGAGAAATGCTTGTGGGAGAAAATGGAAAGAAGGCTGGGAGAGCCACAGCCTGAGATGCAAGTCTGACCGCAAGGGAAGGAGGAGGAAAGGAAGGTGGGATGGAAGGGATGTAGACTGTACTAGGTCTACAGATGATTTGGCAAGATCACCCATGTGTCTTTGAGTGAGCATCAGCTGTCAGAGGAGCCCTGAGTCTCCCAGAACTGGGGCTGCCTCAGTGTCTCAACCACACTCAATCACCAGTAGGGAGCAAAGCCCCAGGGAGCAGCGGGAGGCGTGGTCTTGGTGCAGCCAGGCAGTGTTCACAATAGAGAGCGCAGAAGAGGGCCCTTGGTCAAGTACACTCACATTCTCATGGTCAACACAGATGCCTTAGCAATATAATATTGAATGGGGAAATAAAACCAAGAAGATTGCATTCAGGAAAATATCTTTTAGTATAAAGAACAGTTAAATACAAAAACAAAAATACCACAACAAAACTACACGTTAGAAACAGCAGGGGATGGGGCGCCTGGGTGGCTCAGTCGTTAAGCATCTGCCTTCGGCTCAGGGCCTGATCCCAGCATCCTGGGATCGAGCCCCGCATTGGCCTCCCTGCTCTGCTGGGAGCCTGCTTCTACCTCTCCCACTCCCCCTGCTTGTGTTCTCTCTCTCACTGGCTGTCTCTCTCTCAAAATAAATAAACAAAATCTTAAAAAAAAAAAAAAGAAACAGCAGGGGAATGACATACACAGGAATCAGGATAGTGGGGAGAGGCGCAGAAGGAGAGGGCCCAAGAGGAGTACAGAAGCTATTGCAACATAAGCTATTTCCAGTAGTTTTGTTCCCACGTTAATAGAGGGCTTATGCCTTTTACTTCTATTTAAGAACAATGAGTCAGTAAATATATATATATACATATGTATATATATATATACATATGTATATGTATATGTATATATATATATGAAAACATGCATAGAAACAAAGAGGGCCATGCATGGATCAAAAATGAGAGTGTTTCATGAGAAAGGAATTATCATTAATCTAATTCTGTGACTTTAAGTCTAAAGATATTGCCTCTTTTCTCTCCTAAGCTCTGATTTATTTCTAATTGTTACTGGCTGAGCTATTGATGGATGAGACATTGCCTTTATATCACAGATTAAATTATAGGTATTTTAGGATCTTCCCAATATGGTAATCTGGAATTGGGATGTCCCAATTGAGGATATCTTAGGGTGTATTCAAAGTCCAGGTGCTCAAGTCGGGGCAGAGAAAATAGTTGAATGGTAATAGCACTGCTGTACATGGGCTTTCTCCAAGGATTGGTTGGTGATCTCCTTCTCAGACAAACTAGGGCCAGGAGTTCAGAATTTTGGAGTACAGACCTAGCCTCTGGGTCAGGTACAAGGGAGCAGGGAGGCAGCAAAAGAAATAGGCCACAGGGTTATCAGGAGGCACCATGGCACAATGGTTAAGATCATGAACTCTGAAGTCAAACTCCCTAGGTTTGAATCCCAGCTCTACCACATTCTCCATTTGTCACCTAATCTCTTTGGGCCTTGACTTCCACATTTCTAGAACAGGGATAATAGTACTTTCTCTGTAGTGTGGTGATAAAAATTAAATGACTCATTATACCTAAGTTGCTTAGAACAGGGCCTGGGAAATAATAGAAGTCAGAATGGGCTAGGTTATGGAATAGTAACTGGAAATCCCAAATACTCAGTGTCTTAACAAAAAAGTTGTATTCTCCATGCATAGAAGGCCAAGTAGCACAAGGCAAGAAATCCCATGCATAAGCTTTGGAATGGAATGTCTCTGAGCCCTTGCACAGAAATCCACAAAGCCAGGGCTTAGGATAGCCATTATAATGGCTTTATCTACCCAACACCAAGAAATGCCCATTGAGCCCCATGTGGTTTTTGCTGCTCAGATTCTGTTCTGTATCTCCACATTGCAAGATCTAGGTAGATAGCCTCACTATTAGAACTGTCAATTGCTTTGGCAAGGGAAAGAGACGTGACAGGATGTGCATTGGTCTTAAGTTTCTTCTCAGATAATGTCACACATTTCATTGGCTGAAGAAGGTGACTGCTTCAAGTGGGCAAGGAATTGTGAGCCTACCACATTCCTACAGGAAGGAGAAGCACAGTACTTGTGAACAATTCAACTAACTGTGACCTATCTGATGCTATCTAAGGGCTAGTTATAATAATTCTGGAAGATCTGTAGAGCCCGCCAAAATACATTAATAGGATACCCAGGAAGAGCCAGAAAGGCAGTTCAGTCTATGTACATGTCCCTCTTCTAACAGTCTACTGTGTTTCCAAGGGACTGTGTCTTTTTAATGTTCATTATCACTAACACCTAGAAGCACCTGGTCACTCTTTGATAAATAGCAGAGACATATTCTAGGGACCAACGGACCAAAGAGTGAAGAGTGACTTCTAGGGAATGCTCCTGAAGTGACTTTTCCAGATTACTAGCTGAGGCCCCCACATGGATTTTCTGGGCCCCCTCTACTGTGTACTTTCTGATATCAGAGTCCTGGAAGGAAAGGTCCCCTGGGTAACCATTTCTGCTATGTGGATCAACTGCTCCATGCTCTTTGCTGCCACTAAATATTAACAAAGCCAAGTGAAAGATCTCCTGTGGCATAACAAAAGTGTGTTTGAAGGAGACAGAGGAATACATTTCTTTGGATCAAAAAGAAAATCCACAAGATCATCAATGGCATGTCCATGACACAGGGCTCCAGTCCACTTCATCGTGACACCTGTGGCCATTCTGAGTGGATTTACTGGACTGCTTTAAAGCCTACAAGGGTCTTCTATTGACTTTGAATTAATCACTCAGGAACCAACAGATACCATTTGTTCACATTTAGCAAACATTGCATAGATGATGATGACTATTAACATGGTTCATTTTTCTTCTCAAGGCACAAGTTTCCCCTGTTTTCATGGAACTTTCAGACCAGTGCAGGGGCAGTGGAGAGGACTTCCATTAAACAAACACATAAATGAGTCTATAATTAAAATTGATATATGCACTTTGAAGGAAAAGGTCACCATTTTATGAAAACATGTAACAATAGGACCGGATATAAGGAAAGAAAGTGAAAGGGGGAGGGGCATGGAGGACATTCAGAGGTGCCTTTCTAGAAATAATGTTGGAGGTGATAGCTAAAGAAGAACTAGGGATTGAACAAATCAAGTTTAGGGGTAAAAAGTGGTTTTAGGCAAGGAGAAATACAGGGGCAAAAGGTCTAGAGTAGAAGGGTTTCAGTTTTTAAAACTAACCCCCCCCCAAACAAAACAAAACAAAAAGTTTGGCCAGAGTGTGGAGGTGGAAAGGGAGAGTGGTAGATGACAAAGCCATGCTGTAGGTTATATTAAGAACTTGGTCTTTATTTTAACTGTAACAAAAAGCCTTGACAAAAGGCCTTTTGTATGAATCTCTGGATGGAGGACCAGAGAGGGATAGCTTACATGAAAAAGCAGCAGTGACCTTCGGTAACCTAACTGTGGAGTTAGGGTTCCCTGCTGTATCCTGCTAATGTGAAGGAGGGACAATAGAGACCCCATTTGCTAGAGTGAGTTCCCCTGAACACAAATCCTTCAAGGTGTGGCTTTCAAAAAAAGTATTGCATTCAAATAAATTTTCAAAGCAGTTGTATACTACCTAGCACCTCTGGAGAGTCATAAAACAAAGTAACTATATACAAGGTCAAGTCCTACTGGAAAGATCAACATTGCTTAGCCCAATATTTCTAAAACTTACGTGATCATGGAGGCATCGTATTTTCAAATAAATCTGACTTCCAACCTGTGGGGCTAATATTCAGTGAAATACTCCTTCAGGCTGGTGTAGACAATCCGGGTTCATACATGATCATAAATACCAGTTTAAAAAATACAGTAGTCCCCCCTTATCTGTGAGGCATCTGTTAAAGACTCTTAGTGGATGCTTGAAACAGTGCAGGGTACCAAACTGTGTATGTATTATGCCTTTTCCCATACGTACATACCTATGATAAAAGTTATACATTAAGTACATTAAGAGATTAACAATAACTAATAAAATAGAACAATTATACTGTAATAAAAGGTATATGAATGTGGTTTTCCTCAATCTCTCTCAAAATATCTTCTTGGACTGTACTCATCCTTCTTCTTGTGAGGTTGTGAGATGAAGTGAGGTGAAGGGTGTAAGGTGACATAACATTAGGCTACTGTTGACCCTCTGACAATATGTCAGAAGGAGGACCATCTGCTTCTACACCACAGCTGACCATGGGTAACAAACCACGGAGGGCAAAACCACAAATAAGGGACAACTACCGTGAAAAGGAAACCTTCTCTTAAACATGAGTTTTTAAAATATGGATAGTAACAAGCAACCAGCCAGAAAAACCCTAAGTGGCTCCAGAACGCCAATGTGTCGAGATCCCACAATTGAGAACCACTGGGCAGGAGGCCAATAAGAAGAATGATGTCTGGCCAAGGAATGGCTCAGAAACCCCCGGGAACCTATTGGTGCCTCTATTGATTCCAGACTCTTCTCTGACAAGTGTGTCAGGAGAAATCAACCAAACTGTTCTGCAAGGTTCCGCAAAGTGTAAAACTTCAAGAGCATGGTCTTTGACAGTCAACCTCATGGCAGTCTAGATCCATGAGGTGTGGGTGTGATTGCACAAGACTGCTTAGACTAAACCCCCTTTTGTCATTACCAAGTCTGAGGAAAATTAAATCAAGATTCCTCACAGAAGGAGGGCCAGAACTTGCAGTTCAAAGAAGAGAGAATCAAGGACACAGGACGGTGGATGCAGAGAGCTGGAGCAGAGGGCAAACCCCGAGGCTCTAGGTGTGAATTGTGTACAGGAGGAAATGAGCAGTGGGTCCTGGGTGGGAGGGAGAAGAATGTGGTAACACCAGGGTTACCCAGGGTTGGGGCATTAGAAAGGGAAGTCTGGAGGAGAACTTAGAGACCCCCTAGTCCTAGTTGCTTGTTTTATGGATGGAGCCCTGAGCTACTGCAGAACTTTTCTGGAGGCATACAGCCAGACAGCGTTTGAGCCCAAGCTAGAAAGTCATGCGTGTACCCGTCATTCCAGTCCACATCAGCCACGTGGGAAGAGCGGTGGCAATGCTGGCAGTGTAATATTAATCATTTAAATAAAACCCAATGTTAATCTCTCTGGAGCCTAAATTGATTATAAAGAAATTTTTTACTTCTTAAGAGACAAGAAGGCTAGCATTTTTAGGTACAGGTGAATCTGGGAATAGAAAATAGGCAGTTCCTAGAATAAGAGAGAATTTTTTCCTTTGTCCCATTCATTCAGAAAAATTTATATTCACTTTTTTGTGGCTCCAAGCAAGATCAAGTAAGTACACTGAACCTCACCTCTCCTATTAAGTACAACTAAAAACCCTAGACAAAAATCACACATAATTTAACTATCGGAAAACTCTGACAGGTGGATGAGAACAGGCCAAGTGGGTAAGGATCACTGGACTCAAGAAGATGACCTGGTAGCGATTTCTGAAGTCTTTGGTTTTGGGGGATTTTTTTGAGGGGGAGGGTCAGGTCCTCTTTTTGCCTCTTATATATCTTGACCCAGATATTAAAACAGCCTGAAACCTGGAACTGTCAATGAGTGCAGGGGAAAAAAAAAAAAAGCCCCAGAGAAAGCCAGAACATCTGGAAAGGTAGGAGCCAGTGGGAGCAAAACCTTGTGACTTTACCAGCCCTTCTCCAGGCAAATAGCAGCAAAAACTGGTTACCGTTCCACATACACATTCCCCCAGTAGCTGAAGTGGTCACTAAGGGACAGAGTCCTGTTTACCCTACCCATCCTACACAAGCCAAGTCCTAGCAAAGAGGCAGAGCTCCTTCTCACCACCACAGCTGACCCCATGGGCAAGCTAAAGCCCCAGCTTTCCAACCAGAACACTGGGAAGGGGACACCCTGGGAACCAGAGATTACAGAGTGGGGTGAGGAGTCAAGAGGAAGGAGCTGGAGAAATCGCTCCTTTACCACTGCGTGTGAAGTTCCTGGCTCACGGGTGAGCTGAGCGTGTGTAAGATGGCCTAGAATCAGCACAGTGAAGACTCTGAACTCGGAACTACAGGTTAGACTACGGCCCAGGTTTCAGACTTGCAGCTGAGTGGTGTACAGGCAGGGTGGATCAGAAGAGCATTGTAAATACTTAAAAATGTAAATGGACATTAGAATCACAGACCATAGAAAGCAGACCAGGCTGTGCAGTCTGAGCCTAACGAGGTTGCCTGTCTGGATTAAAAAAAAAAAAAAAGTCCAAACTTTCTAGATTTAAAAAGGACTCGGA
This sequence comes from Ursus maritimus, assembly GCF_017311325.1. Lineage (NCBI taxonomy): Eukaryota > Metazoa > Chordata > Mammalia > Carnivora > Ursidae > Ursus > Ursus maritimus. Next base: position 8,632,535 of record NW_024423564.1, read on the forward strand.
GTTTCATGACATAATATTCAAAATATCCAAGCTACAACCCCAAATCACTCCACATACAGAAGATTCAGGAGACCTAAATAACTCTCAAGGGAAAGGCAGTCAATATAAGCCAACCCTGAGAAGACTTAAATATTAGGATTGCTAGACAAAGACCCTAACGTAGTTGTTTTAAATATGCTTCAAGAAGGTATATGTTTTGTATATGAATGGAAAGATAGAAGTTTGCAATAAAAAAAAAAAGCTATCGAAAGGAACAAAATGGAAGTTTTAGAATTGAAAAAGTCACTGGAAAGACTCAACAGCAGACTGGAAAGGAACTCTAGCTTATGACACAGACACAAAGCTTCACTTAAAATGGATCACAGAAGCGAATATAAAAATTAGTTTTAATTTTAAACAAATTAGCTAAATTAGAACTAAATATAAAATTAACTTGAACTCATGGAAGAAAAACTGGAAAAAGCCTTGACTTTGGGTTAGACAGATGTCTTAGAAACAAGAAGTAAGGATCGTCCATAAAGAAAAAATGGTCAAAGTTGACTTCATCGGAATAAAGAAGCCTTTACACTGCAAAGGACATTGTTAACATCCTATGAAAAGATACGTCATAAGCTGGAAGAAAATATTTGTGATCACCTGTAAGACAAAAGGATTTGTATCCAGAATACATAAAGAACTCAAGATTCAACGACCAGAAACAAAGACCATATTTAAAAATGGGCAATACATTGACATACACTTCACCAAAGAAGATATATGGATAGCAAATAAGCTGCTTAAGACTAGTAAGATTAATAACATGGATGAAAAGATGCTTCAATATAATTTATTAGTGATGTGCTGATGAAATGACAATGCTAAGTGTCAGTGAGGATGCCAACCAGCAGGAGCTCTCATACATTGCTGGCGGTAATATAAGATGGTACAGTCACTCTGGAAGATTGTTTGGGAGGTTCTGATCAAGTTAAATATGCTCTAACCATATGACCAAGCAATCCCACTTCCTAGAGCAATGAAAACTTAGGGTCACGCAAAAAACTGCACGCAAATGTTTACAGCAACATTATTCATAACCACCAAAAAACGAGAAACAACCAAAGAGTTTCAGTGGGTGACAGGATGAAAAAACTATAATCCATCCACATAATGGGACACTACCCAACAATAAAAATGAATGAACTAGGAATACACACAATATCAGAGGTGAACTCAAGGGCATTATGCTAAGTCTCAGTATCAAAAGGTAACATACTCTAGGATTCCATTTATAGGACATTCTGGAAAAGACACAGTGTTGGTACAGAGAACAGATCAGTGGTTTCCAGTGATTATGAGTGGGAAGAGGGTCTAACTAAAAAAGAGGTAGCAGGAGGGAATTCTTTGGGATATTGTACTTGTTCTATTCCCCGGCTGGAAAGCTGGTTATAAGAATCTACACCTGTGTAACAATGTACCTACTGTGCACCAAAATGTGAATTCTACTCTGTGATTTCTGAAACTAAAGACTTTATGGAGTTCCTACTGTATACCATAATCTCTAACAATAAAAGGACAATTTGATTTTTTGAAAGGGAATTAAGCTGCATAATGTGAAAATGTGACTTTTGAGATTTCCAGGAGTCTGATTTTCCACCCAAATTGCTAATCAATTTAATCTATTCTAGGACTTTCCTGTGTCTGCAGGTCTACCGTGGACTTGGGGAAAGAAGGGTGTAACTCGTGATATTAAGAGGAGTCAGAAGTAGGTCTTAGGACTTGGAGAAATGGTGTTTGATTGGAAAATTTAAGAATTCCTTTCGCTCCTGGTTGGTGCTGACAAGTAACTTGAAACCATGTGGCAGATGCTGGCCCCGGGAACAGCTGGGGTCCAAGCGCCATCTTGCCCAGAGCAATAGAGTCAGAGTTTCAGCTAATCCTGTGGTTGCTTAACTCTCCCTGCATGCGGTTCCAGCTGGCCTTTTATTTGGGGTGGGAATGGTGGGAATGGGAATTTAGATTCAAATGTGTTCTGTAAATATGAAAAAGGTTCTGCATGTCTGAGATGACCCAAAGGGAAAAAAATGGGTGGCACTGATGAGGTATAAGAGAGTAAGACAATGGATTTAAAAACCTGAGTAATAACTTCCATTACTGAATGTCATGCCCTGATACACATTTCCGTCTCTCAAAGGTGCCCCGACTCTGAGCCAGAACTCTTTGAAGCAATGGAGTTTACTACATGGAAATCCACGTGGTTCTAGGCTATAAACAGAGTAAGTTTTGCTTTCAGTTAAAGTGAGACCCACTTACTCACCGAGGAAAATTAGCTTGGAAGATACAGGTGAGCTCCCCAAACAACATGCAAACAGCACCTCCCTCCCACAATTAGAGGAAGCAAAATCCCAGCTGACCAAGGAGGTGACCACTGCTGTGATTATTTTCATTTCAAAAAGGATCCACTTAAAATATTTACTCGGGTAGTTCCTTCAAGTGTGGACCACCTCTGGGGCATTTGGATTTTTCATTAATCATTAAGCACGGGCTGAGGGCGTGTAGTGGTGGGGAGTTCAGAGTCCTTGCCAATTGTAGATCAATAGAAGTGAAGGTGCATCGTCCCTGAGATGACGACGCTGTGAGTCAATGGGAGGGATGGGGTAATGATTTACACCCAGTGCTTTAGGAAGTGTGTCCGTGGAATGAAGGGAATGGTCTTGGTGATGTGGAGGTGGGAAACCGTTCTCCTAAAGTGGGTTGCGGGGTGCCATGAGAAAACCAGGAATGTCCTGTCACCTCTGCCCGTTTGTCCTCTCTCCACTCAAAGGGCCTGTGACTGGAGGTGACAGGTCTCGGTGAAGCTCAGTGCATTCTGCCTCTGGGCCTCACTTGCTCATTATAGAAGGCTGCAATTTCATTTCAGATCGGCAGTGTAAAACCTGTTGTCATATTTTATGTGATGATGTTAACTCTGCTATGAAATTATACCCTGAGAATACCCCAGAGCCGGCTCAGTACATATAAATAGCCATTTATCAGATGCAACCCATAATCTTCTCACTGCTGTGACCCATTCTGTAATTTTCCCTCAGCTGACAAGCTACAAATGAAGAGTGTACTTAGATTTCAGTTATGAGGTTTAAAATATGGATGTGGATATAAAAAGCTAAGCCCTTCAAGAAGAAACCAGGGAATTTTCCCATTAAATTCTGAGGGCCTTCATCCATCTGCTTTATAATCATACAAGAATCCTGTGATCCCTTCGCTGACCTCCGACACAGTCTCTCCCCCCCCATTCTGTCACCTCCCCCGCTGCTAACTGGCCCAACATCTACGTCGGTGCCCATTCCCTCGCACCCATCAACACGCGCGTTTTCTTCATACGTGCTCACAGAACGTCTCTGTAAGCTGAGAACCTCGGCGTCTTTGCGGACATACCGATGGAAGCTCTAGCCGCAGAGTCAGCAGTCATGTAGTATCAGTGGGTGCCAATCACGATGTACTAGATACCTCACACATGTGCCCTCATTTTATGTATGAGGAAACAGAGGTTCAGAACAAACTACGTCTAAGGTGACACAGAGTTAACACCGGACCCAGAATCTGAACCCGGGTAGCAGACCCTGTCCCAATGTCTGTGCCTGTGTAACTACCACAAACTTGGTGGCTAATAGAAGTGCTTCTCTCCTAAAATCTCTTAAAAAAAAAAAAACACACAAAAAAAGATGCCCGGTGGCTCGGTTAAGCGTCTGCCTTCGGCTCAGGTCATGATCTCCCGGTCTTGGGATCGAGCCCTGCATCGGGCTCTCTGTTCAGTGGGGAGCCTACTTCTCCCTCCGCCTGTCGCTCCCCTGCTTGTGCTTGCTCTCTGACAAATAAATACATAAAATCAAAAAAAGAAAAAAAAAAAAGAGAAGAAAAAAAAGAAAAGAAAATGTGTTCTCTCACAGTCCTGAAGGCCAGAAGCCTGAAATCCAGATGTCAGCAGGTCACACCCCACCCCGGGTCTCTAGGGGAGAGCCCAGTCCTTGCCTTTTCAGTTTCGGGTGGCTGTCCATGTGCCTTAACTTTGGCTCTTCTCCTTCTTCACATCACCTCCCCCGCGTGTGTCTCTCAAAACTCCGTCTGCCTCGCTCTTACGAGGTTCCATGTGATTGACTTAAGGCCCCCGTGGCCGGACCGGGATAAGCACCTTAACTTCATCAAGAGCTGCAACTTAAGCCACCTCTTGCCATTTAGAGTACCATTCACAGGTTCCCGGAATTTTATGTGGGTATCTTGGGGTGGGGGTGTGGATGCATCTTTAGCTGACCACAGACTCCAAAGCTGTCAAAGTCCCCGTTCTGTGGTCCCCATCCTAATGCATGAGAAAGCCGTGAGCTGGAGGTAAGGGTTGAGTCACCTACAAATCCAAGTATCTCCTTAGCCAGATCCAGTTACTTGAAATTTCCAGGGACCTGAAATTCACAAACTCCTTTGGATCAAACATTAAGACATCATGAACAGGATGGGAAGCCTTAGTGATGAGGCACTGCTAGTGACAATCGCCTTAACAGAGATCAGTTTATCAGATTAACCCTAGTCACTCATGGCCTTGCCGAAATGAGACACCAGTCAGGTCAAATTTGATGGTCTAGTCTGATGGAGATTAACACTTTCTTCAGGTGCATTATATTGACGGGAACGATGGCTTTGAAACGCCCCTTGAGGCTTTTTTCTTTTTCTTTTTTTTTTTTTTTTGAGGCCTTATTTGCTGGACACCAGAACATCTGGATGAAAAGCTGCAGTATTTAATGAATTGTGTTTAAGTTTTGTCTATGGAACAACTTGAATATGCTTGGTTATTCACAGAAGTTAGCGATCTGGCTGTCTCCTTTTAGGTTGAAATTGTTCTTCAAATTGGCATTTCCTGATCCATTTGTTATTCCCATGTCCCCACACTGGGAACTCCCCAAAATATTTTGTTTTACCTCCTGAAAAAGACCTTTTTGTAACCTTTTTAAAAATGCTTATTTTTCAAAGAATTTTATGTCGACATTAAAGAACACCTTTGCAAGGATAAAAAAACATCACCCATAATCCCACCTAGCAAACAAGAGTTTTCATGAGGAGAATGTTCTAACCTTATTGAACATCGCTGGGCTCCTCCAGCAACAGCTTGAGACTGTATGTAAAAGAGAAACAGGAAAATATTTGCTTTTCAGTTGTGAGGCAAAGAACTATTTCGAGAACTGATTAAAGCACTTAGGTACCCTGGCAACAGTCTTATGAATAAATAGGTCTTCATCACGCCCTGGCACCAGAAAATGCTAACAGATGTGATCAAATAAGTGGGCAGTCACCTGGTAAAATCCCCAGCACTATAAATTTTCATTGTGATTCATTGGAACTTTGTGCTAGAACTTCACCATGGAAATCGGATGGAGTCCCGGGGAAAGTTTGGATCGTCCAGGGCAGAACGCTCTCTCAGTGTCTCACCAACACCCAAGTCACCCGTTTGAGCCCAGGGAATGTACTTTTACCTTTAGGGTTATCAGGAGAGGGCGCCTGGGTGGCTCAGTTGGTTGAGCATCTGCCTTCGGCTCAGGTCATGATCCCAGGGTCCTGGAACCGAGTCCTGATTTCGAGTCCCTGCTCAGCAGGGAGCCTGCTTCTCCCTCTGCTTGTGCTCACTGTCAAATAAAGAAATAAAATCATAAAAAAAAAAAAAAGGATTACCAGGAAATACTAGAGAAACAATTTTTTTTTCCCTTTAGGGAAAACACTAACACGAGGCTCCCTGGGGAGCCTCGAGGGGGCACCAAGGGATGAATCCAGACTGGTGACATTGGGTTTTCTACGATTGCTTCCATGTAGTACAGAGTAGCGCTCATTTCCTTCCTGAAGAATGTTTGGGTACACATTATTAGTTGCTTTCCTAAAATCATAATAAAAAGGAAGAACAGAGGCGCTGGTGTTAGCCTGCCTTGCATGAGCTCCAGCTCTGTCACAAATTAGCTGTGTGACCTCTGGAAAATGAATTGACCACGCGTGCCTTTGTTTCTTCATCTGAAAAATGGGGATAAGGGTAATACTTGCCACATAGGATTATGTGAGGCCTGAATGAGTGAAGTGCTTGGAGCTTGGCTCAGTGTGTGCTCCGTAAACGTCGCTGATGGTTAGTCTAACACCTTTCCTTGGAAAATCACGCTGAGTCCAGGAATTTTTACCCCTTTATTCCACCCAGTACTCGCTAATTAAGCCAGCTTGGCATTTTGCCAGGGATCAGCATCAAGCCCACTAGATGTTGGTTTCTGAAATACGTACCCCACTTCTAGGAGTGAGCACGACATTTGTCCTTGTTAAGCCTCAGGTTTTGTGTAAGGGTTCCACCGGCACACCTGCTTATCTTTCATCCAGCCAGGAGATTTGAGTCCATTTAAAGCAAATAAGGTAGGGGCGCCTGGGTGGCTTGATCGGGTAAGCGGGTAAGTGTCTGCCTTCCGCTCAGGTTATGATCTCACAGTCCTGGGATCCAGACCCTGCATGGAGCCCTGGGTCAAGCCCCGCGTGTAGCCCCACATTGAGCAACAACCGCAAGGGGCTCAGTGGGGAGTCTGCTTCTCCCTTGCTCTCTGGCCCTCCCCCTGCTTGTGCTCTCTCTCTCAAATAAATAAAATCTGAAAAAAAAACCATAAAGCAAGTAACGTAGACTCTTACTTTTTATTCAACGCGTTAAGTGCTCAAATCCTGTCCATGCTGTCCATTGTCATTCGAAGATCATTTTCCTTGAGAGAAAAGATTAAAGAAACATATGAAGGCATCTGCCTTCTTTGTGCTGCTGTTAACACCAAAACAGCCATGGACATAGGCTTCCTTGTTCTTCTTCCAACTCCAAAGATAACTAAAATGCCTTTTTAAGTATTAGTAATGCTTCCAAGCCTCCCCTAATTCTGCCCTTAAGGTACAGGAAAGGGAGCCCATATTTTTTGTGTTCTCCCCTGGCTGGGTCTTCTTCATTCGTAGGGGACCTGAACTCATCACGGAGTCCCTTCTGTGGCCACGCTGACCTGTTTCCTTGGCTGCTACCCACCCATCTGTTCATGGTAATGTACGACGAGAGTTCGAATGTAAGCCACCTTTCCTGTTTTGAATTCAGCCTATGGGATCACAGCTATATTTAATTCAAACTTTTCGAATTCTGTTTTCTAAAAATCCAGGGTATATGTCAGAACTTGAACAAACATTTTCTTTCGACACTATCATGTGAAGTCCCTTGGATGTGAGACAGCTGTCAATTCTACTTCTTTCCTTCCAGTCTGGCAGTGTGGGTCAGGAAAAAGCAGAAAGTAACTGGTTCTTTCATTGCTTCTTCCACCTTCTGAGGGACTCACTAGCAAGGGAATCAATAATTTATTAGATGTTGTAGTTTGGGGTTGTTTTGGAGGAAGACAATGAGACTTTCATTAATGATTTAAAGCACACTTTCCATTGGATTATAGCATAGGAACAGAAAACACCTTCAATCCCAAGTGTAGAGCTCAATAAATTTTCACAAAGTGAACACACCCCGACAGTCACCTAATATGAAACCTCTCAGCTCTGCTGAAACTTCTCTCTTCCTCATAAATTAGTTTTAATGGAGTTATAATCTGTGCTGGAAGAGGGTAATTACCCTAACAGGAGCTAACACTTGTTGAGAATTTGAACTATGTGTCAAACACCGTGCTAAACAGTTGATATGCATCATCTCTTTCCATCCTCACGGCAGCTCTATGAGATGGCCCTTATTATTTCCCCCATCTTAAAGATAAGAAACCGAAGCCTGGAGAGGCAAGATCACTAGCCAGTAAGAACTGGAGCTGGGGTTCAAATCCAGGTCTAGCTAATTCTAGAGACTGCGCTTGTACCCCACAGAAACTACACCGTTTTCAGCTTCTACCCAGCCAGCCAGGCCCTACGGACACTGGGGCCAGAGAATTCGGTCACAGATGTCCTGTGTGTTACAGTATGTTGATAAGCATCCCTGTCCTCTACCCACGAGATGCCAGAAGCACAATTCCCTCTGCTTCAGGGATGATCGAAAATGTCCCCACCCATTGCCAATGTTCTCTGGGGAGTAAAAGTGCCCCTGGTTGAGAGCCACGACTGTAGATATTCCCATATGTCCATGCTTCCCTTCTCTCTCCTCACCGATTTGCAATCTGCTATGAGTCTCTCTGAAACAAATTCATGTTAACACAGGTGTGCACCGTCCTGGTAGGTAGTGCGATTCTGAACTCCTGGGATCCATCGGTTTCTTTGGAACTACTGCCTCACTGCCCGGGTTGCATTTAAGAATCTGAGTTGAGGACTGCTTCGTTTTGTTATGCAAACACGTTCTTTGCCACACAGTCTTCCCAAGCCCTAACTACCACTGCTTCAGCCACAACTGTCATAGCTGCTGTGTCTCTTCCCTTTGACTTTTTGGTAGAAACTCAGTGAGCACTTCTCATACCCTCACACCCATCATCCTCCATATATCTAAATACCTGTCAGAATCATGGAAGGAGAAGCTGGCATACTCAAGAAGGGCAAGGTGAGAAACAGTTAGTAGATATTACTTATGAAGGAGAGAGCATGATTTGGGGAAGCTGAGGCAAGATACTGCAGCACTGTGTGTGTGGGAACCGTAGGGAGGCAGTACCACGTCTAGGACTGAAGAGGCAAGAGGAGGACGTGGTTATTTGAACTCAGAGACAGTTCCTATACAGTGGCTGTCATTGGCTCAAGCCAAATAGAAGGCATGGGGGCCCGGTGATGCAGGCTGTATGGTCAGCTTCCCAGGCACAGAGCCGCAGGGAGAAGGGCAGAGAGTGGCTCCGGATGGGCGAGTGGAAGATGCGTAGCACAGGATCTTTACAGTTTGATCTGAGTACATTTCTCTGCGCCCTTCCCTGGATTTCCTTTTGAAGTCCTCTTTATCAGATCGTAGGGCTTCTTGCCAAACGTGTTATCCTGGTTTTGAAAGATGCCTTCTTCTTCCTGCCAGGAGCTCATCGTGGCAGAAATGATTGGTTTAGAAAACCAATCCTGGGTTCTTATATCAACTATTTAGCCCACTGTTCATTTCTCCTCTCCTCCCTTCTCTGCCAAAGTTACAAACTTCAACTGGAGGAAGAAATGGGAAACCCTGATTCACCTTGTCAGATCAGGGTGGGTTTCTCCATCAGCCTGAAGGAGTAATTCACCTTCTAGCCCTTTCTTTGCCTGATGTCCAGATCAGGATTTCTTATACCCAGCAGTGTCTGGGTGTTCTCTCGATTACTCTTAAGGACACAAAATGCTGCTTTTCCCTCGGATCTGGATTTATCCTGAGCAGGAAGGTCTTCAGGGCTGGGGGAAAGAGAGCTCCAAGATGGAAATTTTCTGTTTTTTTTTTTTTTCCTCTTTTTCCTCCAAGCCATACACCTGCTGGAATACCCCTCTGTCCTCTTAAAAACTTCCCATTTTTAGTATGTGCTGGGTTATTTCTCCCACCCAGTCTAGGAACCCTTTGTTCTCTCCACTAAGGCTTTCTGCCTTCTACAGGGAGATCAGTGGATTTTATAGCACATCTGAGAGAGGCAGAGAGAGAGAGGCAGAGACAGAGAGACACCAAGTAAGCAGACTCCAGAATACTCCTTTTCATGTTCCTACCACCTGAGAGTCAAGTTGAAGAAAGAACCTTCTGTAGTTCTTTCTATAAATTTCTGTTCCTGTTTGCTTTTGAGTTCCTGGTCTGTCAGGGATTCTTGGTAGCAGTGCCATTAAGCTGACATGGCTGTTTTCCTCCCCCTCCCACCTAACCTCTGATAATGTACAAGGTATTGGTAATTAGCAGTAAATTGCACCAGCTATGAATCAAGTCCAGTTCCTTGCCGTTTACACGGTGAGGCAGCAGTGTTCTTCTTGATCCCACACAGACCCACGATGGCAATGACTCACGCATACCTCCCCACCACTTGCCATGCCAGCTGTTTTGCTGCTCAACTCCTCAGTGTAAATGCAGACTGTATTATCCTGTGTTAAGACTCTCCCTCTCAGTCTAATGGTAAGCTTAACTAGTGGATTTTTCTTTTTTTCTTTCTTTTTTTTTAAGATCTTATTTGAGAGAGAGATAGAGCACACACAAGGGGTGAGGGGTGGAAAGAGGGAGAAGCAGACTCCCCACTGAGCAGGGAGCCTGACCCCAGGGCTGGATCCGGGGCTCATCCCAGGCCCCTAGGATCAGGACCTGAGCCTAAGGCAGAAGCCTAACCAACTGAGCCACCCAGGCGCCCCTGGATTTTTATTTTAATTAAGGTAGCCTAGCACTTTAAAACAGTGCTTACAATAGCTAGACTTAAGAAAAAACTACAAACACAATTAAAATTGATGAAGTAATTATGACAATCTTTAACGTGTGACTTTTAAAAAAATTTTCAGTCCTTTCAACATTTTAATGTTGATAGCATTATTGTGACATATGTAAGGCAAGTTTTAGTTTTCATATTACAGATGAGTCAACTCAGGCAGACATTTGATTGATTCTTACCTTTTGACTTCATTGGTCTTATGTTTATTATCAGATTAAGTTAACATCTTTAAATTCTGTCAATATCAATGTTAATTTCCTGATTTGAATAACTGTAGTGTGGTTATGTCCTTGTTCTTAGGAAACAGACACTGAAGTATTTAGGAATAAAGGAACACAATCTACTCCTCAATCTCGAATGGTTAAAAAAGGAAAGACCAGGGGCGCCTGGGTGGCTCAGCTGGTTAAGTGTCCGACTCTTGATTTTGGCTCAGGTCATGATCTCAGGGTCCTGGGATCAAGACCTTCGTTGGGCTCTGAGCTCAGTGCAGAGTCTGCTTGACAATTCTCTCTCCCTCAGTCCCTCCCCCTGCTTGTGCTCTCTCCCTCTAAAATAAATAAATCTTAAAAAAAGAAAAGATTGTGTGAATGCATGTATATGTATTTATATACACCTATGTATCCATCTACATCTAAATCCATCTATTTACCTACCTATTTATAGCTATCTAGAGAGTGCAAATAAAGTGTCATTGGTTACCTTTAGAAGTAGATAAGACCTTTTCTATTACCAGCCTGAACTGAAAACTGGGAGATAAAAAAAATAATTAAAAAATTCTACTAGACATGTATTAATGGTGAAAAGGTCATCCAGACATTTGATCACATATCACAATCAGTAAAAAAAAATTGCTTAAACACACTCCCCCAGCATGTGTTTGTTGGTTTATTTATAAATTACATAGAGTACTAATGTACTGATAAGGAATACATGAATAGTAAATCATATTTTTAAAAATATGTTTTTTACTAATAATATGAAAGTCCCTTTTAATGTCACTACGATGAATATTAACAAATAATACATACAGCAATGTTACTGAATATGCTTAATTTTTTAAAATCTTGGCTGAACTCTGTTTCAGCAATTCAAAGTTCTGTCTCCAAGCTTAGTCGATCCTGATTTTTGGTTTTAAAGACTGCCATATTGAAAAAGATATCTCACAACAGGTGCAGCTCTAGATGAAAGAGGTTTATCGTTGCCTGCACATAGTGGTTTTCATTCAGATTTTGCTAGTGAAACTCCATTTTTCCCTGCTATAAAGCACTTCTTACAAATTACTCTGAAGGCATTGCATTTAATATTTACAACATCATCGAAAGCCCTTGTTTTGGAAAATTTTAATTTTAATTAGTTTCTAAATTGTTTTTAAGGGTACAAGTCTGAGTTTTCTTTATAGGTGACACATTTTTTTTTTTTCTGGAGAAATTTCCATTCTTCAAAATGATTTCTCAAAAGCACCGGTTTCTTTTGAAACATTGTTACTTGCTTACTTTTTGTTACTTTGAAGGAGCAGATTAAGTGGGTTTGTTTTTTGGAAAGTATATTCTTAGTTACAAACTACCTTCTTCATTTGCTGCCATAGAAAGGTCCGTATATCTTGAACACCTCCTTTTTGCAAAAAGAAAAAAAGTTAAGTTCCATTTCTAAGTGCATGGTTCTTCAGAGTAATTTTTCATAAGTTCGCTAGCAAATTTCCATGAGGTAGAAGAGATTTTCAAGGTCACTCCTCATCTCTTTAGAATGTACCCTAAAGATTCTGCGATGGTTGAAAGTTCTTGCTTCAGTGAAACTAGCCATCCCAGGGATACCCTCTTAGCACTTAGCCTACAGTGCATGGCAGCTCACTGAGAGCAAAATAACACGGGAGGTTTCTAGTGCCAGCCCCTCCCTGCAGCAGGCTGCACACAAGACACTGTGACAGTGAGGTCAGGGTTGTCACTCTGTGTATTAAAGAATAGTAACATTTATTTCAGTTTAGCTAAAATTTAAACACAGCTCTAATCTTTTCTTCCTGTAACCGAAAGGATTAACTTGCACTTCCCTTGAGGTACACACACGCGTCTTTAGGGACCGCTGACTTCAAGAATATATTCCAGGCATCTGCTCTTCCTTTCATTACTGTCCCCACCATAGGGTAGTATCATTTTCCCCACAGTGTAGGTTTTCCATCACTAAGTTAGAAGTGCAGGCGGTTATCCATTCCCTGAAGTCTTCTGGGCACTTCACTTTTTCTCTTTGGACCTTAAGATGGACAAAACTACCCAGAAAAGCCTGAAACAAAATCACCATATTATTTTTAAAAATTGACATTACTTAAGATATAGGTGTAAGTAGTGTTTATAATTGTAAGATATTGCAACACCCTAAATGCCCACACATAGGACTGAGTGAATCAACTGCAGGATCTCACACAATGGAATGAATACCTGCAATTATGAAAAGGAATGCGGATCACCCCAGAAATGAAATAGGGTGATTTCCAGGACATATCGTTAAAGCAAAAGGGAGAGCTGTAGAAGAGGCCCTTCAACAGATGACTGGATTAAGAAGATGTGGTCCATATACACAATGGAATATTACTTAGCCATCAGATAGAACGATTTCTCAACATTTGCTGCAACATTGACGGGACTGGAGGAGATAATGCTAAGTGAAATAAGTCAAGCAGAGAAAGACAATTATCATATGGTTTCACTCATTTATGGAACACAAGAACTAGGAAGATTGGTAGCAGAAGAAAGGGGGGGTAATCAGAAGGGGGAATAAACCATGAGAGACTATGGACTCTGGGAAACAAACTGAGGGCTTCAGATGGGAGGGGGGTGGGGGATTGGGATAGGCTGGTGATGGGTATTAAGGAGGGCACATATTGCATGGAGCACTGGGTGTTATACGCAAATAATGAATCATGGAACATTACATCAAAAACTAGGGATGTACTGTATGGTGATTAACATAACATAATAAAAAATTATTATAAAAAAAAAAAGAAGAGGCCATGGTGGCCGACATCGTACTTTTGGCCCCTGTGGTTCCATGGCTGGGTTAGCACCCTGGCTTCTGCTGAATGAGCCAGAAGGCACTGAAGAGCAGAAATTGCCATCACAGTTAGGGCCAGTGAGTGTGTCTCTGCCTGACTAAGTTCCTCAGCCCTCCCTGTGCTCTCTGCTGGTGTAATCAAATCACAAGAACTGCAGCTCCCGCTCCTGCAATTGTCCTCACCAAGACCTACACATGCTCCACTCTGCTGTCTTGTCTCTTTGATGGAAAAGGCTGTTTGTAGCTCTGACTAAGGCAGTGCTCCCCAGCGTGAAGGTTCAGCCCAGTGGACATTCTCCATGTACCTCTTTCCAAGTCTCCTGCAATTTGTTTTTAACACTTTCTCTAAAACCAAGTGGCTGTTATCATCAGTGTGGTACACCTTACTTAATACAAATGATCTTAGGTAGGTTTCTGGTTTTTTAATCACTTGGCTGTCATAATTGACTCAATCCATTTGGTGAAAGACAAGGCTTCCTGAAGTCAGGAATCACAAGTTTGCTCATCCAGCAAGAAAGTGTATTGCCTACATACAAAGCATGAGGCCTATAGCAGGTGGTGGTGTGTGGGGGATGGGGGAAAACAAACAATGATTGCAATATAAGTTCTATCCTCAAGGAACTCAGTCAAGTTCACCATCTCTGAGGAGTATGCATGCCAGGAAGTACATAAGAGGATCTACTGAAGTCTAGGGTGAAAAATACTCGAATTTCTATTATGTCTAATTTCCATCTCTAATATTATAGCAAATGTTTTATCTAGAGAAAGAAATCAAACGTTACAGATATATAATATGTGGATCGATCCCGGTTCCTTCAGCTGGTGTTTATGTCATATAGTCGTATGTCGCGTATGGTGTAAAAGGATCCTTGGGGCAAAGTGGAGTTCTCAAACTTGCAGGTGTCCACAGTGGAGACCTCTGCCATTTAATCACTTCCAGCATACTCTGATGTATTATACTTTAATGTGCTTAGTGAAGAGGGTTTGCAATTATATTATCTAGCTTTAAGAAAATTAACTCCCACAAAGAGACAAATGGCTTAAAAATAATCCATTTAAAGATGCCATAAATTAAACATAATACTAATAATGCAGGCACCAGCAAACAACAAGAAAATGACAGCTGGCACTCTCCCCATTGCAGACATGAATGCCTCATCAGCCACATTTCAGTAAAAAATGATGTTGATCTTGGCAGATCCACCAAGAACTTACCTAAAACTTTAAAATTGTCAAGGGTGTTAACTAATTAACAATGAAACTCAACCTAAGTGTATCGTTCACCTTTAGACAGAGCTGCTGAGAGTTCCATGCCATCATGATAACCAAGAGCTTTAAAAATTATGCATGGAGTTTCACTTCTCCTTAGGATGTGGAAAACTGCAAAGACAGCAGCCCCATCCTAACAAAGAGAAAAATCCAGATAAAAAACAAAATGGGAAATTTCAGTGAGTCTTTCAGAGAGCTGGGGTCATGAAATAATGGTACAACCTGAGTTCAAAGATAGACAAATCCTTCTAATGAGAGGTGGGAGACCAACTCTCTCACCTATGGAAGGGGACACGAGAAAAAGATGTAAGCCAGGAAACATGTGAGGAAGAATAGCTACATTTTAAGGCATTGCCAAAGGCCAAGTGGGGGCTATGTGTCAGTCCAGAAGAGTGAGGGCCCTCCCAAGAGCAGTTCATACTTTTCACAAGCTCTTATCCTTAAGCCTTTACTGAATGCTCATGAAAGAGAATAGGGATGCAACAGGTGTATAGGAGGTCATTGGCAGGCATGGGGTTCGGGCAGAAAACACCATGCATTTCCCTAGATTCTTCTCAAGTGCGAAACAAAAGCTTCAAGCTTGGGGGACTGGCAGCAAAGACTGTTGCCCAAGGCACAGGAAAAGATGTGTTGTGGGAAGAAAGTGGGGTATAAAAAAGACTATCCTGGGGGAGAAGCGCAAAACCATCTTGGGCCCATGATCCTAAACGATTATCAAGCAGAGGTTTCCTACCAGTGGGGGAGGGGAAGAAAAGTCCTGCTCAAGATCAGTCACAAATATAAGGCAGAATTTGGCTGCCATAAGGAGGAGGGGCAGGAATGCAGAGAGGGGCCCACACCTGAGGCTGAAGTACGCAGGTCCTTCCCTAAGACGCAGACCAGGTGAAACAATAGAGAAGTCCTCATACTCCCAACACAAGCCTGGTACAAAGTAATGAGCACCAGCAGTGTAAGGCGGGGGATGGGGCACGCATCCGGTGAGGGACCTAAGCTGAAAGCTGAAGGTGGAGTGCTTATCCTGAGAAAAGCTTCCGTCATGACAGCTCTCATTCTAACCACAAGGCAAAAGCAGCCCAGCACTGGAGGACTTGAAGTCTGCGGTGTACTGACGCTCAGCATAGCAACAACAAAACCCGAAGAGCTGGCTCCACTGCTGACTCACTTGACGCTCAGACTCAATTGTCCATACTAACGGCCTAACAAAAGAAGAGTCATGGTCACTTCCTGGCATTAATAATACTTACCTCGGCCTCTACCATTCTACATGAAATATCTGGTATTCACTCCAAAACTACATCTTACACATACGTGCACACACACGAAACCCACTGCCAAGAGAGAATGCGGTCAACAGGCACAAGCTCGAGTAATACTTTGATAATGGAAGGAGCAGGCAGGGGCTTTCGGATAACTATAATTAATACGTAAAAGGGTAGAGTGGGAAAGGTAAACAACGTGTAGAAACAGATGGGGAGTTTCAGAAGAGAGAGGGAAATGCTACAAATGACAAACCCAACATCAGAGATGCAGAGTGCCTTCGAATTGTTCATCAGGAGACTGAACCCAGCTGAGAGAACTGACTAACGAAGATCTATCAACAGAAGTTACCATGTCCCGCCAAAAAAAAAAAAAAAAAAGAAAAAAAGACACAAAGAGAAAGAAAAATGAAACCAAACCACAGCAATGACAAGAACAGAACAGAGCACCTGAGAGATCTAGGCCAGTGTGGAATATTTTAACATACTTATAATTGAAATCTCAGAAGGCTACGAGAAACAGAATGGGGCAGAAAAGATTTTGAAAGACTAATGGCCAAGAATGTCCCCAACATGATGATGACAGTAAATCACAGATCCAAGGGGCTCAGACAACCCTCTAGAGGATATATATCAAACAAACCAACCAAAACACTTCACACACCTATGTACATCATAGGTGACCTGATGAAAACCCCCAAAAAGAGAAAATTTTGATGGCAGCTGGAGGAAAAGAGGGAGGACCACATTCTATAAAGAGGAATAAAGATAAGAATTAGAGTAGGGCCGCCTGGGTGGCTCAGTTGTTAAGTGTCTGCCTTTGGCTCAGGTCATGATCCCAGCGTTCTGGGATTGAGCCCCACATCGGGCTCCCTGCTAGCGGGGAGGCTGCTTCTCCCTCTTCCACTCCCCTGTTTGTGTTTCCTTTCTCGCTGCCTCTCTCTCTGTCAAATAAATAAATAAAATCTAAAAAAAAAAAAAAAAAGAGGCAGCACATTTTTAAAATACTGAAAGAAAAAAATAAATAAAAACAGCTGTCAGTTTAGAATTCTATACCCAGGGCAAATCTTTCAAAAATGAAACCAAAATAAAGACATTTTCAGAAAAACAATAGGTGAGAAAATTCAGTGCCAGCAGGCATGCTGTGTAATGTTAAAGGGCAGAAGAAATATGTTACCAGGTCGAAACTTGTATTTATGAAACCATATAAGGAGCACTGAAGATGGTAAAATGAGTACTACCCTGCAAAATAAGGAACAGACTATTGATACCTGTAACAACATGGATAGACTCAAAATAACGACCCACTGAAAAAACGCACAGAAGAAAGAAAACATAGTATTTGATCCCAATTACATAAAATTCTAAAAAGACAAAATAATCTCTAATGACAGAAATTAGACCAATGGTTTCCTGTGGGATGAGGAGAAGGGAGGATGAGCGGGGATGGATTGCAGAGTGTATGGATATGTTCACCACCCTGATGGCGATGACGGTTTCCCGGCTCCACACTCACACGCCCGCACTCATTACACTGTGCACTTAGAATGCACGCAGCTCACTAAATATGTTATACCTCAATAAAGCCGAAAGGGAGGTCAAGGTAAAATATAATTACAAAGAGATACCACTAGACACCTACTAGAATAAGCTTTTAGGAGGTAACAATAATAAATAGTAGGGAAGATGCTGGACAGCTGGAGCATTGCTGGCAAAAATGAGAAATGACACTACTACTGTGTAAAACTGTTGGCGGTTTCTTATGAAGTCCAACACTCACCTTACAACCCAGCGACCTCAGCCCTAGTTACTTACTTAGGAGAACTGTATCCATACGTCCTCATACATGCCTGTATGTGCATGGCTGTACCAGATTAGTTAGCCGTATGCTTCGGATCCAACCGAAACGACTCGAATGTCCATTCCCTCGTGAAAGGATAAATAAACTGCTACCTCACACAATGGGCTACCGCTCAGAAAAAACAAAAACAAAACCAAAATGAGCCACACTGCTGATTCGTCCAACAACACGGATGAGTCTCAAAAGCTGTATGCTGAGTAAAAAAGCCAGACTCAAAAAATGTCTGCATACCGTACGATTCCATTTTTACAATATTCTGGAAGAGGCAGAACTATAGGAACAGAAATCAGATCACTGGTTGTCTGAGGTTGATTGTGGACAGAGGGATTGGTTACTAAGGGATACACGGATGCTTTTAGGGTGATGGAAATGTTCTATATTTTGACTGTGTTGGTTACACGAATGTATACATTTGTCAAATTCATAGAACTGAACATCTCTGAAGGGTGAATTTTACTCTATATAAATTAAACTTCAATGAACTGATTTTAAAAATGAAGCATCCAAACCATGAAAGCAAACTCCGGAAGTTTTTCAGTGAGGCTTGAAGTCATGTCATACTCAATCTAGTACTTTTAAACATTTCACTAAATATAATGGTAAATGTTTAGGAGCTTTTCTTGAGTTTTCATATTTTATAGCAAAAGCCACTCTTGGGGAAAAGGCTGAAATAGTGAACAGGAACCAATAAGGTAACAAATATGCATTCCCATGTTGGCAAATTGCACTGATAGACACTGGGGAAACACCGCAGGAGATTCGAAGAAACAAGCATGAGACCAATCCATGGAGTGGGGGCAGTTTGCTACTTGGCTGGATGAGAAAGAACAGCAGTGATTTATAACATGTTTCAGCTCACGATACTTTACATATTCTGTTTCAATAATCAAATACAGGAAGAGCTTCTCTTTTTAAGGGGTATTGAAGGTAAAATGTATGGGAGAAAAGCTACTCACAACTGAAATGATCTTTAGTAAAAGTATGATTTATGGAAAAATTGTGGACGTATAGCTACTGAGGAAATGGCTGCTTTAACTCAAATAGAGAGCCGGATGCCAGAAATACCATCACAAACAACATGTATCCACTAAATAATTCCTATGTAAGAATTTTCCATAAGAAAGTTGAAGCGTACCAGGTATACCGTGTAGTTTTAGAAGTACACGTCTTTTAAAATATGGTAGAATCTTTGCGATAAATGAAACTGGAAGAGACCATGAAATTCTACTGTCCCACAAAGAATTAGTTAGTATGTAGCAAAGCTCTTAAAGAATCTCTTAAAGAACCTTGTTTGACTTTAAGTGTTCTAAATTTATTTTTCTTTCATGACTAAGGGGTGCCAGTAGGATGCTAACAGCAGCTTAAAAACAAACAAAATACCCTGAATATCTCTCTTCAAGGATGTATTTTTAAGAGTTAAATGGTAATTTTTAAAAAAGAAATTTGTGCTATGGAAAAGACATTTTAAAGAGAGATATTTGGGAGGGTGCCTGGGTGGCTCAGTCAGTTAAGTGCCTGACTCTTGGTTTCAGCTCAGGTCATGATCTCAGGGTCACGGTCTCAAGGTTGTGAGATAAAGCTCAACGATGGGCTCCCCATTTAAGATTCTCTCTCCTTCTCCCTCTGCCCCACACTTTCTCTCTTAAAAATAAAGAAAAAATATAGAGATTTGAAAAATTTTCTACTGTTATGTGATTTTTGTGGCCCAAAGTAATGGAAACATGCCCATATATCAAAATCTCTTATGTGTCAACCCTTAAAATACTTAGAAATAGAAAAATCTAAACTGTTAAAAAAAACTTCCAAATAAAGAGTTTCAGGGCTTTTGAATTCATTTGTTAAAAGAATAAAGAATTCCCATTAGAAGAAAATTTGCTAGCCAAATTTCAACAAAATTTTGGCATATTTGGTAGATAAGATAGAAAAAATTGGAATCATAATTCAGTTAATAGTCAATGATGAACTACTATTTAGAGCTTTGAATTTTTGTATTACACCTCTTTCTGCTATATTAGCCATAAAACCCAGATTCTAAGTAAATTGAGCTTAAAAACCAGACCATCAGATCACATTTTCAGAAAGGGTTAAGCAATGATTACAATAAAATAAACCTTTTTGCTTCCAAAAACTGTGTATTATCTTGTGCTATTAATAGGCTTTTGTATTTAATGATAACAAATAACAATAAATAAAACATTTTAACAAAGATTATTAACTTTATGTTTAGCATTCTTTAAAAATGTCTTTTTGTTTATGCTTTATAATTAGAATATGCTTGTAGAGTAGCCCATGTATAAAGTTTGTTAATAATAAGCATACATAGATTGGATGTGTATTATCAAAATTTTTACTGATGGGGTGCAAAATTTAAGAAAACAAATTGGAAACAGCTGTCTAGTGGAATTAACAAATAATTATAAAGCCTTTGTAGTCCAATAGCGTCTGACACAATGCTAGATGCACGGTAAGTATTTAAAACTGTTTGCTCAGTGACCACCTCTGAATGCAAAATGTGGTAGTTTCTGTATATTCTGTGTGTATGTATATTTCTACCTCAGAATATGCATTTCATTGGGTGACTAATTCCTCTGCCTGAGTATATCTGTGTAGGACACCATCACCACAGAAGCAGTAGTGCTCAGTGGTGGCAGTTTCTGAATTTAGACTACCTGAGTCTAAATCTTGGCTCCATAATTTATTAGCTACATAACCTTGAATAGATCATCTTCTGTGACCCAGCTTACCTATATGCATAATCAGGACAACAGCTGTACCTGTCTCCTCGCTTTGTGGTGAAGATAAAATTAGTTAATATGTGTAAAGTCCCTAGACCAATGTCTGACATATAGAAAGTGCTCACTGCAGGTTAGTTGCCAAATACACACACACAATTGGGGTGAGTATACTGATATGTGTATATTTCATGTAATTTTATTTTACATTTCTAGTTCACAGTATGTATGAATTTTGAATAACAGTAATATTATTAACAATAGTCAACACTTAATATGAGTTCTGGGCATTCATTTAAGCACTTTACACAGATTATCTTTGTTCATCTTTAGAAAAAGATGACATAACATACTTCTCTTATTCCCATTTTAGAGGGAAAACTGAGGTCCAGAAAAGTAAAGTAACTCCCTTAAGTTCACATAGCTAGCATATGATAGATCCAGGAAGTTTGGCTTTTATTTATTCATTTTTTTTTTAGATTTTATTTTTTTATTTATTGGGGGGGCAGAGAGATAGGAAGGGAGAGAATCTCAAGCAGACTCTGAGCTGAGCACGGAGTCCAATGCGGGATCAATCCCATGACCCTGAGATCGTGACCCCAGCAGAAACCAAGAGTCGGACGCTTAACTGAGTCACCCAGCTCCCCAGTCTGGCTTTTTAAATCACTGCTTGCCACCTCTCCACTGGTATAATATTACTAAATATTACTCCTAATACTCCACAATATCTTCATTTGTATGTTTGGTATTTCATAAGCTACTTTCACATACAGAGTCTCATAACCAGCCTGTGAAGTGAGTAGGGCAGGATCATTATCCTCACTTTTATAGGAGAGGAAACTGGTACAACTGAAACCATGGGAGTCTTTCAGTAGAAGTGGTTCTGTGTTACAAACATCCTGGTTGCCTCTGTACACAGGAGTCATTCACCATAAATGTACCAAGTACTTACAATGTGTCAAACTCAGACATCTGTGTTGGGGCTGTGAGCTCCAGACCCATCCTGGAAGCGTCACAGCCTAGTGGAAACACAGGTACGGAAACGGAGAATCACCGTATACAATATGTAATCTCTAAGGGGGATAGGAAAAAAAGTGCTTATGAAGCACAGAAGGAGCGACCATCTGTGCCTCGAGGTCTTAGAAAAGGCATAGGTGGCCTCGGGGGAGGGGGAGTCTTTCCTGGAAGACAGAATGCATGCGTGTGTGAATCCATGTTTGTGACCATAACTGTGCGTCCAGCCATGGCTCTGTATGGGTCTGAGGGTGTACCTGTTTATAAGGGCTTACTCACGTAGTAATGTATGTGCACGCAGTCCATCAGTGTGGAATCAGTAAGCCCGAATGTAAAGAAGAATGTGTCTGGATCCACACACACCTTGGCAGAATCTGACCTGCCCTGGTACCCCACCAGGGTAACCAGAGATACTAGTATCTTCCCACTGTAGCAATTGTCTCAGGAGTTATGGTGATTAGACTCACCAGGTTTTTCACTCTGTGAAATCTGAATGTGTAGCAGTCTAATAAAGCCAGCTAGCTTATGTGGGGGGGGGGGCGGGGAGTACAGTTTTCTGTGGGTGCACACCTGTGTGCACACTTCTGGCTATGTGTGAACGCTTAGTGTTGCTGCCTTAGCCAGACTGTGGATATCTCCTTTTTCCCTTCATCTTCACCAGCTTGTTGGAGTTCACCCATTCACCTGTTTCCACTGCCACCTAAATGTGGCTGGCTTCTGCCTCCACTTAAATGTCCTGGGAATATCTAAAATGTACTTCTGTGCTGCGGCTAGGCAGAAGCAAGGCTAGAAAGTGTTGGTCTCCATTTTCCTTGGAGACACTTCCTACTCTCCCCCACCTCTACCCCATTCCGGGCCAGGCATCTTCCATAAGCTGAAAAATGTGTGCAAAGGCAAACAGGACTGGTGGCAGCCATGAGGGTCACTCCCAGGGGTATGCTGATCAATCCTCTCCCCTGATGATAAAACCTGTTTTTAGAGCAAAATTGAAAAAGAAGGAAAAATGAGGACTCCTCTCTCCACAAATGTTCCCCCAGGAATTAGTGAGGTGGGGAATAAGGCTACAATATTCTTTTATTTCTTTTAAGCTTACACGATCAAAAAAGCTAAAATGATTGTAAATAATATGTAGTTGATGGAGACTAACAGTATCTCTACAAAGTGATAAAGTAATTGAACTAGATTTTCCCTTTTGTTAGAAGGCATATAAATTCAAGGCCATGGGGTCGTGTAAGGCAAAGGCATAATGTGCTGCAATACACTGGTGATTTGTATGGGTTTACATCCTGGCCCAATGCACTGCCTCACCGCTAAATATTCACATGGTAAAATAAGCAAAAATGAGGTGCAATAATCAACACATGTAATTTGCCATATTTTAACTTGAATGAATGAATGGGCAAAGAGAAAAACAAACATATTTAGAAAAGTAGGATGGTCTCGTGGTAGAGTGCTCTCTGAGATTACAATACCTGGATTTTCTTCCCAGTTCCACCAATGACTTAATCTATTGAAAACGGTTTGTTTTTAAAATCATATATTGGAAAATTAATCCAGTGGCAGGATATATTTTAAAAATATGAATATGTTCAATCAAGTCTTGTTCAAGTATCTTTTAAAATGTAAATGATCACTAAAATAAAGTAAATGATCACTAGTAAATGTTAGCTGTTGCATATCTGAATATATTTACTGTAGTACCTACCATATATATTTTCATGTTCTGGACACAAATATTTTCCTTAACATTAAGGGAAGATACTGTTTTTCTAATATGTGAGGAGAATTTTTCCATAGTCAATATGTTGTTTATTTGCACTTAAATACTGCATCAGTAATCTGAAAAAGAGAAATAATCTGATAATGGCTAGAGACTCTGTTTAAGGCTAAGATTTCTATCATGGACTGCTTTCAACTGTTATATTTTATGGCACAGATTCAGTGGGAATCTGATCTGCTAAAATATTTGGGCTGTGAAAACTCCCACACTGTGACAGATGTCAAGTCCAATTAAGTGACTCATGTCCAGGTTTCTGTCCAATAGGATTTCCCATTAAATATCAATTTAGGGGAAAAAAAATTCCATCCCCCTTCCTAAGCCTTTATCTCTTCCACCATCTCCAGGCTGAATCAATTGGTACCAGGAGAGCCAAGAAGCCATACACGCATCTCTGCCTCTTTGCTCTGGCTCTCCCACCCTCTCCCGTCTTTCTCCGCTTCCCTGTCACTGTTACTCCGGGAGACGTTCACTTTCCACCAACCTTCTCCAAGCGTCTCCAAGCCAGACTATATATATTTTGCTGTAAGGTAAAGAAAGGAGGGGGTGGGGTGGGAGATGCAAGCGAGCCTTGAAAGACTTTGAAACTGCAAATAGGTGTCTGTTTATACAACCTACAAGTAAATGAGGAAAGAGGAAGAGGCAAGCTTAGCCCCGAGTTACAGTATTGTGTTCCTGGGAACTGGGGAGACATCAGCTGAACAAAGCCTTATCTCAAAAAAAAAAAAAAAAAATCACTTCTGAGGAAGATCGCATCTCTGCCTTGCACTTCCCAGTTTCTGCTCAACGGTATTAAGGGAAGGAAAGGAGTCCTACCGGAGTGGGATCTTATCTTAACCATCTTTCTTATTGATTCTTCCGCTATTAGAAAGTGGAGGAATCAGCCCTTTGATGTGATTGTGTTTATCTCTGCATCTCTTTTGTTATTTATAGAGACCTAGAAGAGGAAAAAAGGCACGAGACTTTCAACACCTCACTTAAAAAAAAACAACAACGAATTTCCCGAAATGTTTGAGAACAATTAAAAGGAAAAGGCGTTTTTGGTCTATCAACTAAGTGAACAATCATTTATATCGTCCACATCCTGAGATATTATCGTCCCTCGCTGTGGACACCAGCGAGATGACAGCTGCTTTTTCATATTCGAATGTAATAAATATTTGCTGCTTCTAATATATTTCGGAATTTCTCCCCTCTATTCTTTGGAATTTGTAACTCTAAAAGATTGGAGAAAAGATTATCGAAAAGGCTTTTACAAGGTAAGGCTTCTTTAAATAATTTTTTTCCACCTTGGAACTAAGTTAGATTATTCATATTGGATTTATAGGTGTACTTCAGCTAATTGTTAAATAAAATGTACGCACGACATACTATTTATGAATATTTTAAAAAGATATCTCGAGGATAATTTAACATGCTTTGAGGGCAACTCAGGAACTTTTAGCCGAACTACAACTATGTCGTTGCTTATTGTGATTTTCCATTACACCACCATTTATTTATGCCCTTTCAAGCCCAATGTGTAGATGCAAGTTGTTCTACTTTATAAATGTATCTGTAAAAAGCCCGTAGGGAGTCACATGTAGTTCATCTGGAGCATTTGTTTTTATTTTGCCTTAGAGGACCTGCTTTCCTTGCAGCGCAAAGAAAGCCAGTTTGGAGACAAATTCGCTCCTAGGCAAGTGCGGTGCTAGGAGCGGATCACACATCCTGGCTTTTGTTTCTCTAGGAGCAAGCCCTCCTACACGTCGCCGCCGCGGATTTCTCCCGCGGCGAGCGTCGCTCGGGCTGCACTCCCGGGGCCCGCGGCCTGGTGCTCCCCGCCCCAGCGCGCCTGCGGTCGGTGCGCGCTGCACCCGCTGCTGCTGGCTCCTACTGCTGGCCCTTTTCTTGGAGGCCGAATACCCCCAAGCCCCGCGGTTGTGGGCGCCTCCCCCCCCACGAAGGCGCGCGGTCGGGGTTGGAGCTCCAGGCCCCGAGAGGAGCCCGGCGAGGCGGTCTTCCAGGAGGGCGCCGTTACAGGCCGCCCCGGGACCGCTGCGGGCTCTCGACTCCGGGCGCCCGAGGACGGGGCTCGGCCGGCGGAAAGGACGCTCGGGCCGTCTCCTCCCGCTCCTGGTCTTCCCTTCCCTTCCAGCCTCTGCTCCCGCCGCGATCCGGCCGCCGGCATTTTCCCGTGAGGTGGTCGGCCGACTGCCGGGCGCATTGTCTCATTCCCCCGTCGCCGCGTCCCTAGGTCCCCGATGTGTGTGGCTGTCTGCGTGACAGATGGTGCTTCGGGGAGCCGCGAGGGCATAAGGGTCAATTTTCTGTAGAAAGGAGCCTTCGCGTTTGTTCAGTCATTGCATTGTTTTTGCGGCGAAGCCTCCGGATCCGGGCCGCCAGTCCGTCGTCCGCTCTCGCGACCCGGGCTCATTCCCAGCGCGGGGCGCCCTCCGCAGCCGCGGCCGCCCCGCACGCCCCAGACTAGCGAGAGGGCCACAGGTGCCGCTGCCTACTGCTGCTGGGTCTAAGGCCCTCGGGGCAGGAGCGCCCTCAGCGTCTCCCCGCCCTGCGTAAACCCCAGAAGTACTCGCCGTTAGGCATCATTCGTTTGTCAAGGGTGGGGAAGCGAGAAGCAGGCGGCCTTGCGGAGTCGGTATTTGGCCGGAGGCGGCACAGAACGCGGTCACAGCCTCCTGGGCCTGCTCTCTCCCCGGGGGGACAAGGCCCACAGACCGGTGACGGCCTCTCGAAGGCCGAGGAGTCAGGTCCGGGATGCGGCCGGGGCCCAGCCGGGACCTCGCTGGCCCCGGCTCCGTGGGGGAGGCGCGGGGCTCGGGCCCTCGGGCCTGCCCCTCTCGGCGCGCTCCCTTCCCCGCGAGGCCAGCTCCGCCGAGCACGCCCGCCTGGGGTGGGGAGGGGACCCGAGACGCGCCGAGGGCCGACCTGGTAGACCCTGGCCTGCTCTCCCTAGGATCCAAAGAAGACCCTGCTTCCTTTTATTGATTGATTTTCTGACTCCCCCCTCAGCCTCCAAAATGATGCTGAGTCCGGACCAAGCCGCCGACTCGGACCACCCCAGCTCGGCGCACTCGGACCCGGAGTCGTTGGGCGGCGCGGACGCCAAGGTGCTGGGCAGCGTGTCCGACCTGGAGCCCGTGGAGGAGGCCGAGGGCGACGGCAAGGGCGGCAGCCGGGCCGCGCTCTACCCGCACCCGCAGCAGCTGAGCCGCGAGGAGAAGCGCCGCCGCCGGCGCGCCACCGCCAAGTACCGCTCGGCTCACGCCACCCGCGAGCGCATCCGCGTGGAGGCCTTCAACCTGGCCTTCGCCGAGCTCCGCAAACTGCTGCCCACGCTGCCCCCGGACAAGAAGCTCTCCAAGATCGAGATCCTGCGCCTGGCCATCTGCTACATCTCCTATCTCAACCACGTCCTGGACGTGTAGGGCCTGGGCGCGGCGGGGGGCTGCGGGTCCGGAAGCCGGGGCAGCGCCACCGACCCGGGCGGCCGCGGTGGGGCTGGCGGACTAGGCGGCCGCCCAGCGGGACGGCCGCGGGGAGAGGCCTGGACGCGGGAGGAAGCTCGCCACGCGTTCGAGTTCTCTCCGGTCAGCAGGGAGACGAGGGAAGGTTTCCAACTCGGGAAGGTGGGCTTGTTTGGCGAGCCTGGGGTTTGCAGGGGGCATTTTCCACGCCAGGCGTGCCTCCTGGAGGCACCCGAGACGCACCGACTCCAGGCCTCCCCTCCGTGTGTTAGGATCCCTTTAATGGTGGCTGCTTTAGCTCGCCGGAGACTCTGAGTTCTCCTACATTTATCTCCCACAGATCTTCATGTTTTGAAAGAATGAGGGCAGAAGCTCAGAGTAAAGACTCCTAACTTTAGACTATCTGGGATTTTTCTAATTGAAAAATCACCTAACATTTGGAGGGTTTGGGAAGGACTCTCCTCCAGTGTAGAGATTTAAGGCACGGAAAGGTGGAACAGGAAAGTTTCAGTTCCGCTGTGAAAAGGAAGATTATATTAGAATCCAAATAAAAGAGACAAACCCTCAATACTGGTAAGCTTAAAAGATATATGGAGAATAGACACACTGTGGGAAGATTTGAGCTGGGTGAGATTTTAACCCCAAGGTATGACACTGATGTAGACAAGAGAATCCGTATTTAAATGGAAATTTTAATATCTGATTGCTTTTTCAGGCGAAGTGCCCCTTTATATATCCAAAAACATCTATTTGTGACCTTAAACATGTGGACCCATAGGTGCAGTTAGAAAAAGACAACCTATTTTTATTTATGTTAGAAGGAGTAGAGTATTTTTTTCAAGACATTTATTTTTCAGAGTGGTGATAATTTTACTTTGGATACTCTGTGCCAATTTATTTATAGTCAAGTGTTTACACTTTTTCCTGTGGAATAATTATGTCTAACTTTTTACGTGTTTGTTGAGATTATACTGTGGTCTTTCTTTTTGCTCTAATTATATTGCACTTGTATAACAAATTTCCCACTTCTCCCTGTTTCTAAACATATTTTATATATTAAGATGTTTGTTCTTGAAAGGTTCTTTTGTTGTGAGATCAGCAACACTAGCACTTCACTATTATAGTTTTTTAAAAAAAGTAAGTGTTGTTATTCTTATCTGTAGTTATGTCTGAAAAGTACTTTACAAACTGTTTATAAGGAGAGTAGCTTCTTTGTGTGTGTGTGTGTGTGCTGTTTGTGCGTGGGATGATTTTAGGAAATTAAGTTATTTTCCTAAAAAAAAAAAAATTCAAAACTACTTTCCTCTGTGACAACCAAAAAGAAAAGTCTATAACCTGAAAATGTTTCATGTTCTCAGCTGTGAAACTCTTAAAACAAGGAGTGTATTTTAGAGACAAGGGAAAAAAAAACCGCATCTGCTATCCAAAGATTTTAGTCTTTTTCAGGGTTTTTTTGTGTCTCTGTTGCTTTATATAATGCAATATTTTGTAGTGAAAATAGATATAATCTGGTTTCTATCTGACAAGTTTTTCATATCTCATGAATGGTGCGCTGTTTTGCATATAAATAAAGGTATCAAATAAAGTCCTCTCCTTTATTTAAAGCATACTGTCTAAAAATAATAAACATACCGGTTGAGCATGAAATATCTTAATGGATACAATCCTCAAAAAGGAAATAGTTTAACACACACACACACACACACACCCCTCAAACCTTAACATATTTGTGTATTGAGATACTTGATGCTTTTCCTAAACTTGGATACTGACCAGTCTATACAGATGTTCCACATATGATGGTGACATAGATCACGTTCCTCTGAATGAGGAGTAAATTTCAGTCTTTATATAAAAATATGACTTGAATCATGGATTCTTTTGCCCTAAAAAGAAATTTAGTTAACTCAACCTCTTCAAATTTGAGTTAGGAAACTGAGGCACACGGAGGTTAAATGCCCTGCACTAAATCACACGGCTACTTAACTGGCAGTAAGAAGACCTCAAGATGACGACACTCAGTCCTCATGGCACTTGTTAAGAACAAGGTGTATACCGCAGCACTTCAACATCTAATTAGGACATAGATTTAAGACATGACACCTGCAAACGAGAAAAAAAATTAAGACCTGGATCAACCTTGGGATATGAAGAATGTCCTCTACCAAAGCCTATAAAAAAGTGAAATTGTCTGTCTATAAGCAGAACGCCTGAATAACTTTAAAACTCCATACGTATGTACAAAATATACACATACACATACACACACGTATAGAATATTATAAAGTTTATATCACACCAAATCTCTGGTTGCCAAGTAAAAAGTGTGATTCCATGGATACTTGATTTTATGTCTGTGAAACATCTGGGATTATGAGCATTTTTCACTTTTCACCCAGGTATCTTGTAGTCAGGGTCACAGATACCTAGTGAGACTTCCTTCTCATCTTCACATGGAGGTGCTGAGTAGGAATGCACGTTCTAGGGCATGAAAAGGAATGGTGCCTTCTTTGGCTTTGTATCTGGAGTCCTGGCCACTGCAGCAGTGGATGGTTAATCAGGCCTCCAGACATGCAGCCTTTGGACTGACTGCTTGGATTGAGGTCCTCCCACCTGTAGGAGTGGTCCCAGTCCCGAGAGCACTTCTCTATTACATGACAGAAAAATTGGCCCTGCTCCTATGCCAAAGAAATGGAGTCAGCTTCTAACCTCTAAAAACCTTCTGAGGGCCTCCCTTTTCCTGGTTTATAAGCACAATTTCCAAATGACCTACACAGACCTTCCAGTGACATCTAGAAAGGATGTTTTAACTCACCCCCCAGACTATAGCCCTCACCCTTGGTGTTAACCTAAGGCGGACGAGGACACTAGGGGCAAAGCACAACATCCCTTCCCAGCGACATGGTTCCTGTGATGCCAGGAGAGGATCTTTGCAATGTCATTTCAAATCCAAGGCTGTGTAGCACCCTCCAAAGAGAAAGGGAGCACTGCGGCACTCTGCTAGACCAGAGGGTAACTGATTCATCCCTGGTGTGTAGCACAGACTCAGTGGCTGTTCAGCAACAGGTAAGGGGGTAATGATTCCTCTCTGAATCATGACGGTGAGCATTCAATCTTACAACAAATATTTACTGAGGACCTACTGTGTGCCAGGCATTGTTCTACTCGATGCTGAAAACAGAGCAACAGATGAGATAAAGGCTACTGGAGAAGAGCAGTACACTGACCACAAATAAATAAACAGTATTTAATTTCAAGTTTTGCTCCATGCTACGAAGAAAAACAAAGCAGCGTGAAGAAAGAGACAATGGTAGCAAGGGTATGATCTTAGGGCTGTTAGGGAAGGCCCCTAGAAGAGATGGAGACCTGGATCTGCCTCGCTGGCAGCTTCCAAGGTTGTTGCTGCTTGTAGTGCCCTGTATCCTGTTACCATGTCCCGTGCTGAGGCTGCAAAAAACAGCCCCAGCCAATCTTTCACCACGCCCCACTGGCCCTACTGGCTTCATCCTTCACCCCCAGCTTGCTCTCTCCCTACACAGATTGGGGAACATAGTTCCTTTTGCTGCTCCTCTTACCTTCTGCCCTCTCTCCTAGCTGCCCAACTGGCCAGTGCATTGCCACTCCCCAGAAAACCTAGCCCCACTGGCCCAGCCAACAAGGCCACTTGTGCTGAGTATTTCTATGCCCAGATGGGTGCTTCACTTCTGCCACTGTCCAGAGACATCCAGAGAAAAGGGGCAAAAGTCTTGAGCAAAAAAAACCCTTCCCTTGCAGGGAGAGGGCAATGGAAGGGCAAGCAGCTGAGAGTATGGGTAGTGGGGTGGATCAGGAAAGGAAGAGCAGACTACGGACGGGGGTTACATATGGAAAGAAATGGGGCTGGATGGAGGAGGAGAGAAAGCCTGCTTCCCATATGAAACCTGTTCTTGGGGCTTCCTCCAGTGGCCCTGCCCTGTGACCACGTTGTGTGCTATGAAGTAAGTAGACAGAGCCAACCTCTGGAATGTTGTGATGTATCCAGTTCCCATCACTGCCAGCTCTCTCTGGATGCCAGTCTTCCTCCTACTGAGGTTTGGGGGAGCAGGGGATAAGGGGCAGGGGACAGCCAAAACCCTTTTCCAGGCCTAGGAGAGCTCTCGATCACTGTTGGGATAGTAGGGATACTAACAGCTAACATGCAGTCAGGGTACTTACCGAGTTAATGCCTTTGCATGCATTATTATCTCATTAAATTCTCACAGCAACCCAACCAGGTAGGTACTGTTACCGTCTCCACTTAGTAAATGAGCAAACTGAGGCTTAGAGAAATGACATAACTTTGTCAGGTTCACGAAGCCATGTTTGTTGGTTTCACCTTCAGAGGTCATACTCAACAGTTTTCCTTTGCTAAAGGGTGGCCGTGCCATGCCCGCACTTTACCTTTGGCCCTGGCACCCCATCTCCCCATCCAAGTGCTTAGGAGACGCTTCAGTGAAGGTCATGCCTAAGGACTGCAGGTCCCACAACCAAGAGGACGGAGGAAGGCTAAGACTGAGCCTGCCCTCTGCTTGCCAAGTTCAGCATGCGCCTGAGCTTGGAACTAAGCTGTTGGGAGGCAGGGGATTCTCCTTCTACATTGTGGGAAGACACTGCAGGCTCGTGGCAGCCCTGGACCAGCTCCTCCTGAAGGAGACTGGAGCTAAGCTGACACTGTCAGAGACATTACTATTCCCCACCTGCTCTTCTGTCTACCCCACCCACATTCCCTAGCACACTGAGGCCCATTCTCACATTGCCCTGAGAAACATCTTTTAAAGTTAGAGTGCCATTCCCTGCCTGAAAGCCTTCTTGACTTCCCGCTGCTTATAAATAAAGCTCAAGCTCTTTCTCCAAGCGTAGAAATCTTTCCCAGGCTTGTTGCAGATACCCTCTAGCATCATCTTCAGCCGCTCTCCCTGAAGTCAAATGTTCCTGCCAAATTCACATTTCCTCTCTTCCCTGGAGAGGCCTGGTCCTTTCAAACCTGTGCCTTTGTACTTACTCTCTTTCTGCCTACAATGCTTTTCCTCCATTCTTACTTTTTGCCTGGAAAATTCCAATTATTCCATTGTCACCCAACTGAAATGTAAACACTTGAAAAACTTTCCTCAGTTTCTTTGGGCAGCACTAGCTGCTCTGTTCTCTGAATCCCATGTACAAACATCATTATACCAGAATTTATTTGTTTCTCCTATCCCTGTGTTTGAAACCCAGGAGTCTGGGGCCAGGTTTAGACTCTGGCTCCACTCATCCTTGCATGTATCATGTTGAACATGTCACTATACTTCCTTAAGCAGCCATTTCTGGATGTGTAGGACGGGATGGTATATACACCCATCTCAACTCTGTGTTTCCATGGGATAATGCAGAGTGCTTACCAGAAGAGGAAGAACACAGTAACAGCTGGATGACTGTGAGCTATTGTAATTACTATTCCATTTATAGCACGCATAGGAAGTTGTATAGGAGAAACCAAAAATAATACATTAATAATTCATTAATGTGTTAATGATCTGTGGTCTCCATCAACTTTATCCATCTGCATATGACACGTAACTAGCTCTACAAAAAGTCACACAGAAATAATCCCTGTCCTATAAGCCAGAAAACATTATAGGTACGTAAATGGGATGTGAGAGAATAAAACATAAAAGCATACATTCAAAGTTACGTACATGTCTGCAGCCCCCACCCCAGTCCATGTGGGAGGCCTGCCCTACGCCTTTTCTCTTTTCATCGTGGTTCTCCCTCAGCACTGATGCTGTCACAGGCACTACTGCAGAGTGGTCAGGAGCATGGACTCTGACAGAGCACACCTGTGTTCGAACCCCAGTTCTTCTACTAACTGGCTTTGGCTCTGAACAAATTACTGACTTCTCTGCCTCAGTTTTTTCACCTGTAAAATGAGGGTGATTAGTCGTCCCTATCCTGTAGCATTGTTAGGAAGATTGAGTTAATTTATGTAAAACACTTAGAACGTGTCTGGTGTATGTTAAGAGCTCAACAGTACTTACTGTAATGGCTTTTCAAAAGTTAAATTATTTTTGAGGTAATGAAGAGAGGAATTGTTGGAATTTCCTGTCCAGTTTGGCTAAGTATTTCCAGATCAGGAGGGAAGTTCCTCCTCTCCTTGCTGACCATTCCGGAAAGACACGAGGAGAAAGGGATATTAGGGATCATGGGAAAGGTGTAAGATCCGAGGCTATAGGAGAAGGGTAGGGCCTTCTCCGGGATTTCCTGGGGTTAAGAGGGGATAACTAGGGGGAAAGGACATTGGGGTCTGAAAGGCTCAGAGGGTCGGACCAACTCAACGGAAGGAGATAATTGAAACCCTCCAGAGCTGACTCTGTGGAGCAGGACCTAGTACATCCTCTCCTCCTGGTCCATAAAAGGAACAAGAGCTGGGGACTGTCCGTGGAACAGTGGGAGGTAAGCTGTGCTGGAGGTTGGAGGTTGGTCTGTGATGCAGGGAGGGTGCCTTGGTTCAGGTGTGAGTCGATTGGGGCCTGGTGAGTAAAAATCAATCAGCATGAATTTTCTGAGCAACTACATTTAAAAAAACCCCACTTAATGGAGAATTTAAGAACATCTACAAAAGCGAAGGGCATAGTACACTGGATTCTAATACCCCGACGTTTCATTTATACTCTTACCCATACTCTCCCCCTACCTCTATGGGTTATTTGAAGCAAATTCCAAACCGCACCATTTCATCCATAAATGTATCGGTAAATATCTCTAAAAGATACAGACTTTTCTTTCTTTTAACTTAACTAAATTACCATTATTACTGTGAAACAAATTAGCAGTACTTCCTGAATAACATCAGTGAGCACCTACATATTTGAGGGGAATTTCACAACTGGCCTAACCCACCATTCCCAGTTTTTTTTTCTTCTTTTCTCCCCTCCCCTCCCCTCCCCTCCCCTTCTCCTCTCTTCCCCTTCCCTCCCCCATCCCCTTCCCCCCTCCCTCCCTCCACCCTCCCTCCCTCCTTTTCCCTCTCTCTCTCTCTCTCTCTCTCTCTCTCCTTTCTTTCCACAGTCTAAAGCTGCTGTGGGGGTATGCTTGGGTAGCTAGCAGGCAGTAGTTGGTTAACTACAACCCAGGCTAAAAGACACACTGCCAGAGCCCCACTCAGATAGACTTCAAAGATTTAAAAACAAAAAAATCAGGTAATTCTCTTAGCTGTTGGTGGGGAACTGGGGTAAAGAGATGCCTTGGAGAAGGAAAAATTCTGGGAAACTAAAAGTACGGACTTACCAGCCCTCCTTCCCTGATAGCAACACCTGTCAAGGCTTGAGGATTATTAACAACAGCAGCAAATGCCCCTAGCCTGGTCCTTTCAGCTCACAAAGTCTGTCACATATGCTATCTCTGTGAGTCCTTCAGGCCCCTAGGATAGGGGTATGTCCGACTGACATCCTGGGTGCTTAAGTGGCTCAGCAGCAGAGCCACCTAGAAGCCTTTGACACCGATCCTGTGCTCCTTCCACACACAGACCCCACACTGTCTGCCCTGGGTCATAGCCTGGTGACTAACAGACATATCCTCAAGAACCGCACAAACTTAGCGCTTAGCCTGGGCCAGCCACTGTCCCTTATTAACTCATGTAATCCTCCAACAATCAGTGACTCAGGAGCCCTTATTGTTCCTAAATTACAGATAAAGATGCCAAAACACAGAGAAGTTAAGAAACGTGCCCAAGGTCACCCAGCTAGCAAGCTTGGAATGGGAAATGAAGCTGAAGGGCAGCAAAATTCAAGAGTTTATACCTTGAAAAAAAAGGAAAAAGGAAAAAAATACAAGTTTCTTTTTTTTTGCAGGAAACAAAACACCACACAAAACTACAGGAATTGAAAGAACACATTTTCTCTTAAGCAGCCTGGGCCGTGGACCAGCCACCGGCCCAGCCCCCTGGACCTGTCCTCGCATCGGCACAGGGAGAGACCTCAACTGCAAGTGGAGCAGGTGACTAGGGCACAAGTGGGGGGCGTGGCTCTGAGCCTGGCTCTGGGAAGTTGAGCGCTGACCACATCAGGCTGCACTGGGTCAGCCGTGGGAAGGTCCAGAATGAGTCACTGTTGCAGGATGACCCTGAAAACACTTAGACTTTGGGAAGTGTTCAGAAAGCCTCTGTGGTAGTACACAGGCTCCTTGGACAATTCTAAAGAAATGGAAAACGAAACGAGTGTTCTCACTAGAGAGGCTGCGTGCCAACACCAAAGGCTCACACAAAGACCATGAGCCCACCCAGGACTCACACATCCCCTGCATCCTCAGGTCCTCGGTGTGACAGACGCCACAGGCCTACAGCAGTCACACACACACCTGCAGCTGCCTCCCCCCCTTGTTCTTTATACCTAGCTCTATTTCGGGACTTTGCTATCAATACTGCCTCATGCCAGACACTGTTTGGTCATGTGGTATGGGCAAGAGGAAATGGTACTTACTGCAGGAGCTAATTATTAATTTTTTATAACCTCTGAAACCCTAATTAAAGTTTTGGGTGGTTTTTTGTAGTTGGGACTTCAAGAGGTGTTTGATTTTCTTGGTCTGCGGGCAGAAGTGGGAGGGGATGTCGGTAGGGTGTGTGCTGCAGGCCCACGTCCCAGTCCCTGGCGTCTCCGTATTTGCATGTGGGCCCGGATTTGTCTTTGGCTTCTTGTATGGTTTGGGATGAGACCCTCGAGTCCCAGGGGAGGGGGGCAGGTGTTGCTCCAGTCGAGCGAATGGAACCAAATTACAGGCCCGTCTGTCACCTCCTCTGGGAGAAGGTGGAGGGAGGGGGCCGGGAGGGAGGGGAGGAGGGGGGCGGGGAAGGGGGAGAGGGGAGAGGCCCCGCTGGCGGGTGAACAGAGAACTGGGCATCCTGCTCGGCAGGCCTGCAGGAGGACTGCCGAAGGGGAAGGCCAGCCAGCACTAGACACCTCTACTTACACCAGACTGCACTGCAGGGGACGTGGGGAGCAGGGACCACACTGCCACCCTTGGGGCCCCTGGGGCTCTTTCTGACCCTCTGAGATCCGCAGCCACTTCGGCCATGTCTATGCGGCGCCAGCAACCACTCACACTGGAATTGGTTTCACTAAATTGACTGATGGATTTTCTGACTGCACAGACTTGGGGTCTGTGTCTCTGTTCCATCAGATCTACTGAAAACAAGCATCCAACACATCCATGGCCTTAGTCTTTTGGTCTACAATAACGGCGTGCTCACACACACACACTCTTAAATTAAGCCACACCATTTGTACGTGTAGGCCTAGATGCACCACCCTGATTGTAGCCCTGGGTGGGCACAGCCCGGCCCCTCTGCTGGGATTTGTCCTTCAGCCAGAGAGACTTCACGCTGATACTACCTGCTAATGTCCTGCAGCTTCATGAACCGTCCGCAAGTGACCTGGAGGCTGCCCGATATAACCAGGGAGAACAATGAACACTTTGCTGTCTGGGGCAACCTCTAGAGACCATCCTTCTCCTGAAGGCCCCAGTGGGGCAGAGCAATGTTATTCTAAGCTACCTGAGAAAAATACAAACAGATAATGTGGGCCTTTTGTGGAACACGGTGGACAGGAATAATAAATTGCCATCATTTTGCTTTCTCTGGTAGACACAGTGGTACAAAGAATGTAAGGGAGAATGAGAGGGGAAGAGATCTCAACGCAGAAAGAGTGGTTCTAACACGAAACACGTTCTTGTCAAATTCTTCAGACCTGTGTGGAGAAAACAGTGTTTCACATGCCGTCTTCTCTCTCCCTGCCTCTGGGGTAGGCCGGGGTAAAGCAATTGTCAGCTCCCACTCGCTCTTTCAGTAAGAGGAGAACTGAGGCATGCAGTGATGAGGCACTGCCAGCCCAAGAAGAGACAAATTCCTTCCCCTTTTCTTCGACAATAAAATGATTGACAGAGATAATTCCCCATGTGAGATGAAAAAAGAACTGCTAGCAGATAATGGCTGTGCTTGGATGGTGGCTGGTGAGGCTCTGTCCACCTGATGTCAAGTGATGACTGAAAAGGGAAACATGAATTCCATTATCCAGCTGTTGTTGCTGCTGGGTGCCAAAATATCCAGATGTTTCCAAACATCTGGGTACTTGACAGCATGTTTTTACCATATATCGAGATGCTTGGTATTGTGTAGACAAAGGCCAAACCTAGACACAGAGAAGCAAAATAACTCCCTGGACAGAGGGGTGCCAAGAGCTGGTTAGGAGACCATGAGAAGGGAGATTGCATAGTGGTGGGGGAAGAGAAAGAGAAATTAAAGGGAAAAACACATGTGAAAGGATTAAGAAGAGGAAATAAAAGTAAATGTTCAAAAAGAGAACAACTTAGTTTCCTGATAGCCTGCACCTTGGCTTCGCTCTTTCCTGGCTCCGTGAGGAGTGGCTCTGCTTGCCCGGGTGGGTTATCAAAAGCACAAAGGAGCGAGCGGGAAGATACCCAGGAGGAGACCTAGAGCAGCAGTCTGGGCACAGACTCTAGACCTACCCAGGGCAGGGGAATGTGTGTCTGCAGAGAGCGGAGACTCCAAAGTGGAAAAGTGAGTCACACAGCAGGGGAAGTGGTTATCACACAGGACGAAAAGTCGAAATTCCAGTCAAGGATGTCCATGTTAAGCAAAGCACTGAAATGTCCCGATTAGTCAACTTTGTTTCCAGTTATCAATCAGGATGAGGAGCTTGGTATCGACAGAACCAGGGATGGTGTAACAGAAGGAAAAGGGTAATTGACTGGGGGAAGGTTGTGCAGTTTGGTGACAGATTTAGAGGAGGGGACATGATGTGATTGAGGTGATGGTGGGAGTAAGTGTTGGGCTTTCAGAACAGCTCACAAAGCCTCCTGTAATTCCCAAGCTGTCTGTTATCTGTGAAATGCAAATCAGGAGGGGAGTGACATCATGTCGGATTATGGCCACAGGGAGTAATTATTTAGACATTAAAGGCTACTGAAGGGAGTGGCTGACAATATTAATGATGTCCAGATGGACGGAGTATGATGCTAAAATTATTTTCTAGTACAAAGAACGAGGGAATTTTTATCAGGGTTTCTTTTCTACTGGACAGCCTGTATTTCTTGAAGGTGTGCCCCTGAGAGAGACAGTGATACTAAGAGATGGACCCTGGAATCAAAGCACAATGGGGTTTGCAGAAAGGAGCCAGTCTCAGGTCCTCAGAAGAAAGGCACAATCAGTATGCAAAACATTCACATAATAATTATGACTATAAAAAGAGGAAATAATCTCAAGATGGTGTCTATAACAAGCTGGTGATTGGAAACCCTTCTCTCCCAACACTCGCCCCACCCCATTCTGCCTTTCTTGTCCAAATAGAGCAGCTTGCGCAGCAACTTGTTGCTCCTCGTGGCACTCTCCCCCCCTCCCCTGCAATACAAACACTAACACAGACACATTGGCCGTTAATACTGGTATCAATTGCATGAGCACAGGTAACAGTATTCTCAACCACCTATAAACATGAGGAGAAAGGCATCTTGGCCTTTTGTTCACAGTGTGAACAACAACAACAACAACAACAAAATAGAAAGCTACAACCTGAGATCCAAATTGGGGAAGACTAATAGGCAATGGCAGGTTACAGGAAAATAGTCTCAAGAAGACCCAGAGGCAAATATGCTGATCTGGACTGCACACCTGACCATTCAGCTAGAGCTCTGCTCTTTCCTGAGAGCAGGTATCAATATTTGAGTGGAAATTCACCAGGGCTCTGAACCTGCTGCTTGTCTTTCTGACCCATGCAAAAGTGAATGATGCAGCCAGAAGCACCCAAAACAAGCAGTTTTCAATATATATGAAGTTCCTGAATACAAATAAAGTGACCAGAGGACAGGTGACTTTTTGGCCTCTTATATCTAAAGTCATTAAATGGGTAAAGAGGAGGTTTCAGAAAATGAATAGGTAACTCCAAAGACGGTTTTGAAGATCCCCTTCATCCCTGCCCCCCGTAAGTTACGGCTTACAATACCCAAATGCAAGGCTCTTAGCAAGGGTCTATCTATATACACTGCGATTCCCCTAAGTGAGGAGACTTCTCAATGCTCCCATAAACCCTTGTACCAACCTCTGTCATATCACTGATGTCAGTGCACCGTACTGGCCTATTTATTTTTCTGAGTCGTCCCTTAGGCTATGAGCAACTTGAAGGCAGGCAGTCTTACTGGCCACTGAATCATTAGCACTTGGGATGTGTCCTCAATTCATATGTGAATAATGACCTGGAGGAACATCATGGAAAGCTTTGCAAACTGCCAAAGAGGGTTTGACATGGAAACTTGACAGAGAGGAAAACAAATGTTTATGAAATCATTGAATCCACTATTAGAGAGGATATAATAAATCCCCTATTATGGAGGACATATAAAAGAACAGCAGCAGTGGAGGAGGTACCCAGTAATTATCAAGAGAAAATAGCTGGAGAGAGGATTAGGAATGAAATGTGTTACCTCATCCATATGCCAATTCAATTCAGTTATCTGAATTCAATTCAACAGGTATTTACTGAGTACTTACATGCCATTGTGCATCATATATAGTATAATTGTAAAAGGAATATACAATTTTAGACAAGAAGATAACTGTTTGGCAGAAGTGCTTAAGACTGGTGTTTGAGGACATATGAGTGGAAAACGTAAGTTCAAACAAAGCAGTAAAGTATGGTTAGATCAAGGATTGGCGATACTTGTGATGTAAATGTTATATGAAATTCACATTTCAGTGTACGTAAATAAAATTATATTGGAACACAACCACACCCATTTGTTCACTTGTGGTTTATGACTGCCCTTGAGCTACAAGGTCAGAATCAGGTAGTTGCAACAGACTGTATGGTTCATAAAACCTAAAATAATTATTATCTGGCTCC
This sequence comes from Ursus maritimus, assembly GCF_017311325.1. NCBI lineage: Eukaryota > Metazoa > Chordata > Mammalia > Carnivora > Ursidae > Ursus > Ursus maritimus. The sequence continues at coordinate 8,672,183 of NW_024423564.1, forward strand.
TTACAGAAAGTTAAAAAACCACTGTTGAGAGCAAGAGCTCTAAAATCAAAACACCTGGTCTCAAATCCCAGTGTACCACTGCTTACTAGCCATGAGATTGTGGTAAGTTACTTTTCTGTACCTTGGTTTTATCATGTATAAAATGGGTCTAACAACAGCACTTTCTTCAAGGGAATGTTGAAAGAAGTAAGGTGTTTAGAATGATGTTTTGAATGCATTTAGAATATATAAAAGAGTTCTCGAAACTCAACAAGATAACATGAATCCCAATTAAAAATTGGGCAAAAGATTTAAATAGCCACTTCACCAAAGAAGAGATAAGGATGGTAAATAGTCATCTCTACATGTAGAGATGCTCAATATCATTAATTACTAGGGAAATGAAAATTCTATCTGTGATGAGATATCACTGCACAACTATTAGAACAATTTAAAAAACAAAACCAAAAACTTACAATACCAAGTGCTGGCAAGGATGTTGAGCAACTGGAACTCTTACATACTGTGAGTGGGAATGCAAAATGGTACAGCCACTTTGGAGAACAATTTGATTATCTCCTATAAACAACCACTTACCAACTGACTCAGTAATTCCACTCCTAGGTATTTACTCAGATGAAATGAAAGCATATGTTCACACAAAGACATATACCTGAATGTTTTTTAGCATCTTTATTCATAATAGCCCTAAAATGGAAAGGATCCAAATGTCCACAAACCAATGAATGGATAAACAAATTACAGTACATCCATACAATAGGACACTATGCAGCAGTTTAAAGGAATAAACCATAAATACACTCACTCGGCTGATTCTCAAGAACATTATGCTAAGAAGTAAGACAAAACGGTTACATACTGTATTGGTCCATGCACATGACATTTTAGAAAAGGCAAAAATACAAAGACAGAAAGAATACCAGAGATTGCTAGGGTTTGGGATGGGTGAGGAGACTGACTACAAAGAATTATGAGGAAACTTTTGGGGTGATGGAAATAGTCTATATCTTGATCATGGTAGTTATGGGACTATATAATATTCAACGAACTATATATCCAAAAAGAACATAAATCATATTTCTAAATGAGATTAGCATCCTGAAAATTTCCAGAAAATTAAAGATTTGTTATAGATAAACTTTCCAGAACCAGGAAGGGAAATAGACCTAACACGAGGTAGCAGCTGGGCAAATTTTTAATGAGAAAATTCTTGGATTATAGAATGACCCAGGTAACTTTTGGATTATAGAATGGATTTTTGGATTATAGAATGACCCAGGTAACTTTTGGATTTTGGATTATAGAATGACCCAGGTAACTTTTAAAAATTAGCATCCTGAAAATTTCCAGAAAATTAAAGATTTGTTATAGATAAACTTTCCAGAACCAGGAAGGGAAATAGACCTAACATAAGGTAGCAGCTGGGCAAATTTTTAATGAGAAAATTCTTGGATTATAGAATGATCCAGGTAACATAACATCCCAATAATGTTTTAAAATCTATTATATAATACATGGTCTTAAGAGTGTTGGGAAAATAAGTATTGTTCACAAAAGTAGGTATAGATTCAATAATCATAAGCCATGTAAAAGTAACTTTTTCTTTTTTTATATGCTTTTCTAGATGCACCTGTTTAAAAAAATCATCTTCTAGACTGAGTCATTGTTTCATCTACCTCTCTAACAGATTCATACCAGAAAAAAATCAACATCTTTTCTGTATCAATGCCTTCACATTGGAGTTCATAAGCTAAACTAAATGGATTTTCAAATTGACCAAGAAAAAAAAAAAACAACCAAAAAACCAATCCCAAGTTTAAGTGTGGCTGAGTCGTGGGATGCTTGTCTGACCTCCAGGTAGACTGAGGAGCCAAGGTTCCCTCTCCCCCACCTACTTGGATCAAAGATGTATTAAGTTAACACAGCTCCCCTTCCTGTCCCCCCCCACCTTCCTGCTCACCCCACTCCTCTCCCCTTCCTCTTCCCTTCCACAACATAGTGTATGGGGGATTTCAGGCTCTACATTTGGGAGAGTCTCACATGCTGATAAATGTAGGAGATACTTTTTACTGTTTTAATAGTGATTACTTAAACTTGAAAAGGGGTTTAAATTTTTTTTTTAAATTTATTTATTTGAGAGAGAGACAGAGCATGCACACTGGGGGGGGGGGGGGGGGGGGGGGCAAAGGAAGAGGGAGAAAGCAGACTCCGAGCCAGGTAGGAAGCCCAACAAAGGGCTTGATCCCTGGACCCTGAGATCATGACCTGAGCCAAAATAAGAGTTGGACACTTAACTGACTGAACCACCCAGTCTCCCCTAGAATCTTTTAAAGTAAGGGAGATTTTGGCCTGTATGTTTTCTCTTTAAGAAAAAAACTAATAAAATAATGTTTAAAGTATAGATATTGAGTATATTTTAGCTCAGAATGAGTTATGGACAAAGCACCAGGTGATGTACGGAATTGCTGAATCACTATATTGTACACCTGAAACTAATATAACACTGTATGTTAACTAGTGAGAATTAAAATAAAAACTTAAAAAAAAAAAGAATGAGTCATGGAGTAACCAGTTTAAGAGAGCAAGTGAGCAGACTGATCCCACATCTTATCTTCTCTTTCTTCCAAGGCCTCATTAGAATTATAATAAAAGAATAAAAATGGATACGACTTCAAAATAATGAAGAAAAAACTAGGCAAGGTAGCAGCAAAAGAACAACCTCAACACATTTTTGGTAGAAGGTGGAAGCATCCTGACAGATGAGCTGAACTGGGGAAACCCCAGCCTAATTAAACTATGCACTGAGGGGACTTCGTCAGAGGATGTGTCCAGCATATTCTGAGTTTCAGGTTGTGAACAGAAGATACAATGAAAGTTGCGACTGAGATGAGAAGCTGAAAATTGATAAAGTAATTGAAGATTTATATATGGAATAGATGAACTTGTCTGCCATTGCCATCCTTACTCCTACTCCACGGGAAAAGGCAGATAGACATTTACTTTTAGGCAAAAAATAGGATTCTTCTCAATTTCTTTAGAAAAGAACTACCCCACATGGGTGCTAAGAGCCCAAGTAAATTCTCCTTGTTTTAACATTTATGGTGCTAAATAGTTCAAATTTCATATAATATTAAATTCCCACCACTTCACTTTGAAATAAAGCCCAACAATCAACAAATATCACCCACATATATAGAGCTCATGGTTAACCTTTTTATTTCCTCATTTAAAAATATATACAAATAACCAAATGCCACCAGACATCTGAAGGACTGCTATAGCATAAAAGAGAAACACTAAAATAAATCTGACATTAGAATTAACAAAAAAAAAAAAAAAGAAAATAATAACAACTTTAAAAATACCCCTGAGGAGTATCTTTAGAGATTATGTTAATAAAGGTATGTGGTCATAGGAAAATCAGAGACAACATAATTTTTTGGAGTAAAACATGGTATTTCCTAAAGGAAAAATAAATAGAAACGTTAGGGAATAAAGATAAGGAAATCTCTCATGACACTGCACAAAAATATGGAAAATAGAAGAGAAAAGATAAATACAGGGATTCATTTCAAGAGAACTAAAACAGTAACTCTAGAAAGAAAAAATGAAATAAATGAAGGGGAGCCAATTACAAAGAATACAATAAAATTTTCCACAGACAAGAGTATACAACATTGAATTAAAAGGGCCTTGTCATATAGTCTCTCTTTGCATCAGTTTTCTCATACGTAAAGTGGGAGAAATAATCCTACCTCACAGGACTGTTGGGTGTGATAATACATATAAAGCACTTCCAACAATCCTTGATATATAATAAGTACTCAGTAAATTTTATTTCATTGTGATTATTATATTGTCAGTGTTGAGCAAGATAAATGCAGAAACACACATCTAAGACATCACTGGGAAATGTTAGCTCTTCAAAGACACAGAGAAACTCTATAGAAGAGTTATCAGGAATAAAAAAGATGTCCTACAAAAGAACAAAATTTTTATTGTGTCAAAAGAAAATATATCATAGCAAAAGAAAATAAAGCAATACCTTTAAAGACTTGAGGAAAAAAAGATTTTGAAATTGGAATTTTATACCCAACAAGTTATCAATCAAGTGTAAAGACAGAATATAACCTGTTTCCATCATGTAAGACCTCAGAAAGCTTGCCTGCCACAGATCCTTTCTCAGTGAATTATCCGAATATATACTGCAGGAAAAATGAGAGTTTAACCCAAAAACCAAGATATTATGAAACAAAGAATAGGTCCTATCGAGGAGAGCAAAGCAGCAAAGTCCAGATGACAATGGCATAGCGAACCTGGAAAGTAAATAAATAGTTTGGAGCAGAAAGTTGGAAGGTATCAAGATGGATATCTTTGATTATAAAAGGGAAGCCATATACTTGATAGCTGAGGAAAAATAAACTTGAGGCTATGCCACTAAAGCAATTAGAAAGGTCATTAGAAACATCAGGAAAATACAAAGCTTCATTAAAATGTCAATGTTCAAATATGAAGCAGCTAAGCCCAAATAGGATTAAGAAGTCAGTGGACTTCAAGAACAAAACCGGAATCTATTCTGAAATGTGAAACGTGTACCAAAGGCATGGCCTAGATACAAAACACTAAGATGTAGCAAAATAGTTAACCATTAGTATACTGTAAGAAAAGAGAATCTATGTTTGCTTATTTATGTTTGTACCTATTACATTTGTTTGATGTTAGAAACATTTGAGAAGCACAGAGACTGGGACTTTGGAACCACAGCACACTACTCAACTTTGTTGGATCAATATTTCCATGGTTATAAAATGTAAGTGTTGCTATGTCAAATGTAAATGCTGCTATGTGATATAACTTGTAGTTTGTTTTTCATTTTTTATTATGAAAAATTCAGAACACATATAAAACTGCTGTGTAGAACAGTGAACTCCTGTCATCCACCTCAATGGTGATCCACCTCAGGGCCAATTTTGTTTCATTTATATTTCCTTCCTCTCCCCACCTCCCGTACTGTTTGGAAATACATTACATCCATAAATAGTTCGGTCTTCAGCTTTAAATGATAACTGTTCTTTCAATGAGCTTTAAACATTGGCTGCCATGCCCCTTAAGTCTCCTTAATTTGTAGGATCTCCCTCCATCCTTGCATTTATTTTTATTTTTTATGGCAACCAAATTGTTTTTCTTAATGAGTTTCTTGTGGTCTGGATTTTTCTAATTAAATCTCTACTTGTCGTCCTTTGTCTTTTGCATTTTCTATAAATTAGTAAGTAGTTCCAGAAGTTTGGCCTGATACAGGTTTGAATTTTTGGCAAGCCTGCTTTTTAGACAGTGGTATGTACTTCCATTAGGAAGCTCAAAATGTTAGGCTGGTCTCTTTTTGTGAGATTAACAGCCTTTGATGATCATTAATTCATTGGCAATTATAAATTGGGTCTTCCAACTTCTATCATTCCTTCTTCACTTATTATTTGAAACACTTCTATAAAGATAAACTTCCTGTCATCAACCATCTGGTTAACCTGAGGTATAACTCAAATAGGAAAGATAGGATAAACTGTTATTTCTTTCACTTTACTTATCTGTTTTTATTAATGAGTTAATTCTTTAGCACCCTAACAAGACGACTAAAAAGAATTTTTAATGTGTTTTTAAAATAGGTTTGTAAAATCATGGATCCAAATTAGTTGATATGTTTCCACCCACTGCAGTTATTATCCTTATTACTGCTCAAACTGTCCCATCCTTGACCAATGAGAGCCTTTTCAGGTTGGCTTCTAGATCCTTTTGACATGACCTCAGTACGTTTCACAATATTCTTGCTTCTGATAAAGCAGGATGTTCCAGCATCATCTTATATATATTTCCTTCCCCAGCTCTTGAACCAGCCATTCCTCCAAGATGCTCCAGTTTTATCTGGTGCACGGAGGTGCTTATAGACCACAGTCTGGGTATAGGGATTCTCATCACCACTGGCCTGGTCATTGTTACTACACGTTTTCAATTTGAAGAGTTAGAAAACATTTGTGTTTGCTTGTTTTGCTTTAGGATAAATCATAACTCCCAATTGAAATTCAAGACTACAGGGCTTTTAGCTGCCTTTTTGACTTTATATCTCTTTTCTCCCATGCTGAATATACACCAGTCCTCAATGACAAAAATATAATTACTTATTTGCCTTATCCTACCGAAAAACACAATACAATCTTAGAATAACAGAAACAACACTACTGTGAAAAATATAACTAAAACACTCTAAGATCTTTTTTCTGGAAATTTTTTTCTTAAGGTATATACCACTAGACATACACAGTCACATTTACTGTAAGTTACTTGAAATACTTTTTCTCTGTGTGGTAATACCACCAACTGGATTTATATTTGGGATACCTTGTTTCATTTTGCTTTCAATTTTCCAGAATTGCTTTTTTAAATTTAATTTTGTTTTAGCATTATTGTAAACTATTTACATGTTTCAAAAGCCAAATTTATGGAATTAGATGTATTTAAAGAATTGACTTTATGTTTTCATCACCACCTCTTATTATATTCCCTTCCTCTCCCTAAAGAAAACTTGCTTTTATGGTTTATCCTTCACTTTTTCAGGTAAGCAAATATGTTTAAAAGCAAATATATATAAAAATATAGGTAGATATCATATCTTTCAATTTCTTAAATGGTGGCATACTATATGTACCTCTTTTTGGATTTTGTTTTCATTTAATAAATCCTGGAAATCGCTCCATAGGAACACGCAGAAATAGTCACATTTCTTTTAAAATATTTTTTAAAGGTGTAGTTGAAAGATAATAATAAATTGCAAATGTTTAAAATGTAAACTTCTATCCATTTTTACATATGTATACACCACAGTCAAGACGACGCTTCTACTATTCTCATAAGTTTCCTTGTGCCTCTTTGTAATTTATCCCTCCACCACCCTTGTTCCCAGCCAATTTCTTTTAAGATTTATTTATTTGAGAGAGAGAGAGCGAGCACCCATGAGCAGGGGGAGGGGCAAAGGGAGAGGGAGAGAGAATCTCAAGCAGATCTCCCGCTGAGTGCAGAGTTGGACACAGGACTCCATCTCATGACTCTGAAATCATGAACTAGACGAAATCAAGAGTTGGATGCTTAACCAATTGAACCATTCAGGCACCCCTCCAGCCAATTTCTGATCAGCCTCCTGTCACCACAGATCAGATTTCATTTTCTAGAATTTTATGTAAATGGAATAATAGGTATCTTTTTTATTGGCATCTTTCACTGTGCGCAACGATTTTAAGATTCATCCATGTTGTTGTAACTATCAGTAGTTTGTTGCTTTTTATTGCTGAGTAGTATTCCATTGAATGGAAAAACCACATTCTTTACTCATTCACCTACTTATGGGTATTTGGGTTATGTCCAGTTTTTGGCTAATACCCATAAAGCTGCCATGAACATTCAGTACTAGTATTTGTGTGAACATATCTTGTTAGTTTCTTCAAAAGCTAAACATACACTTAGCACAGAACTCAAATCATTCCACTCCTAGGTAATACCATTTTGTAGCTGCACAATAATGTGTAGATGTTTCATAGTTTATAGACAGTTCCCTACTGATGGACATTAAAGTTGTTTTTATTTTTTACATAGTAAACATATAATCCTGTGTATATGTCATTTGGCATTTTTGCCAGTGCATATTTAGGGCATATTCCTAGAAATGGGATTTTTACTCAAGTTTTTCCAGTGAAGGAGGGGCTAATAAGCAGAGAAATCATCCAATTCTGTGCATTTTCTGCATTCTGGAAACTTATCAGAGTACAGTCTAAAGGTGAACCAAAAATATCTGAAATTTCAGCCAACCCCAACCCCCTCCTAGCTCAAATAATGACAAGTTCAAAGAGAGATGCACTTTAAATTCAAGGTCCCAATAGGTTAAAAGCAAAAGGATGGAAAAAAGATATACTATGCAAACAGCGATCACAAGAAATCTGATGTGACTATATTAATATCCGAGTAGAATTTAAGACGAGAAATATTACTAGAGATAAAGAGGGATACTTCATAATGTTAAGAAGGTTAATTTAACAAGAAGACATAATCCTAAATGTGCATGCAACTAATAACAGAATTTTTCCTTAATCATATACTCAATTTCCATAAGCAATTGAATATTGCTGTATTTTATAAAATCTTTTTTCATTGTTCTGTCTATTCATGGGCAAATACCATCCTGTTTTTATTAAGGCTTAGAGAAGCTTTGTGATGTGCTTTTAATATCTGGTAGATTAAGGCCCTCAATCTGGCCCCACTGCTCTTCTCAGTTTTTCTAGCTACTATTACTTTTTTCCCTTGAAGTGGACTTTATGATCAATTTATCTAGCTCCATAAAAGAAAGTCTGATGGTATTTTTATTATTACATGAAATTTATAAACGAACTTAGGAAGAAAAAATCTTTATGATGCTGAGCCTTCCTGCTCAAGAACATATAACTTTTCATTGATTTAAGTCTATTTGGCTTACTGATTTTTACCTTATAGAATAAAGCTACGGACAAATTGTGGCAGACATTGTAATAGTTACAAAACAAAATGTTAGCAATTTTGGAAATAGAAAAGAAAAAGCATAGCTGATTGTAGTTGAGGGACAGAAGGTGAGAAGCAGAAAGAAGTACAGGGCTTTTATTATCTTTAATGAAGTGAGAAATCCAGAGCTGACAAAACAAGAAAGAGGGGGGTTTACATATTTCTACTGAAGTTAGAGAAATTAAAACATAGTTATGTTACTATGTCGTGGGAAGGAAGAAGGGTCAAGAAGGTATATAGAGCTAAAGCACTGTGACCTTAACAGGACTTAACAGGGAATGTTTTAACAATGATAATCCAATGACTTGGAGGACCATGGGAATATGTTTAATGGATAGTTATGGAAAGTAGGACACCCTAAACAATTTCAGCTCTGCCCTCAAGCTTGGGTTGCTGCTTTCCTTTCATCAGGCGGCTACCTACAGACCCAACTATATTTTGGAGGTTTTCCCCTGCACAGCAAAGACAGAAAGTTGCTCACCAATTCATGAGCAATAACCCCAACCCTTGGCAGGAGCATGCCACACCACAGCTGGGGAAACAAGAACTAGATTGGCGCTGTCTTTCTATGTTTTCCATCTGATCCCTGTGCCCCAAGAGGGACTTCTTTTCTTTTTATTAAAATCTAGGGGTTAAATGATTTGATTACTCATGCATAATAGGAACAGTAAGTAGGCTATAAATAATTGAAGTGGGTTGGCTGAATTCAGTTTACAATCACAGGCGGTGATATGGGGAAGTAGGCAATGGAGTAAGAATGAGGCTCCCCTAGCTAGGGCCTTGAAAAGCCTCAGGTTCCATCAACAACTAGCCCCAAATCTTTCCATGATTTCTCAACAAAGCTTCTCCCCACTGCCAACTGCTCCCCTCTGGCCAAACAGTTGCTCTTTTACGCCTTTTATTTTTACTCTTTAGGGCTCTCCATTTATTCATTTAGATAAGAATGTGTGAACAGATGGGTAAAGGGTGGGACTGGGGAACATGAGACAGAGTACATGGTGCTGTCTTCAGTCTTAGGTCATTTCTCCCCTTTCTCTCCCAAGCCAATTTCCAAGTTTTAGATCTACCATGAGAAATATGATTATTAAGTAGGCTGGATTCTCAGGTCTGCTGACCACCACGTCTCCTGTGGTGAGCCTATAAGGTAAAGAATTATAATCGGAGGCATTCTTGGTGACTATGGAATAAAAGCAAAGAAAGCTGGAGAGTGCAGCAGAACAGACCTCTTTCATGCACAGAGAAAAACTGTGCAATGATAAACACCCCTTAGGCCCCATGGAGCACCTTAGGTGTTAGCTCTCTAGGAAAGTTGCCCATCAAAGGCTAATTAAATAAAACAGTGATAATCTCCTATGGAGGCTGGCCAAGGACAAAGTAATAAAGTGGTATATTTTGCATTTCCACCCCAACCACGAGAGCAGAGTGTAGACACAGTCAGTATATGGACAGTCAGGTCTCAAATCCTCCATTCCCGAATCCTATGTGATGGAAAACACCCCCAGATGTGGCTTTCCTGATACTTGCCATTGGGGATTACCATATACTTACTCCAGGAAAATAAGCTATGTTTGTGAACATTAGACTGGAATAGGGAAGCTGTTGGTCTGCGCACTGGGACAATTACTAAAGACAAGGTGACGTAAGGCGACTCAGGTATGTGAGGAAGAAGGAGAAAGAAGTAACAAGAGAGGGCCAGCAATAAGAAAAGAGAAGTTCTGTGTCTGAGAGGGTACTGTGACAGAGTGAGCTGGACACACGTGTTCCTTTGCCCCAAGGCTTACCCTGTCTTGCTTCCATTTTCTTGAGTCTCTGAGGCAGTGCAGCCCATGGAATTGTGGAGTCAGTTAATCTTTAAACCGTCTCTACTCAGATGAAGTCCACATCTTCTCTGAAGAGCAGACTACCTTCCTGGGACGACTGACTGCCGAGTTATCTGTGGTGCCTGGAAGCCCAGCAGGGTCGCCCTGACAAGCTTCCCTGGCATACTGCCCTCACGCACCTTCTCTCATTCAACTCCAGCAACCTTTCCTGCAGCTCTGTTTCACACGCCTGCTCTACCCTGCCCACGTATTTTCTATTGCTGGGTGCCAACATCTCCTATAGTCAACAATTCAGCCAACATTTGTTTGTACTGTGGGTTTATTCTCTAGCTGAATGGAGGTAAAAAAAATCTGGTAACAGAATTAACTAATACAAACATCGGGCCAGAAGGAGTAGAGTGGAAATATAAATTAAACCCTATGGGAGACCAAGAGAAAAGATGATTAATTACAACAAAGTGAATCAGGAAATGCTTCATGGAAATTGTATCTGCACTGGGCCTCAGTGGGCAGGTTTCAACAGACAAAATCGGAAGAAAAGGTATTCCAGAGGGCAGAAGCGAGTAAAAAAAGGACAAAGGTGGAAAAGGTTAGGGTAGGTGGAGCTCTGATCACTGAGGGCCTTGAATGCTGTGCTCAGGAATTTGGACCGCATTCTGTAAACAGTGGGGAACCAGTGAGGTTTTACGCAGTTATCAGATCTAACAGTGACTACAGAGTACTCACCGTGACCCAGGCATCCTACTAAACACTTCACAGGCGTTCACTTACTTTGCCTTCGTAATGACCCCTTGAGCACGGTGAACTGGGACAGCAGTTTGGGGATTGGTCAGAGAAAGAATGGTCAGGAGAGAGGCAGAAGACATGATTTCAGTGGGCTAGGGTTCAGGGATAAGGGCCTAAGCTCGAGCCTACTGGCAGCAGCAATGAGAATTGGCGTTAGAATTCTGAGAGAGTCAAATCAGAATGGCTAATGGTGGCCAATTAGCTCCTGGAGTCAAGGGTGCCAGTGACTAGGAGATCTAGAAGGAAAACAAAGGTAAACAATGTCAGGAGTCTTGGGACTTTGCTCCCCTACCCCCCCCCCCCACACCAAATTCCCAGTCTCAAGAGAATGAGGCACTTTCCCATCAGCCAATTATGAGACTTGGAGATTCAAGAAAGTTATAGCAATGAGGGTTCTTCCAGTTGGTCCAGGTGGAAGACCAGCTAGGATGCAGAGGCAAATGAACTGGGAGCAATAAAAGCCCGCCCTATATGAACTAAGAGCTATGCGTTGACAGACCTCATGTGATTTAATATTCAAAATATTACTATACTGCTTTACTATAATGAAACCAAGATTCAGAGAGATTAGGTAACCGACGTGAGCTCACACAGCTACTAAGGGGCAGCACTGAGACACACACATGGCGCCAAGTCAATGCTTCTGGCCAGTGCATGAAACTGTCTACAGGGAAGAGGACTTCTCACAAAGCCATGTGTGGCTCAAGCTGGGCTCATTCTCACATCTGTTCATTCAGATATTAGTCTATTCATTTATTCATATATTGTGCAATTACTGATCACTTACTATGTGGCAGGCACTGTGCTGGGTATTTAGGATAACGAACTACTAAGATGCCGTCTCTGCCCTCAATGAGAACAGTTCAGAAGGGGAGGCAGGCAAGTGAACAGAGCAGGGCAGCTAATCTGGCTTGTGGAGGTGAAGAGGAAACTGAAGAAGACTTTCAGAGGTGTTGCCTGGGCTCAGTCAGGAAGGAGTAGAGGATGGCTAGGCTAAGGTGAGGAAGTGAGAAGAGAGCAATGTTCCAGCCAGTAGGGCTGCTGCAAGTGCACAGGCCAGCCTGAGAAATGACGAACTCTGTACTAAAGATGAGAAGCAACTTGGGTTGCCAAAGGCAGAGATGAGAGGCAGAGGAGGCAGGAGGCTGGAGTGGGGGCAAGAGAATGCACCATTCAGAGTCATGGGGATTGAATTTCACCCTGCAAGCCAGGGGCAGCCACTGAAGGGCAGACTTCCATTGAATAAAGCTCCCTCAGGCTGCAGTGGGGAAGAGACAGGAGGCCAGGAGGTGAGGCAGGAGGCTGCTGCAATGGTACAGGTGTGGGACAACAGAGATGCCGAGCAGAGGGAAGAAGATCTGAAGAATGTTCATGGGTAACATAGGGGCTCCTAATAAGTGATCCTGGAAGGGAACAAAGGGCTGAGGCCCCCTGAGGATGACTCATGTGCTCAACTGCCTCCACTGGCTGGTCCACTCTCAATGGCCATCTGTAGGTAGTGTGGATACCAGTCAATCCTTATGCTCAGTGAAGACAGCCTACTTGGATGCCTGTGGGTCCCAAGCCACTACTTTTGTGGGGTGTTAAGTCACCATGGAGTGAGGCTTCAGTCTAGGGGTCACCAGCCAAGGGAGGGTGTACCCCTCTCCCCACCTGGGAAAAACTTAGTTCAGTAAGTCTGAGTCTCTTGAACTCTGCATGTTCTCAAGAAAGACCTGACTTCAGGAATGACCCTTGGATAGCTCCTGGGAGATGAGCTCTGAGTCTCTGGAATATTCTGCCTGATGAGAGTGTTTTTGTATGCCTGAAGCCTTGGGCCATATGTTACCGGTTTGATCAGACAGTTTATGCTAACAACGTGATTTGTGGTGAACACCTGTTTTGCTCTGGGGGCTGAGGTCTTAGTCGCTGAGGTCAGCCACACAGCATAGCATACCTGCATGACAGATCCCACCAATAAAAAGCCTGGACACTAAGGCTTGGGTGAACTTCCTTGGCTGGCAACACTTTGCATGTGTTCTCACATACTGCCACCAGAAGAATTAAGCATATCCTCATCAGCTCTACTGGGAGGGGACACCTGGAAGCTTGCACCTGGTTTCTCCTAGACTTCACCACATATGCTTTTTTCCTTTGCTGATTTTTAATCTATATCCTTTTAATGTAATAAACCCTAACCATAAGTAAAACAGCTTTCCTGAATCCTGTGAGTTCCTCTAACAAATCACAGAGACTGAGGGTAGTCTTGGGTACCCCAACACATTCTACCTTGGCGTGACAGAAGAGACAGCTGGGAAAAGCACACAGCCCAAACCCACTATTTCACCCCAGAGTAGGCAACTTTAGAGTCAGGTCCTGCAAAAACAAGCTAAGTGGGACACTTCGTGTACTTCAGAGAGTGGGCAAGAATGCCTGAAACACGGCATGGATATTTTTCAGCCTCTCCGCAATCCAAGGTCACCCTGCTGTTCTCCCTGTGGCCTCTAGGAACTTGCTTTGATTCTGACCTCTATTACCCAACAAAGCACTTCACCTTTTCGTTTTCAGCCTTTGCAAAAAACCTAATTTCCTCCATCCACCCTTCCAGTTTGTTTCTTTTGCCAGATAGTTGTGTCAAAATTGGACCCATAACTGCAGGCAATTTCCAGATTCTGTAAAACAGAATTTGCCCTGAATAACAGATGTGAGAATCTACAGTATGCCCTAGAAATGTAATACATCACTGTGGTGTAAATTTATAGGTTATTTAAATAACGTGCTGTGATACAACAGGGAAATTAAGCTTCTCAGCAATGGGTATGATCTACAGCCAGGAAATCTGAGGTTCAATTTTATGTGAATAGAAGCTATTTGTGTGCAATCTTCCGCTCCACTTTACCACTCGGTCAGTTTGTTTACAGAACACGAGATGTCACTAATGAGTGGTATCCACCTCCTCGGCACATTTATGTAGAGAAGGATATAGATTAACAGGTGTTTCTGCTCAACTTGCAGTCCAAACCCATTCTTGGTATCAACTCGAAGCCTAGCCACCAGGAACTTTTTACAAATTTCAGTTAAACTAATGACTTTTCAGAACACATCCTTGTACATATTTGTAAAGCCAGGTCTGAGTCTCCCCAGGCCCTGGCACGTCCTGGCTTTGCTTTCCCTTCATTATCTCCCTCTCTCCAGTACACTGGGGCCCTCAGTTCTGCACCTGGATCAAGACAGGAGGCTCTTCACCAGTTTATGACCTCGTATGAGGCAGGGCTCCGTGTGGAAAACAGAAGTCTGGGTACTGTAAGCAGAAAGGAATTTAATACAGGAAATGAGGTGGTAGCAAGTTACTGGAAGGGCTGGAGATGCAGATGCTAGGCTGGGTTCCAGAAAGCCAGCACCAGAAGTGTACAGTTCGTGTCTGCACTGCCATGCCTGCTAACCAAGGACCCACATCCTCTGCTACCTCCTCCACAGCCACCTCCATATGCCAGGAAGCTAGAGAGTGACACTGCTGGACTCCCCTCCGTCCTTGACCTTGCTCAACGACGACAACCAATGGAGGAAGAAGATGGCCCCTCCCTCACAATTCAAATCCCACTTGTGCATTGTAAGTATATGCATGACCCTAGCCGTGAGGGAAGCTTGGGAACTTTCCAGCATTCTCAGCAGAAAACATACTAGGAGATGAGGGTGGAGGTGAGTCAGGAGATAGGCTGCACCCACTGCAGGCCATTAAGGCCCCTTCCGGGATCTAACCTTACATGTATGACCAGGATCCTGAATGGGAAAAGACAACCATCTGCAGAGAAGGACATAAAAGAGGAAAGTATGCCTTCTGCTACCGTCTCCCTCTCCACTGCCTTCTGCTTAGCAAGCAGTTATTTCCAGCTTGTCCTGCCCTCTTAGCTGGTATCTCTTCTATTTTCAGTGTAGCCCCCTGTTCCTAAGAGTGGACACTGACTCCAGGTCTGAAGCTGGAAGGGATCCTGAAAACAACCCTTTATTTAAAGGAAAAGAGCTAGAACTTGAGAGGTTCCATAACTCTCTGACTTTATCACTTGGGTTTTCTGCTACGTAGCTTCATCAAAATATTTAAGGTAACTCAGTGATGGTAGAGATGGCGTAGCTTTTTGCTTTCCAATTCGGTAAAGGTTAAAATGTCCTAGCTGTTCCTGTCAGACATGAATCTCTTAATTTTGGATGCCGGTGGCCCCCAAAAGGGCCCTGATTAACTGGACCTTAAAGGGACCTCCCTTAACTCTGACATAGGGAATGTAGGGACTATTCAGAAAGAGTAGGTATTTTAGCCAGAGATTTTCATTTGTTTCATTTGTTGCTCTATATAATTGTTCTCTATTTTCTAAAACAATATGAGGTATGAAAAGCAGAGTTTAAAAAACAACATAAAAGAGAATACGGTACTCCAAGGTGGGGCTGGAGGGGGGGGTGCAGAGATTTTAGCTAGTAAAAGAGACACACATTTGGGACCTCTAATTTTGAAAATGCCAGAACTATTCATTGAATAACTTTGAAGAAAGAGTCCAAGGAATTTGAGAGTGGGATTTAAGGAATTTAGTTGGAAGACATTATACTTAAGAGTCTGAGAGTTTGTACTGAACATGACATGTACTGAACATGACAACTGGTGAATAGATAAAAGATTGTTTTAAGGCAGCATTTCTTAACCTCAGAACTATTGACATTTTGGACCAGATAATACTTTGCTGTGGGGCTGTCCTGTGCCTGGTAGAACAGTTAGTGGTGTCCCCAGACTATAGTCTTCAGATGCAAAGTAGCAACTCCACAGTCCTGATCACCAAAAATGTTACAATAGGTTACAGTAGACCATTCAAGTTAACATCATCTGAACCCAGTGGTCAATCCTAACATCTTGAAAAGTGATACAATCCATCATATGTTCCTCCCAATGTGATGGAGTAGAAAGCACACAGCACCACCCATGGAGTACTACTGGAGAAAAAAAAAAAGAGTACTAAATCTAATTAAGTCTCTAGATTTTAACTACCCAATAACAGGAAATACATGGGGTTAAAGGAACAGGTTAAATGACACCAAGACAACGCATTCAGACAAATTCAGAACGAGGGAAATTCTACAGGGCAAATAATCTAGTTTCTTCAACAAATAAATGGGATGAAACAGCAAAATAATAACTATTAATAAGAGCTGTTAGAGATTAAAAGAAATTTAAGATACAAACCAACCAAATGTAATTTGTAGATCTGAATTAGATCTTGATTCAAACCAACCAACCATAAAAAAGGATTTGTGTGTGTGTGTGTGGGATTATCTGAAATTAAACATGAACTAGATATTGTAAAGAATTATTAACAACTTCTTGAGAAAAATAATGGTATTGTGCCTGTTAAAAAGAGTTTTAAAAGAGTCCTTATGTTAGAAACATACAAGGAAGCAGTCACAGATTAAATGATATTTGAGTTGGCTAAAATATTCCAGATATATTCATGTATTACTTGTATAATTAAAATATAAATGAAAAGTATAAGAAAAAATAAAGTGCAGAGATCAGGTCTTTCTTCTTCACCATTAACATACAAGAGAGACCTCATTTAATCTAAGGAGTTGGGTAGAAGGCAAGTCTATAGAAACCATATTCCAATGACATAGATTATTGCAGAAGAGGTGTTCTGAAGAGGAGAGAAGCTGGTAAGATGTGTTCTAAGACCTAGCTACTCAAACAGTGGTCCATGACCCAGCAGCACCAGCATCTCTTGGGTTTTATAAATGTAGAATCTCAAGCCCACCTCAGACCCACTGAATCAGAAACTGCATTTTAACAAGATACCCAGGTGATTCATTTGCACATTAAAGTTTGAGACTCACTCTCTAAGTGCATGCTCATCTTTTAATGAAATTGTTTCATTATCTACCTCTGAAAGCTCCTAGTGACCAAATCTAAGATTTCATGCAAGATCCCCTGGGAGCAAGGATTTGTGTATTAATCTGTTGCAACACCTACACTGGTTCCCTTACTAATGGCTGATCCACCATCTATTCCTGGCCCCAAGCCACACAACATCCTCCCTGCCATGCTTCCTAATTGGTAATCTGCCACCCATGACCTTGACCAGATGGTGTACTGCCTTGGGACCCCTGGCCTCATCAGCTGATTCCACACTTAGGCAGAACCACATTACAAAGGGAGGTTAGTGCCTGGAGCATCCATAGAGATGGATGGGCCCCCAAAGATTGTGGCATGCAATTAAAGGGAAAGAACTCTATTAAGTATTTTTATGAGAGGCCAAGGCCCTTTACAGATAGGGGTCACCAGCCCTGCTATTAATCTAGTCTTGCTCTGTCCTCCAAATAGAAAATACTTTACATATGAAGAGATATGAGAAGGGCACTGGGGCAGATGTGGAGTGCTTCACATCCATTCGGATAAGTGGAACTCTCTTCTACCTTCTCTTTCCCCAAGATAGGAAGGAAGGTTTGTCTCCATTAGTGTTATCTTTCCGTTTGGGCAGAGCCAACTTGGGCGCAGCGTCTATGCCTTCTTTGTGATTAACTTTTGTTCATGCACATGGCTGTTTAATGAATACTGATTCTGGTGATTGCTTTGATTAATAGGGTCTGAGGAATTTCACACTTAATATCTGAATTGAGATGAGGCATGTGGCATCATTTCAATTCTCAGGGAACTGGCAACTACATCACAGCCTCTTTTATGAGGGGTCTTAAAAGAAATCCTTTCCATGTTTCTGAATATTTGCCATCAGATAAGCCCAACATCTTCAAGTCTGACTCTTCTAGTTCTGTGTCAGCTGCCTGAGGGTGAAGAAAACAGAGTTGAGAGGTGGGACTGTGTGGGGTGAGTGGTTTGGGATGTGGGCTCTGAAGCCAAATTGCTTGGGTTTATTTCCCAATTTTGCCTACTTACCACCTCCATGCCTCAGTTTCCTACATGTAAAATGGGGATGACAATGTCTTCTGTCTCACAATTTCGTTGTGAGGGTTAGATGAGGTAATATATGTAAAGCACTCAGAACAGTGCCTGGAACAGAGTAAGTGCTCATTAATGTCATTATTATCACCTGTGCAAATACTGTGTTCAATACCAATTCTCTGACACTAACTGGGTGTCCTACAATTCCATTCTGTTCTGATACTAACTACTCAGACTTAGCACAGAGCCCAGAAGTTAAGGGCAAAGTCCTTTTATTCTGACCCTATCAATCTGAAACTAGTACCAGATCCCACAAGATAAAGGGCAAGGTTCCCAAGACTGCCTTTACTTCAGGTATGAGTTACAAGTGGTAGCCCCAGGATACCTGCACTTCTGTGTGAGTTGGCTACAAATTCAGGGGTTTCTATGACCCCCCCCCCCACCTTCAGGTTTGATAATTCACTAGAATGACTAAAGGCTACAGTTCTGAAAATGGCCAAACGTTAAAGGTACATAGGGTAAGTTCTCGGGGGAAAGGCACAGAGCTTCTTTGCCGTCTCTGGGGGTGTGAGCCTCTTGGCACATCCATTTCTTCACCAACCAGGAAACTCTTCTGAACACTGGTTTTCAGTTTTTATCCCGGCTTTTATTACATTGACACGACTGATTAAATCACTGGTCACATGCTGAAACTCAATCTCCGGCCCCTCTGCTCTCCCCAGAGGTCAGGGGTAGAGTTGAAAGTTCTAGTATTCGAAACATAAAAGTCTTGGTTTTTCTGATATGGCCAGTCCCTCCCTTGAAACTATTTAATAAGGCCCATCAAGAGTCACCTCATTAGCATAAACTCAGGTATGGTCAAGGGGAGCTTGTGATAATAAAAGACTCTACTATCACACAGGAAATTCCAAGGATTTTTGAAACTCTGTGCCAGGAACCAAGGACAAAAACCTGCTGTGTTTTTTATTATATCACACTCAACAAATATTCTAGCACTTATGTTGGGCCAGGTACTACGTGAGGCACTGGGGGATAATCTATACTTTCAATGGTTTTCATTAAGCCATAAGGCTCCAGGACAGTGCCGTATCGCGACCAGGAATCGGGATCACCACCCTTACTTCACATCATGACCACCCACACAGAATCCTATCTCAGGGGTTTTGAGAACCACATTTTTGAGCTGCAGGGTACCTGAGAACCAAAACAATTCTACCCTTTTACAGATGAGGAAACCAAGAATTAATTGGCCCAAAGTCGTCTTCAGTGATACGTGTCATAACTGATAATCTGTAGGTATTTCCATTCCCCATGAGCTATGGGAGCAAAGACATCATCAGTACCTGTACCAGAGGTACAACGCAGATATTACAATCCTTTGGATTAAGGGCCTCGCCATCTTCCTCGGCCTACTTAGTATTATGGCTCTCGAATCGGCTTGGAAGACATATATGACATGAAAGTGAGAGCTGCTGGTCAGAGACAGGCATCAGAGCATGCTCCCCTCCCCCTCTCCTCCTCCTAAGCTAATCGGCTCTCCTGCCACCACCTTCCTCCCCTGGAGGAAAGGCCCTAAAACTATGGCAAGTCCATTCTACTCAATAGTTAGGGAGGGGGGACCCACTATGTACAAAGCATCCTACTAGCTGCAGAGTATACAGAGCTGAGTAAGACATGGTTTAATATGGTATCCACATACATAACTCGAATGAGAAAAAAATGTAAGAAATGTAATACCAAAGGCATAATATGCTATCAGAATGTAGCGGAAAGAGAGAGTAATTCAGGTGAGGAGTACTGGTAATACTGCTTTTACAAGGTATTGATCTCCCTGCTAATCTAAAGGCCAATGAGGAAGAACCAAAAAGCTAAAATTATGTTGCATGCCTGCCATGGTATGCAAATACATTGTTTTATTTGCCCTCAGTTATCTAAATTAGAGATTTTCAAATAATTTTTCTCACATGCCCTAATTCATAAAACATTCTGACAATTTTATAAATATATACATATCTAGCTATGGGTAAAATGTGAACATATACCGATGCATTGTGTAAAACCTATAAAACATAGCAAGATAACAAAAATGATACGTTGTGAAAATTGTATTTCCCATAGATGTCTATGTCAACATAATTTGTTCCCACCTATTCTTTTTGCAACATGACACTGACACTCCTTGATTGAGGAGGGGTGATGTCTGTGTTCCCTCCTTTTGAACCTCGACAGAAGTTTGTGACTACCCAACTACAATAGGTCATAAAAGGAGATACTGCTTTGCTTGCCTCTTTCTCTCTTGGCATGTGTGCCTTAGGGGCCCTGAGCTGACACAGAAGAGTAGATGGCCGAGGTGGGGGAGAGTCGACAGTCGGCATCAACTCCCTGACAGGGTGATTCGGGTCCAAGCCTTTGAGCTGACTCAGGTGACACCATGTGGAACAGAGACAAGCTATCTCTGCTGAGCACCGCCCAAATTGGAAAATAGTGAGCAAAGTCAATATTGTTGTTGTTCGAAACTACTAAGTTTGGGGATGATCTGTTTTACAGCCATAGTAACTGGAAAAAGAAAAAGATGAAATAAAAAATATTTCTAAAATTATTTTACTTTTTAGGGATACACAAACTCTTTTTTTTTTTTTTAAAGATTTTATTTATTTATTTGACAGAGATAGAGACAGCCAGAGAGAGAGGGAACACAAGCAGGGGGAGTGGGAGAGGAAGAAGCAGGCTCATAGCGGAGGAGCCCGATGTGGGACTCGATCCCAGAACGCTGGGATCACGCCCTGAGCTGAAGGCAGACGCTTAACCGCTGTGCCACCTAGGCGCCCCGGGATACACAAACTCTAATACTCGTCTAATATTATAATTCATAATGACATTTTTAGTGAGAGCAACGTGGCTGGATAGACTTCATTAAAAATCAAACAAACTTCGTTTAAAAATTTACAATGCAATAATTCAAAGTTGTGGTTCTATGCCCAGTTTATTTTCCCACTAAATTTTTTTTAAATGAGGTATAACTGACATATAACATTATATTAGTTTCAGGTGTACAACATGATTCAATATTCATATATATTTTGAAGTGATCAATACAATAAGTCTAGTTTAAATATCCATCACCACACATACATTTTTTTTTTCGGCAATAGGAACTTTTAAGGTCTCTCTTAGCAACTTTTAAATATACAATGCACTATTATTAACTATAGTCACCATGCTGCTGTATATCACATTCCCAGGACTTATTTATTTTATAACTGGAAGTTTGTACCTTTTGACCCCCCTCCCCATTAGATTTTCATGACAGACTTGGCCAAAAAGATACCTCATTATCTTTTATATATATTTTACAATATATACCTATGGCTCATACCCTGTAGTTAATGTTACTAATCCATATTTCAAAGAGTCCTGATAAATTGTAATTTTTTGTCTGACTTTTCGTCGGAGCTAAGTATGTTCACTTTGCTTCTACCCCATACTGCAGCTGACAGCTCATGCCAAGAGTAGAGGGCTGGCCCTACCATTCTCCTGTTTGCTCATCTGCTGCTTCTTTCCAGGAATCTCCTAATGCCACACATTCCTTTAGGGAGGAAGAGTTCAGTTAAACCAGATAAAGAATATAAGCACTACTGCTGCGGTGACCTGCTCCTATCCTGTTTACCACCTCCAGGGCCTCCTCACCACCCTCAGGATAAATAAATATCCAAGCCTCAAACCTGGCAGACTATGTCATCTGCTCCCTCACATGCACCTGGGTGCCAGCCTTTCCAAATCACTTGCAGCCTCCGTTCGGTTTCTCACAATGAATGATTATGGGATAAATCGATGTATCCAAATTTAAGTCAAATGCACAGAAGACAGCCACTCTTTCAAATGCATATATGCTTTGTCAAGAATGGCACAGAGAAGGGGTCCCACTTACTTTATCATGACATTCTTACACAAAACGATGGCAAACACTAACCAAACATTCCTTAAAGGTGCCTGAAACTGTAGGGTTGGGGGCAGGGACAGAGGAGTCCTCGTCCTAAGGAGTCTGTACCAACCATAGCGTAATTTGTCTCTTCTGACTCAGCGTGGATAGTATGACAGTCACCTAACAATTAGCCTTGACCACCTTTCCTTCAAATATATGATCTTTAAAGCCTTATTATTTTTTTTTAAAGATTTTATTTATTTATTTGACAGAGATAGAGACAGCCAGCAAGAGAGGGAACACAAGCAGGGGGAGTGGGAGAGGAAGAAGCAGGCTCATAGCGGAGGAGCCTGATGTGGGGCTCGATCCCATAACGCCGGGATCACGCCCTGAGCCGAAGGCAGACGCTTAACCGCTGTGCCACCCAGGCGCCCCTAAAGCCTTATTATCTTTTAAGTATGGTTCCTATTATCCCCTAGAACGAGACTGTTTATCTAGTACACAACTTTACTTTCCAGATGAACATCTCTGGCAAAATACAGTTCTGTTACCTAAACATTTCTTTTGTAGCCAAACCTTTAAAAACTCATCTATTCTATAAAGTAGGTATATTTATATTCCTCTTTTCCTAAAGGGATGGAGGAGGTAAATGGAGTAGGCAAATGCATTCGGCTCACCAGTTATTAATGTTGTGGATTACATTCTCTGTGGATTATAAGGGGTGTGTTTTTCATTCTGGGCCAACACTGACCGAAGTACCTGGGGAATAAAAACTCATTTTAAAATTAGCCCAAGCAAAAATAAATAATGAGGGAAGAAAATGCAGTGTAAAAAAGAATAATATGAAGCAGGTGAAGGCCAGATAATACGGTTTTGATCAATCACTGCTTTGGACTGTCTTTTCCCTGCATTCTCTGCCATTTGCATGCATAATTGAATGTTGCCTACTCGATGAAAAGGAACACTTATGAGAAAATATTGCTGTCAAGATGACCAAGAGGGGCTAAATATGTGCTTTACTAAAACTTCGAGGCCCCCTCATAGAAATTTCTGTTTTCACAGTCTGTGCCCCTTTAGAATTTAGGTCTGGTTTGCCTTTCATTGAGAGCTGATGGACCTTCTAGGGAACTCCATACCTCGGTGTGTCCCTATTAGGGATTCCTAATAGTATTTCCTTATGAAATTTCCTCAGCCACTCACAATTCCCAGGGGATCTGAAAATGGCACTTCTTAACATTCATATTTGCTTTTTATTTTCTCTTCCTTTCTCTTATTCATTCTTTGGAAAGTTTTTTGAAGATGTGGTCTCTTTCCTTTCCCAAATACATAGTGAGCTAAACCTCTTAACTCCTTGGCAATCTCTGTTTGTGACTCTCTTCAGCTTTTATCTTCTTTGTCACTGGAGTGATAGCATCTGAATTAACTCAAGCAAAGAAGATAGCATTAATTTTATACACTTCCAAAAGAATGAGAAGACTGTCTGTATGTGATAGCAACGCAGCTACTGTGATGACTGATTTATTAAAATGTAAGGTTTATAGTTTAGATAAAAGAAAATTAATCATTTGATGGCAACTTCACTTTCCCCTCTGTGGTAGGAGCGTCCAATAGCTCAGCCCTGTATTCAGTGGAGTAATACCCCAAAAGCCTTTTCTTCTGCCTTGCTAAGTAGCACAATGTCTCAGAACATCAACAGACCTTGTAAAATAATACCTCGAGGTACCCCATTGGTATTCTAGAAGCCATATTTAGGAGCCAGTCAAGCTCAATGAACTGCTCCAGGGAAAGTTCCAACCTTCCAGTAAGTTCCTTGATGGGCTTCTGTTGACAAACCATTGACCTGAGGGGCAGAGGGCATCCTGTTTTCTTGTTAACCACTGGAAATTACAGTGTTTTCATAGACTTTCCTTAGGAAGAGCAGAAAGTGCCCTCTTTTACTCCTTTTGTAATAATGTTAATTACTAGGACCTTGAACTTCACGCAAAGTAAGGGAAAATTGGTCTTCTACACCTCCCTATACAGGTAGGTTACTCAGCAGATTTCACTACAACCAGATTGCTTTCTCCTCCCTTACATGTTTTCCATTTTTTAATCTAGACTTATAAATGCAGTCATTGGGAAAAAAACCAACAACTAGCCTTTGGGCCTAATGTATTTTTTTTAATAATGATTTTTTTTTTCAATGGAACCTACATTGGCCTGACTTCCTTTTGTCTGAGTAAAAGCTTTAGCACAATATAAAAGGGCTGCATGTGCTGAAATGTTGCCCAAGGATATGTGTTATTATTCCTCCCCCCTTGACCAGCAGGGTCTCCGTTCTCTTTCCCTTTCAGCCTTTTGTTTGAACAGATGGGATTGGGGAAGCAGGGAAAGAAAGCCATTCTGTTCTCATTAACTCTCCCCATACACAAACACAAACCTGGGCTTCAGGGACTCTGAAACGGGACAGCTCCCACTCTATTGCCATTGAGACCTGATGTACTGAGATACAAAGAGAGCCAGCCCGAGGACCCACATCACCATTTCAATGAGGCAGCTAACCAGTGAAATTACATTTATATATGTTTTTATAAATACATTCACAAAAATATGTGCCTATATAACATACAACACAAGCAAACATATGTATAGAAAAATCAATCTATTATATATACTATATATAGTACATTACTTTCAGAAATTTCTTTATCATGTATGGTGATATCTTGGGTACAAATATATTTCTGATGAAAGATAATGGTATTCTGTGAATTATAAAATCCTTTTCCCCTTTTATCACATCTTCTCTCTATACAATAGAGTTTAAATATATTGAGAATTGTGGGGTTCCTATTATTTCCCTCTCTCGTGTTCAGTTTTAATGTAAAAATTATTACTAGGGTTTCTAGTTTGTACGGCCTTGTTTGTTAAAGCTCCTGACCATGAACAATGTACAAAAAATTAAAAAATATGGTCCAAATATTGAAGGCTCTCTCTTTAGGGGCTCCTATAAAAGACTTAAAAATATATATGTATCTTAAGAGAAAGGGAAAGGCTTTACAGAACTAGATGAGGGTGTTTCCCCCTGGTGAGCTAATTCTGGAAAGTGCTATCTTTTGTTCTGGATGCTGGATTAGAGAGTGGTCTGGCCTATTTGTTAGATCATATTTGCTTTTAAATCTCCGTCCATCCTCATTACTATGATGAGGGTACTGAGGCAAAGATAAACAGAGCCTGAAAAGATGTCTTCTCATGGCCAGATGCTACCACCTGAGCTTTTGCCTCCATGAGCCCCAAGTCTCAGGAGAGCGAGGAAAAAAGGAACACTGCCCAGGAACAGATGCATTTATATTTCATAGCACATTCATACATTCAGAGCGCAGTCCCAGAGGAGTGGGATGTTACTTTTATTCTTCTAGGACTTCCAACGGTGTCGAATATGCAGAATAAAAACGAAATGGATAAAACTACGGAGATAGTTAAAAGGTCAGTGGGTTGCTGGGGGTTGGGAGAAACGGGAGATGAGTAGGTGGAGCACAGAGGAGTTTTAGGGGAGTGAAAATATTCTGCAAGATAACATAATGATGGATACATGTCATTATAAATTTGTCAAACCCCACAGAATGTACACCACTAAGAGTAAACCCTGATGTAAACTACAGGCTTTGGGTGATAATGACGTGTCAATGTGGATTCTCAACTATAACAAATGTACCACTCTGGTGGGGGATGCTGAGAGGGGGGAAGACTGTGCATGTGTGAGGGCAGAAGGTATGTGGGAAACCTCTGCACCTTCCTCTCAATTTTGCTGTGAACCTAAAACTGCTCTAAAAAATAAAGTCGATTTTTTAAAAAAGAAAAAAGTCTACTTTTTGAAAAGATGAAATGGATTTTGTGGCATCTCTCTTGGAGGGATTCCCCCAAACACAGGGGAATATTTGCATCCAAAAACAAGCATTTCTAGGTGATAAACGATCCTTTATAGTTCTATGAAATATTTCCTTGGAGTCTGTTATGAACACAAATTAGCCAGTTTACTTTTTTTATACCCAAAGAAACTGAAGCACAAAATGCTCCAAGCCTGAGTTTGTGATCAAAAAGAGAAACCAGGTAGAATTTATATTCTTTACTAGTAATTGGTAACTCATGAATACAGGATTCAAAAGAACCTGTTGAAAATAAAACATTTTGTCAACTATCCAGATCACATCAAAATATGCTCATATTTAATATCCTGTTAGAAAAAAATGAACTCTGTTGTATACCATAATTGTCTCCCGCTGTATACAGAAAACACAGATTTGGACTCTAACTAGAAAATCTTGGAATATCTTTCAGCATTTTTATTTTCAAAATCGGTTCAGATTGACTAGGCTGAGGGCAGATCCGGGAGAGGACTATAAATTGGCCAAACAACTGCAGGGAAAAAAGGCCAGTGATAAAAGGCAGCCAATCCCAAGGGGGGTTGTCTAGCAGGGCGCTGCGGGGGTCAGCACTGGCTTTAGTCCTATTTAATATTTTTATTACCAATCTGAAGGGGGAGGGGAGACTGAATAAAAATGAAATCTGCAGATGGCTACTCATTACGGAGGATTTGCAGACCCCAGGAAGAGCAGGAATGAAATTCAGAGGTTCATTTGGAAAGGTGGTCAGGAAAGGACAAAGAAGGCTGGAAAGCAGCAAGATGGGGAATCACGGGGCAATAGCTCCATTGTGGCAGGTGAAAGGCATCTCAGGCTGCAGGAATTCTGAGAGCATCCTGGCAGCTGTCAAGTCTCACCCCACACATTTTAGGTGTTTGGACTGGCAAGGTAAAGGTCTGTGAGACTGTCTTTAGATTGCTGAATTTAGTTACAAGACGACAACGGGAATTTAAGTTAGGATCTCATCTCTGCCTTCATAATTGCAGGTGCTCCTGCCGAGGGGTGATTTACGGAGTATGGATGATTGAAAGACCAGTATGCAACCAGGTCCCTGCCATTCTTTGATGTGTACCGGCAGCCCTCTGTCCTCAGAGCCTGTCATTCTGTGCAGCTTGGCTCCTCAGATGCACAGTTAGCACAAAGCCTTTCCTCAGGACAAGCTACCACCAACCTGGCCTCCCTTTGCCAGTACCCCTTTCACTGTCTGAAGTGCTGCCCTGAAAGTTCTGCAAGCCTTCTGTATTTGCTCACCAGAGAAGTCATCAACTGATGAGATCTCCCCTTTGCTCTGAACCCTCCGTGGCTCCCCAGTGCCTGCAGAAAATTGGTACTCCTTTGCCTGGGATTCTGGCTGTCTCCCAAAGAGCATACAGGTTTCTGCCCCAGCCCTGGAGTCAGCCTGATTGGCTTCAAACTGCATGACTCACCAAATGCCCATTGTTCCAAATACTAACTACCAGGCACTTTCAACTACCAAACAGGGATGATAACAATAGCTGCCTCATAGTGTCCTAAGGGTCAAATGACGTAAACATACATAAAATGCCTATATCATGTCTGGTACACCATAACTGCTCAAGAGATGCCAACCACAGCTTTCCGTTTGACAATTATTCACCATCTATCCCTAATAACCACTTTATAAAATGATCTTTTAAAAACAATCTTCGTTGGTTTATTTATGGCATGTTGTTTCATCTTCCAGAAATTGGTATTTCTGGGAAAAATATTTAATCTGCCATGTAAAAGTGGTATTTTCCTGTAGAAGCTTGATGTCCTGGTCCATGCTTGAACAGGGGCTGACGTCTGTAGCTCTGACTGCCTCACTGTGGACTAGTCTGTCACATAGTGTCCTTCGTTCTCTGATCTCAGGCCTTCTAGCCGCCTTTCTTTCCCCCTCTTCCCCAGGCCCCTCACAGTGCATCTGCCAAGCACATCCCGCCTTGGTCCAACCCCCCACAGACTGGTGACCCATGCTGTTTATCCCCCCCACCTCACACAGCGGGGGTTTTCATGCCTCTGTGTGTTACCTGCAATGCTCTTCCCGTCCTGCCATGCCGTTACTTCCTCACTTGGAAACAAAATCTCAAGTGTTCTCTTTAAGGCTCAATCAAGATGGTACCTCTCCTGTGAAGCCTTCCCAGAACTACTCTGCTCCATTCCTTCTCTGAGGAAAGGGGTTTCTTCTTCTGGGTTCCCACTATTTTAACTCCCAACATGCTGCGTATCTGTCTCCATCTCTATTGTGAGGGCTCCCTGGGTCAGAACTGTCTTACTCAATCTATACCTCAAGTTCCTGGCACAGAAATCCTCAATAAATACTTGCCAAGTGTTTTCATTAAACTTGTTAAATTAATGAATGGAAGTTGTTCTTGCTAGAGAAAGGAAATAAGCCCCAGAAAATCCAAGGAACACCTAGGAAAGGGGCAGACAGGTCTAGCGAGAGGAGAGCCTGCTCTATCCACCGGGACGCCCTCCTGGACAGAGAAAGTGAGCACAAGTAGCTCTGAAATTAACCTTGGGACCGGGAGCCCTTTCCCATGGGACCTGGGTCTGGGTTAGCCACAGAGAAGTGCTGGAAGTGAGACTCCAAAATGCAATTTCACAGTTGGAGCCCCCTCCCTCCTCCAGCGTGGCAGCAGCAGGTCTGTCCTGGGACAGGCACACAGCCTGTGTAATCAGGCTCAGCTGGTAATCAGGGAGCTGCCAAACAGACGCGAGACTAAATTACCTCCCTGTCCCAGACAAAGTGGCCTTCTCGATGAGGGTTAAAACCAGTGATGGTGGAAAAAACAAAGGAAGGAAAGTGGCAGCTGCTACCAAACACCTGGCCAGTGGACGGCTCCCAATCCGTCCTTATTCACCCGCAGACCCTCTAAAGCCAGGGTTGCTTAACAAGAACGGGCATTTCAGACCAAAGGTATTTGGCGCCAAAGTCATCTTTAGAGGAGGAAAAAAATGTATGCCCACAGTGACAACGAAAGGGGCAGAACAAATTTCCCGTCAACAGCTTGTCAATGGCGGGCCAAGTAAACGTGAATGAAACAATGTGCCTCGGTTTCCCTCTTTTGTAATTGAGAGGAATGTGCCCTCACATCTGAGATTCAGATGATAAGCTCTTTCTGGGAAAGAAGATTCTATTTCTGTTCCTGCATGTGTGTGTCCTTGGGGAGCTGGAAGGGACCTTGCCATTACAGTCAGAATGTGTAAGCTGTTCATGAGCTGTAAGATAAAAAGTGCTAGAGAAAGGAAGGAAAGCCCAGAAATCAAATAATGACCAAGGAAAGGGGTGCTTCTGAGGCTTGGAGAGAGAATGAGGCTGCTCTACTCGATCTGGAGTGACTAAAGGCTTGGTGTGCCAGGTACCTGCTGTGCCCTGCGTATGCAATGGCAGGCAAAAACAACCAGAAGTTTGCCCCTGCCTTCATGAAGCTTACAGTCTGCGGGGCAAATTGCCGTTAAACAAATCTTCCCATGACTGAATGTAAAACTGCATCTCTAAGTGCTATGAAGAAGCAAAGAGCTATGGGAGTGGCCACGGGGCACGTGATCCAGGTGGGGAAGGCCCCTGAGAAAGTGACACCAGAGCTGAGAGATCAAGTGGGGTTCACACCATGTGGAAGGGAAGGATGGCATTCCAAGCAGCTTGGATGGATGAGAAAAAAAGGCTTCTGCAATCGCAGGGAGGTCTTATTATTCCCTGCATCAATTATTGTCTGATTCAAACATTTTATACCTATACTAGCATGGGACCAGGCTAGCTGCAAGGCAAGGCTGCTTTCTACTACGGAGGTGGGTGACGAGGCAGAGGTTCCTCCTGAGTAGGACGGTAAACCTCACCCTCTACAGGGGCTGGAGGCAGCTCTCATGCTTCCCTCAGCTGTCTAGCTAACAGGAACAAGGTCAAGATGCTCTACTACAGCTCGTGGGTAGCAGACAGTGAGATGGGCAGGAGTTGCTCCCAGGGAAGGGATTTTAGACAGGGCCTGTGACATTGCATCATCTGTATCAGTCAGCTATTGTCATAATGATGCTGAAAAACAAGTCAGCCCAGCGCTCAGTGCATTACCACACCAGATTTATACCCATGTTCATGGTGTACAGTTTTTCTGCAATTCAGTTGATGTAGAAGGGGCTACCTGGGAGGCTCTGTTTCAGGCTGTGGGTCAGCTAGGCAGGGTTCCTGGCCTCCTGTTGGGTTCTGGCCCATTCCATGTGTCATTCTAGGATCCAGGCTGAACAGTCAGTGCTACCCAAGGCACGTTCTTGTCATGGCAGATCGCTGGATACAAAAGCAAACCACGCAAGCACATTTAAGGCCTCTGTTCATGTTGTGTCCATGAACATTCCAGTAGCCAAAGAAAGTCATATGGCCAAAGCCAACATTAATGTGACAAGGATGTATATTCCACCCACAGTGGGAAAGGGTAGGAAGGAATATTTGCTGAACAATAATGCAAATTATTACACCATCCTTAAGACCAGCATGTGGTTATCTTAGGATCAGGAACTGGTGCTCTGGAAACCCGCTATTTGTATTGTCTGCTATTATTTCCTTTTTGTTCTCCCTTACTATTTAGTTAAATTCTTTTTGAAAATGTCAGCTTGTCTCAGCTGTCTTATGAAGAACCAGGAGAAACACTTTTGTCTACCCTCGAGCCTGAGTTTTAAATGGAAACCGATGTACCCGAGGGTGAGAATCCCAAGTGGGAGATGAAACTCAGGGGAAGTTTCCAAGAATTCTTGTTCAGTAATCACCCTCCTCCCCCAAATGGGTTCTCCTTCCAGCTTTCTTCTCTGCTCACTCCTCGGAGGATTCTGGGGTTTGATTTCCTAAGAAAACAGTTTCAGTGTGCGTCCGTGTCAGTATAGAGCATAGTAGATACAACTGCTAGCCATCCTAAACCAAGATGCTTCCAGCCGTCTTGCCATCAGCAAGACAAGCCTCCAGAGCCACTGCCAGTTGCTCTCACCATCAAGGCAGGACTCTACACACCAGACCTCAGACATGTCTTCATTTCCAGCCAGGGCAAGCGCAGTTTACCAACACTCTTATTTTAGAAAGTGACGCTTTGGAAAGTTATAAACACTTCCATGCTGTTCCTAAGAGACAGTGCTGGAGGTGGTCAGGATCTGTCACTAAAACTCAAAATGCAGGTCAACCTCTGTGTCACAGAGGGTAGCCAGACCCTCTTCCCATTCTTTCTTATCGCCAGTGGCTCCAACCTGCAAGAGTGCCCCTCAAACTTTAATGGGCTAAGGAATCACGTGGGGGTTTTGTTAAAATGCAGATTCTGATTCAGTGGGCCTGGGGTGGGCTAAGAGTCTGCATTTCAAACAAGTTCCCAGGTTCTGACACTGCTGCTCCATCAATCACACTTCGAGTAGCAAGGGATATGGAAACCAAGGCTGTTCCTTCTAGGAAATGAAGGGAATGAAACTGCCACCTTAGCTAGATCAGAATGTCGAAGTATGGGGTAACCTTTGTCAGACCTTGGTGGGGATCAGGACCGGCTACATACGGTTTCCAGGGAAAAAGGGAAAAGGTCTATAGAAACTGATTTTTAGGCTTAATCCCAATTGATTGAGTCAGTCAACTGATTTAGCCTGGATCTGGTTATAAAGAACCTATAACCAAAGTTGTCTGCCAATGAAATGGCTACTTCTGAAGTACAACACTCCTGCTCCTGAAAGTGCTGGAAAAGGGGTGAAGGGACTACTGATAAGAGAGGGTGGGGAGGACTCCAGCTGGGTGCAAAATGTGATCAGAAGACCACGAACCTTCAAGCTCTTGGTCTATACTTAGACTGCATATGTGGTTTCTATACAATTTGTGACTTATCATTTTTTGCTGTGAAATGCTCAGAAATGAAAGATGCTATGAAGCAGTGCAGTCAAAGGGGATGAATTCTAACCCCCTCTTCCCTCACAGACTTTGTATTCCTAGGCAATCACACGTTTTTTAGAAATAGGGGGCAGATGTGAAAGTTCGCACACTGACCTCAAGGTACTGGCTTTGCAAGAATTTACGGGGAGTAATGTGGAGACAAGTAGGAGAGACTCAGCAAGTCAGAAGGAGAGAGTGCCCACCTGGAAACTGAGCCTGTGGGCCTGCTGCTGCGCCTGCTGCCTGGATAGCCGTATGCCTTGGATAGGCCACCACCCTCGCTATGCCTATAAGGGAAGGAGAGAACTAGACTCGATCTCTTTGTTTTCCTGTCTTCTAAGTCATGGAACACGTTTGTCCAATAAAGTCTAAAGAGGAACCTAACATAAAAAGCAAAGCTGCTCTTATTGGCAGGGAGCCTAGAACTTCTCTACAGGCCCCTTAATACTCCATGAAGCACTTCTGTGGAAGCGAAAAGCTGTACAGACACAGTCTGTAAGCCAAAGCCAATCTCTGCCCTAGATGCCCTCAAAGGTCCCTCCCGTTCCAAGGCTGCGGGGATCACCTCATCGGCAAGAGTGCCCTCGGAGACTGTGTAAAAGGTTGGAACTAAACCTCTCCCAGCAGGACACCTGTCTGCGAAAGGCTTGGGCCTTCCCTTTTTGCTCTTATACGCACAAATTTAGGTTTTCAGGGATAAAGAATACATGATAAAATCCTGAGCATGGGGTACTGCTCATTAATCTTTGGTTGCAAGGAACAAAAAACAAGTTTGATCCAGGTCAGGCAAGAAAAGGAAAATGTATTGGCTCACACACTCAACTTCAAGAAGGACAGGAGGAGCTCATCTCAAGTCAACTAGAACTGAAGACTCAAAATTTCTCTTTCTCTTCCTTCTATCTCTGTTTCTGTTATATATTGATTCCATTATCACCTCCCAAAGTGAGCAGCATCAGCTCCGGACAGTTATTCTTCAAGCTTAGTAACTAGAAAAGGGTGAAATATCCATTGATATATCATGTCCAGTTAAAAAAATATCAAAGGGAGGCTCTGCCTGGACCATCCTGGGCTGGGCATCCCTCCTGGGACCCACTGCTATGGACCAGAGCAGCGTATGCTCCGTGGTGGGCAGAATCCACTGGAGCCATGTGGCTGGTTCCAGTGCGACTGTTATGAAAAGGAGGGGAAAGAGGAAGGGAAAAGAAAAACAGATGTCCACTGTACCTGCCATTCCTAGGCTTCCTCGGTGTGGGTCCAATGTGTGTTCAAGCAGTACTGCTCATTAAGGCTGCACACAGCCTCACTGCAGCCTGACCAGACTGTCTCTTGCCTTTTGCTTTGTCTCCCTTGCCTCACATGCCCTTTTCTCCCTTCTCAGCTGGTCTCCAGTCTCTCCATTCTTCAAGGGTTAGTTCAAATCCAAACTCCCCCAGAAATGCCTCTTCTTCCATCCTGTATATTCCTTCCTTTCCAGGAGAAGGGATCTCCTGCCTGTACCTTCAGTGGTGTGTTGGCAAATGTTTAAAAACCACTCTCCTGAAAAACAAAGAATCAAAAAAACCCTGATTTTTCACTTGTCAATTTCCATGGTGTAAATACTCCTACCATGGTCGATTTCCTGCTCTCAGCATGACAGTCGCTGAATGCAGAATTGGAAAGAAGTGTGCAATACAGCACCATTACACAGAATTCCCACCATACAGATACAACAGATCTAAAGACTCTCGAGAGCATATCCATCAGTAAACTGTCATAAATTAATTATAAAGTTTATGAGTTTTGAGTATTTATTTGCTTTGTCTTTAATGTAATTAATTTAATTATAGACTCATATATAATTTTTTAATATTGGCAGTGTTTAATAATCATTTCACAAAATTCTTAGAAAATTAACAGCTACAGTTTTGACTTTTCTAGAATTTCATTTCAATAGAATCATATGGGGGGGGGCCTGGGTGGCTCAGTCGGTAAGTGTCTGCCTTTGGCTCAGGTCATCATCTCAGGGTCCTGGGATCAAGCCCTGCGTCAGGCTCCCTGCTTAGCAGGGAGTCTGCTTCTCCCTTTCCCTCTGCTCCTCCCCAATGCTCATTCTCTCTCTCTCTCCCCCTCTCAAATATATTTAAAAAATAGAATCATATAGGGGCGCCTGGGTAGCGCAGTCGTTAAGCGTCTGCCTTCGGCTCAGGGCGTGATCCTGGCGTTTCGGGATCGAGTCCCACATCGGGCTCCTCGGCTGGGAGCCTGCTTCTTCCTCTCCCTCTCCCCTGCTGTGTTCCCTCTCTCACTGGCTGTCTCTCTGTCACATAAATAAATAAAATCTTAAAAAAAAAAAAAAGAATCATACAGTAGGTAGTCTTTTGTTATCTGGCTTCCTTTGCTAAGTATGCTTTTTAGAAGTATTCATGTTATAGCATGCCTCAGGAGTTTGTAATTCTTTCCTGATGAAGGATAGTCCATCATATGAATAATACCACAAAGTTGTAGTCATTCATGATTTTGGTTTGTTTCTGGGTTTTTACTATTAAGCATAAAGCTGCTGTAAAGATCTGTATACAGGTCTTTTTACAGACATGAGTTTTGACCTGTCTTGGATAAATATCTAGGACATTGTTGTGTTGTATGCTAAGTGTACATTTAACTTTAAAAGGAACCACATAAATGTTTTTCTAAGTGAGCTTATTATTTTGCATGCATACCAGAAATGTAGAGTTCCACTTGCTCCCCACGCTCTCGAACACTTAGTATGATCAGTCTTTTAAATTTTAGACATTCTAGCAGGTAGTGTAGTGATATCTTACTCTGATCTTGATATGCACTTCTCTAATGACTAGTGATGTTCAGATCTTTTCATGTGTTTACTTGCCACTCATCTATCTTCTTTGGTGGAGTGTCAATTCAAATCTTTTGCTCAATTATCAATTGGGTTGTTATTGTCAAGCTGTTTCATTATTGAGTTGTAAGAGTTATTTATACATTGTGGATGCAAGTTATTTATCAGATGTATGTTTTGTAAAAATGTTCTAAAGAGTCTGTGGCTCTTCTTTTTTTTTCCTTTGCCGATTATCTAACCATTGTTTTATTTTATTTTATTTTATTTAAATTCAATTAATTAACATATAGTGTATTATTAGTTTCTGAGGTAGAGTTCGGTGATTCATTAGTTGCATGTAACACCCAGTGCTCATCACCTCACGTGCCCATCACTCAGTTACCCCATTCCCCCCGCTTCTAGCAACCCTCCGTTTGTTTCCTAGAGTTAAGAGTCTCTTATGGTTTGTCTCCCTCTCTGATTTTGGGCTCTTATTTTCTTAATAGTATCTTTGCCCAACCCACAGTCACAAATATTTTCTCCCACATAACTAAAACTATTATTTTTTTTAGCTCTTATATTTAAGTCTATTTAATCTTTGCGCATGGTATGAAGTGAGGTTTGAACTCCATTTCTTGCGTACGAATATCCAAACACTGTATTTTTAAAAAGCCTTCACTTTTTAAAATAGTTTTAGGTTCACAGCAAAATTGAGAGGAAGGTACAGAGATTTTCCACATACCCCCTGCCCCAGCACATGCGTAACCTCTCCAGTTATCAACATTCCCCACTAGAGTGGTGCATTTGTTATAATTGACAAACTTACACTGACACGTCATAATCACCTCAAGTCCATAGTTTACACTGGAGTTCACCCTTGGTGTGGTACATTCTATGGGTTTGGACCGGTGTACAATAACATGTATCCATCATTACGACAGCATACAGAGTATTTTCACTGCCCTAAAAATCCTCTGCTCTGCCTATTCATCCCTCCCCTCATTCTAACTCTTGATCTTTCTACTATCTTTTCCAATGTCTGATCTGCTTTTAATCTCTCTAGTGTATTTTTTATTTCAGATATTTTATTTTTCATGTCTAAAAGTTCCATTTAAGTTTTTCAGTGGGACCTACTCTTGTCACTTAGACACTTAAATAATTTGACTGGTCCTACCCAGTATTTAGTAAGGCCATGGAATTTCTTAGAATAACCTACCAAAGAGTAGGGAGTTTGAAATATATAAATGGGGATCATCTAGCTTATTAGTTGTATCACCTCAGGAAAGTCACTTAATTTCTCTGAGTTTAAGAATGATCATCTAGGGGAAAAAAAAAGAATGATCATCTATAAAATTGAACTGAGTGATAATGTTAACTGAACGGGCAGGAATTTGTTGAAGCAGCAAACAGGTGGAAGAGGTATTTGTGGCCATGTGGCCCCTCCCTGAAGATCTACAACCTCACTGCTTTGGAAGCTGTTTTTAGTTATGAGTCAGAAGGTGGATTAGCAGTCCCTTTGCCCTCAGAAGGAGTGGCAGAGGAATGCTTCTGGATGCTACAAGCCCAGACCGTACGCTGCAAGGTACAGTAGCTGTTCCCAGAACATTGCTGAGATGATGATCTCGAGGATGTCATTCCTGCTCTTAAGAGCACACAAGTCTCAGGGTGCCGCTGCACCAACACTGCAACGATCTGCCCCATGTTCCACTTCGGTCATGTGTCCACACCCTCCTTAGCACTTGAGAACTCTCCACAGGACAACGCTTCACACATGCTCCAGCATCTCCTTCTAGCAGGCTGGTTGTTTGCTGATGAAGGATAATCAGGGAGATTCAGAGAATGGGTGGTTACTACCACAGGACCCAGCAAACAGGACGGGCAGAAAGACTAATCCAATGCGCTCAAAGGACCATATTACAGCATGACCCCAGGAAAGGTAAAAGAACAAGGCAGGCTGTGACGACTTGTCTTGGAACAGTTAAGGACAGAGTGTCTCTCCCAATCTAAACTTATCCTGCAGGCAAGGAGACAGAGCTATAAAGAGCAACGAGCTATACAGCTGAGGCTGGAGACACAGGCAGAGCCAGTGCTCACGTACCAAACGAGGAACGAATTCTTCGGGTTCCGTGAGCAGGCTTAAGATCACTGCTACTTAAGTCACAAAGACCAAAACGCTGGGTAACGTCCAGAAGAGAGGGAGTCTCAGTCAGCACATCGGCAGCTACCTTTTGGTCTAGCCCAGGTTTTTTCAGTTTCAGCACTAGTGACATTTTGGGATGAGACAATTCCTTGTTGTGGGGAGCTATCTTGTGCATTGTAGAAAGTTTCGTGCATCACTGGCTTCTATCCACTAGGTGCCAGTAACACCCCAATCCCCTCCCCTTGACTTGTGACAACTGAGAATGTTTTCAGGCATTGCCAAACCTCTCCTGGGTTGTCAGATCGCCCTCAAATGAGAACTACTGATCTGGCCTTCTGGACTTACACCTTAGAAGAACTGATGGCACTAGCAGTATCTCCTGATACCAAAGCTTAGTGTGAAATACAGGGACCTCTGCTCAAAATCCAGTATTTATGTTGTTTACTTATAGCTGTGAAGCAAAAAGCCATTATTTATATAAAAATTTGCCCCAAGACTTAACAGAAGGGAGTGGTTAATTACACACACTCAAGGACATGAATCCCAGCTACCTGGATTCCAGCTTCACCACTTATTACTGTGTGGCACTGGGCAAGGGAATTTCATCTCTTTGTGCCTCAGTTTCTTTATCTGTGGATAATCACAGGCTCTACTTCACTAGGTATCTGAGGATATATATTTGTTGTTATATGTAAGGCACTCAGAATAGTGTTTGGCAAATGGTGAGCCCTAAAGATGATCTATTCTAGCACTTCTCAGCTGGGGGTTGTGACAGTGTGCCAAGTGTTCAAGCATTCATGACATTAATGGCACTAAGACTTCTTTTTCTTTTTATAAGTCCCCAAAATACTAACTTAAATATCTTGCCACTTAAAATAAAACTGTTTGAGAGCCTGCAATTAAATATCAGTGCACATGGCCCTTAGTTGGGTCAGATAGGCCAGCTCCTGACTCAGACACTCAGATTATCACTCAGCTGCCACAGTGCTTTTGGCTATTGCAGAGCTTTCAATTATCTTTATTCTCAGTCATCACTTTTTCTAACCTGTGCCTATAACACACTATTGTACAAAAACAAAAAATACAAGAACACTGGTGCTGAAACACAAGAGGATGCATATGAAATTAACCAATTCTACAACTGCATCTGGAAATGATCTTCCTAAATCCATGAGTTTACTTTATCCAACCCAAATCCTAATTCACATATCCAGATCCAGCCAACATTTCTAAAGTCAGAGTCCAAAATATGCTATTATAGTGAATTTAGCCTTTCATTTATTAGGAACAAAGAGATTTCGCACACCTGCTGTATTATTTATCCCAAAGAGCTTACAAACAGCCTGATCCCCATTCAGCTGTACACTGTGACTGCTTCCTCCCATTCCCCTGACTTTTGACGATGACTCCTTCCTGGCAGTCCAGGGTTTTGGCGGAAGCTGACCCCATCAGAGTCTCAGTGATTCGGTGTAAGTGCATCCCCTGGACTCTGATTTTCAGAAGTGGGGACATGACCTAATTTTAGCTGAGGAGATTGGAGAAGAAGGTGGTTTCTGGGGGGGGGAAGTCACCCACATTGTCTTCCTCGAAGTGGAAGAGAAAGCCTGGAGCCAGGAGTTGTTTGTAGTCATCTATCAACAACGAGGCATAAGCCAATAATATGATGAGGGTTTAAGACAAGAGAAGGTAGAACAGAGAGATGAAATCAGAAGAAATCCTGATAACACTGTCGGGCAGATGAATTATACCGACACTATAGCCCTCCCCGCTTCCAGTAAAACTAGCTAAGCCAGCTTGCATCGGGTTTTTGTTACTTGCATCCTAACATAATTTCATTGCTATACCTTTAGCTTTCCCATTTAGAAATAAACTTTAAAAATTATAAAAACTAAATTAGCGGAGATAAATGCAATCTATGAGAATGATCAACATTAGATCATAAAAGCAGCTTTTGTCTCTTTTGCTTATATAGTCCATAGCTAAATTTCACTTTTCCAAGACTTTTGCTTCCAGCCAAAATGGAGTAACAAAAGCCAATTTACACTTGTATCTGAAACAACAACAAAAACAAATCCAGAAAAACACTTGAAATAACAGTTTTTGAGACACTACACATTAGGCAATGAAAGTGTGATTCCTGAGAGACAGGAAACCCAATGATGTAAGCCCTACAACTGCCCCAACATACAGCCTGCAGAGAGCTTCTAGGTGGTAGACAGGGAGGGATAACCACAGCGGAGTCCCTGTGTTGAGGAGAAGGAGCTGAGGGCCCAGGGAGTGCAAAGAGGCTAAAGCTCCCAGGCAATAGGAGCAGAGAAGAGAGCTGCACAAAGAGACAACCATGAAGATCAAGACCACAGAGGGCCCTCCTCCAGTACTGAGCAGAACAGCGATGAGTGCATGTGAGTCAGGAAACTCCATGAGATGAGGCAAAAGAATAACCCGAAAGGATCAGACGAGGGGGAATGGTACCCAGGGCTCACATGGCCTAAGAAGGCCTGTTTCCACTAGCCGAACTGAAAAAACATCATAATTTGTGAGACAATGGGTGGACTGCTCAGAAGAGCCCTGCCTTGAAAATAGAGAATAATTAGTCTTAGGTCAATTACTGCTCTGGTCCTGCAAAAAATCTCTTAACATTGAGACCAGAATGGAGACTAAACTCTTCCCCCCAAAATTAACTTCATCACAGAACAAAGTTCAGAAGATTTATAAAAATTTTAAGAAACACAGCACCCAATTAGATAAAATTCACAAGGTCTGGCATCCAGTTAAATATTATCAGACATTCAAAAAAGCAGAAAAATAAGACCCATAATGATGACAATAACAATAATTGAAACAGACCCAAAACTGACACAGATGTCAGAATTAGCAGACAGGGACATTAAGATAATTATTATTCCATCTGTTCAAAAAATTAATTCGAGGAAGGTATAAAAAGACCTAAATCAGACTTTTAGAAATAAAAGCTATAATATCTAAGATGAAAAATACACTGGCTGGGAATAACAAATCCTATATGTTGAAAAAGAAAAGACTAGTAAACTTGAAGACATAGCAAGAGAAACGATCCAAAATGAAAGAGAGAAAAAAAGAATCTTGGAAAATGGAAGCAGCATCAGGGAGCTATGAGCCCAAGTGGCTCTGTCTGTATAAGTGGAGTCCTTATGCAAACAATGAATCGTGGAACACTACATCAAAAACTAATGATATACTGTATGGTGACCAACATAATAATAAAAAAAAAAAACTATGGATTTTGAGTGATTAGGATGTGTCAGTGTAGGTTTATACTTGGTGATGAACGTACCATTCTGGTGAGTCGTGTCGATAATGAGGGAGGCGGTGCATCAATGAGTGTCAGGGGGTAGTCAGGAAATCTCTGTACCTGCCTCTCAATTTTCCTGTGAACTTAAAACTGCTATAAAAAATAAAGCCTTTTAAAAAAAATAAGTGGAGTTCCTCAGAGGGGAGGAGACAGGGAAAATATTTGAAGAAATTGTGGTATAACATGTAACAAATGAGATGGAAACTACAAACCCGAAGTTCCAAGGAGCTCAACAAACCCCAAGCACAGGGAACATGAAGAAAACTCTATCACCAAATCACTAAACCAAGGCATCTCAGAATCAAATTGCATAAAACTAAAGATTAAAAGATCATCTTAAGGACAGCCCAAGGAAAAAGGAAAACTGTGTACAATGGAACAAAGATAAGGATGACAGCAACTTCTTGTAGGGCACAAGGCAAGCAAGAGGACGGCAGAAAAACTTTGAGGTGCTAAAAACAATAAAAGCCCTGTTAGCCTAGAACTTTTATCCACAGAAAATATCTTTCAAAAACAAAAGCAAAATGAAAACGTTTTAAGACCAACAAAAGCTAAAACAATTGTTATCAACAGAACTGTACCACAAAAAATGATAGAGAAGTCCTTTGGGCAGAAGGAAAATACCAAATGGGCAATCTGGGTGCTCACAGAGCAGTACAGAGCAATATCTCTCATGAACAAAGGTGCAAAAATTTTAAACAAAATTTTAGTATATTTAATCCAATATTTATTAAAAAGGACCGTATATCATGACTAAATGGGGTTTATCTTAGAAATCCAAAGTTGATTTAACTTTGAAAAATCAATCA
Organism: Ursus maritimus; assembly: GCF_017311325.1. NCBI lineage: Eukaryota > Metazoa > Chordata > Mammalia > Carnivora > Ursidae > Ursus > Ursus maritimus. The sequence continues at coordinate 8,713,073 of NW_024423564.1, forward strand.
ATAAACTTGGTAATTCACCAAATCAACAAAGTAAAAAAGAAAAACTGTATGGTCATTTCAATAGATGCAGAAAAAGTATACCCAACATCCATTCCAAAAAGTAAATTCAACATCCATTTCTGATGAAAATTCTCAGCCAACCAAGAAAAAAAACGAACTTCTTCAACCTAAGAAAGGGCATCTATAAAAAATTACAGCTAATGTCATACCTAGTAGTGAAAAAGACTGAATTCTTTTCTCAGAGGATGAGAGACAAGGCAAGGATATCCATCTCACCACGTCTATCAACACTGTACTGAAGGTTACAGTCAGTGCAATAAAGCAAGCAAAAGAAACAGACAGCACCTAAATTCAAATAAAGAAATGGTCTCTTTTTGCAGATGACGTGACTATATAGGAAATGCAGAGGAATCCACAAAAAAGCTTCTAGAAACTCATAATTGAGTTTAGCAAGTTTAGAGGATATAAGACCAATATATAAAAATCAAGTGTATATATTCTATCAACAAAAAATGGAAATCAAAATTTTATCATTTTAATTATCAAAAATATAAAATAGTTCCAGATAAATCTGACAAAAGATGAGAGGTATGTATATTGAAAACTACAAAAGACTGCTGAAAGAAATTAAAGACCTGAATCTGTGGAGAGATAAACCTTGCTCATGTTCCAGAAAACTCAGTATTGTAAAGATGTCAATTCTCCCCAAATAGACTTATACATTCAACACAGTGAATAAATATGTAATACAATTTGATGAGCTCATTCTAAAGTTTACCTGGAAATGAAAAGGCCTTAGGAAAGACAAAACAACTTGAAAGAGAAGAAAGTTGGAAGGTAAACATTACCTGATTTCAAGACTTTCAAAGTTACAACAATCAAGCCTATGTGGTATTGACATTTAAGAAGATAAACAGATCAAAGGAACAAAGTACAGAGCCCAGAAATAGACTTACAAGTATATAAAGAACTAATTTTTGACAAAGGTACAATGGCAATTGAGTGGAGGACAGTTTTTTCAAGAAGTGGTGCAAAACCAATTGGATATCCTTACACACGCACATGCATACACACATCACCAAATTTGATCCATACTTCCCACCATATTAAAAAATTAACTCAAATCACAGACCTAAATTTAATATTACAGGAGCTTTATGTGTAAAAACCACCCAAATGTCTACCAGTAGGGACTGGATAAACACATTGTTTATATTGATACGATGTAATTCTAGTTGGCAATAAAAATGAACAAACTATTAATATATGCAATAACATGACTGAGTCTCAAAAAAATAATTATGCTGAGTGGTAGAAGCCAAACTAAAAAAAAAAAGAAGAGAAGATAATATATGATTCCATACATTCTTGTAAGAGACTGGTGCAGTCTTGAAGCTGGACAGATGAGAGTTTCAATCCCCACTCTGCCTTTTAAATGGCTGAATAAACTTTGGGGGATATCTCACTCTGATTCTCAGTTCCCCCCTTGTCAAATGGGCGTAATTATGCCTATAGTTAGTTAACCTCCCAGTGCCTCAATCTACCCATCTGTTCAACAGGGATACTAAAATTACCAACTTCATAGGGTTGTTAAAAAGAATAAATGAGTTAAATTTGTAAAGTACTTTAGAATAAGGCATAGCACAAATTAAGTGCTTCAGATTTATTTAATAAATATTTAATGAGAATTAGGATAGGCCAGGCTGATTTTGAGGATTACTGTGAACAGATGCTGTCCTTGCTCCTACCTTCAGGAAGAAATATTATGTAAGGGGAGTGAGTCAGTCTATAGGCTACACTGAGAGCTTCCCTGAGGCAGTGACATTAGTTAAAACCTGGACTTGTTATTGGTAGAGCTTTGGGGCCTTCTTCTACTAACACTGGTCTTTTTCTGCTTGGTTCTGTTTGGGGATTCCTGGTGCTGGGGAGCAAGCTCCTGGGGCTGCTTGATATTCAGAGGCAAAAGAAAAGGAGGGTCTTGGGGTTGCTAACAGGCCTGTTCTGATCTACTACAGGAAGGCCTGAAGCCCGGGAGAGCAGGGCTCTAGACACAAGCACTTCTGGGACTCTCCACCAAGCCAGCAGGCTGACTTCTCGGCCAGTGGCCCAGTGGGAGGGAGGAACAGGATCCAGGAAAGAAAGATGCCATACTCGGCTTTGTCCACGGGGTGGAGTATTTTAGCCAAATAAGGGACCTTTGGAGGCAGGGAAGTCCTAGTTGCTGGACATGTCCAGAGTCACGCCCATCGAACCCTCCTGCCGCAGGTACGTCACCATACTTCTTTAACCTGTGGGCTGTGCCAAGGCCTATCCTGGTAAAAGAAAATCCTCTATAGGCGTTAATAAAGTTAAACATTTTAGAGCCAGTCAGGGCCCAAGGGAGACCAAGGAGCCTGGTTCTTTTCCCCACAAATAAGAACTTTGAGGGCCAAGAGGTGAGTGAGCAGTGTTGACCAAGGTCGCACAGCCAGGGCTGCGTCAGACCCGCTCAGAACCCAGGTCCCTCGACTGCCTGTCACAGCCCTCTCGCTGAGTTGCCTCCGGGTCCTTCAGGCAGGGCCCCTGCCCTGTAGACCTTCCAGTGCAGGTGTGACCCAATCCAGGAGATACGGTCTCTGCAAGAAAACTAATGCAGCGAGGAGGCGGCGGATACAGCTCTCTGGTGGTGGAGTTCCCTCGGTCTCCAGCGCGGAGGCTCACGCCTCTTCTCCCTGGGACTCGCTTTCCTCAGCAGCCTGCTCCCTGCCTCGCCCCTCTCCTCCCTTCTGCACCCACGTTCCCTCCTGAAGACGCTTTCCTCGACCACCTTTCCAAAGTGTTCGCCACTTACCCATGCTCACAGGCGGTCCCTTATTCCCAGTTGTTCTTCAGAGCACGCGCCTCTACTTGGCGTTGTTACGCACACGTGAATGCGCGCATGCGCACGCATACCCACATGCGCGTACGTACATACTCATGTACGTGCGCATGCGCACCTGCACCCCACGTTTACATTTTGCTTTTTGGATTATTGTCTAGCTCCCCCCGAAGATATAAACTCAAGTGAGTTCAGATTAGCAAAGAATCCCCGGTACCCAGAAGAGTGTCTGGTACAGAGAAGATGCCCAGTAAAAATACAATTAACAAAAAAAGGAAAGACCATGGCTTCAAATCCTGATTGATCTGTAAAATGAATTGTGAAGATTAAGAGTAAATTAATAAAAGTTAAATAATATATGCAAAATCACTCTGCCGACTATGAAGAACAAAAAAAATGAAAGAGGTTAGGTTAGATTAAAGGACTGTTTTCAGTGCCCACTCACAGAGTGGAGGACTAGATATTGATAGCAAAAACAAGGGGCCTGCATCGTAACGATAATTAGCATCTATTTGTATCGATTTGTTTATTTTGTTTTATCCCTTCCTGTTCAAACAAAACAAAACAAAAATACATGCTACAGGCACATAAGAATACACTTATTTCAACAGGATCCCATAAACTAGGAGTGTGTGTGTGATACACAGACTAGGGCAGCAGCTGAAACCAGAATGAGACAGCTGATCTGGTAGATACAAAGTTGGCTCAGAAATGTCCGAAGCATTCCCCGTTTACCAAATGAATAAATTAGAGCTGGTGAGCAAGAGAGCAAAGGAAAAAGAAAAAGAAAAAGAAAAACAGCTGGAGAAATGGCTGTTACCTAAAAAGTAGACCATGGACGAAGAAAAGCCTGATTTCTACAGCATGTGTCCTCAGGGCTGGACCGTGAAGCCCCCAGTAGAGTCCAGGATCTGGGGACAGGAACTTTCCACACTGGAGCTTTTTTCTGTTAATATATAGTTGGTCAGAAGCCAGACTTGAAGGCTAAACTAAATTTTAAAAATTTCTTTCTTTCTCTTGGTACTTTGCATCTGTTTCAAGTCAGGAAATTCAAAGACTCTGACTTTAAATATCTCCCAGTTTTTCAGTAAAATTTTAAAAAACATATTAAGAAAAGTGGGGCACATTCTAAATAAAGGTAACCCCATGAGATTGAGACAATGGGAACAGTTTTGGGAAACTGACCTCGAAAAGACAACACATATATTGTTTCACTCAGAAATCTTGTTCCCCTTAAATTTTCTAAAGAAAGCAGAGATCTCTCATGCTTGCCAATGACCTGGAAAGTTAACCACGCCTTAGAATGGCTATTTTTGGCTCTATCTTTAAAAGCATACGGAATTCACCATTAGAAAGAGCTAAAGGCTTTCACGGTTTCAGTAATGGGTTCTCCAAGGTCCTGGCTTTCTGGACATGAAAGTGTCCTAACAGACAGCTCCTTGTCACCCTGCCTCTCAGCATAAGGCCCTCTGGATGCATCCCTCGAGTAGGATGACAAACTTCTCTTTTCCTTCAGTCCTCTATAAATGTCATGCACGAAGAAGTCTTCGCTCTTTCCAAAGCTGATTTCCAACCAAAGGAAGACAAAATTTGGTCCAAATTATAAGAGCCATAAACCACTCTACAGAGTGAAAAGACATGACTGAACTGTTGTTTGACCACAAGAGATGGTTGAGGAACCACTTAAGAAAAGGGGTATTTGCAGAGAATAGCCCTGAGTCAGAGTTAAAGCACCCAGGAGCACCAGACTCCTGAATCCTCATGTTGGCAGTTAGGAAGGCAATCTCAGATAAGTTGCTGATCTCTCTGAATCTCAGTTAGCTCACTTGTGAAATAAGCACTAATCACTTCTTCCCCAATTGCCTGCTGGATTCAAGGAGAAAATGGACAAGAAAGGATTCACAAACCGTATTATCAGAAATTGACAAGTATTATAATAACCCATATTCCACCATCTCCAGCAAGAATGAAGGAAGTACGATAACTACCATGTTTGGGCACCTGCTTCCTATAATGCTTTTCCATCTCTATGTCCCAAACCTTACAATATAGTCATAATTTCTCCCGTTTGACAAGGGGAGAACTGAAAACCAGAGAGAGTGAGTGACCCCCTCCAAAGTGCATTCAGCCATTAAAAGGCAGATGGGGACTGGAACTCTCTGTCCAAATTCTAGTTCTGTGTACCAGTCTGTATTTGATGAAGAGGAAAGGGGCAAAAATGATATATTCGGGGTTAAGGTAAAAAAAAATATGACAGAGGTGGTAGCAAAAAATCTAAGAGAGTTTCTGAGGAAGACTGTTGAACTTTTATTTAAAATATTTTAAAATTTATTTTAAGATTGTATTTATTTATTTTAGACAGAGTGCATGAGCAAGGGGAGGGGCAGAGGGAGAGGGAGAGAGAATCTCAAGCAGATTCACCGCTGAGCATGGAGGACGTGGGGCTCAATCCCACGACCCCCGAGATCACAACCTAAGCCAAAATCAAGAGGAACTGTGGCCCTGGGTGGGCTGGCAGGAAGGGTGCCCCTATATCCCTCGCCTAGTGCCTGGCAGAGCCATGTGAGCATTCATGACACGGCGGCCAGCCAGGGCCCAGTTCCCAAGAAGAGAAGATGGGAGGTAGGGAAAGGCAGGTGCAGAACGTGAAGCTCACCTTGGGGCTGCACTTGGCTTCTGTGTGAGCAGTGAATAGGTAGGGGACAAGCAGCTTGCCAGGAGGGGACAGGTTGAATTCTCTCCCTGTAGTACTTGAATGAATCTGAGGTCTGGGTGGCCCTGTGTGTGTGCAAACATCTTCTTTGGCTTGTCCCACTACTGTCCCATCTCTTTCCCCTCTCATCTTCTCTCCCTCCTTTTTGAGTTTCTTTCTCTTCCTTGACCTTGCTGGCCTCCTTATTTCTTGTGCACTCGTTCTCCTCTTCTCCTCCTGCCTCCTCCCTTTCCACCACTCTGACAGACTGTATCAGCGAATCCCTCAACAGAGTCATATCTAACTTTTTTATTCATTGCATGATTTATTTTTAGCCTGAAACAACTGCATCCTAAAAATGGAGTTCCTGATGAGACAGGGGCTGGGCCGAGCTATGCGAGGTATCTGGGGCTTGGCCGCCCAGCCTGGCCCTCAGTCTCTGCACGCATATGTCCTGAGCCCACGAGTATTGCTAGGTGGAGCCCAGGCAGTGGGGAGTTGGTCCTCGGGCCCAGGAGGGACAGAGGGGAGGGACCAAATCCGCCTCTCTGCTCCCCACTTCTCTCAACCAGTCCTCTGAGAGTCTTCCGGCCGCTTTCCCGCACTCAGTCTTTCTGGGAAAGTAAAACGAAACTTTTCCCAGATGAAGAGAACGCACCTGTTCATCGTGGGGGTCTACCTGCTGTCCTCCTGCTGGGCAGAAGAGGGGCTCAACTTCCCCACCTATGACGGCAAGGACCGCGTGGTCAGTCTCACGGAGAAGAACTTCAAGCAGGTGTTGAAGAAATACAACGTGCTCTGCCTCTACTACCACGAGTCCGTGTCTTCAGACAAAGTCGCGCAGAAACAGTTCCAGCTGAAAGAAATTGTGCTCGAGGTAAGCAGGGGGGCCTGCTGACCACATTGTCCCAGTGAGCACCGGCTGGCCAGCGGCGGGGATGTGGGAACACGGGTGCGTTCAGGACTCTGTCCTGACGTCTGGCTGCATTTTAGTCTGGTTTGAATCTGAAGATATTCTTGTTGCAAAGCTGGGGTGTGGGAATAGCAAAGGGTGGGTCCCGGCTCCTAAAATGGGGACCATTAGACGTGTTGCACAATGCATAGTTCTGATTTAAACTCTGTCACATGATGGTCCTCTTGACTTTTCAAGGGCAATAGTCCCAAGCAACTATTTTTCTGAGATAGTGTTAAAGCTATCATTGAAAAGCCTGGCTGAAATGCAATTCAGAGATTATTTGTGGGTTTCATCCGGTGTACAAACTCCCCCCTCTCTGCTCCCTGAAGTTTCCCCACAATCCTGGAGAGACAGGAGGCATTTGACCTTGCTTCTCTCCATGGGTCAATGAGGAATATCACAAAGTGATCTTTGCCTCTCGTGATCTGGGTTCAGTCAACGTTGCACGGTGTACATGTATGAAGATGTGCAGCTGCACATTCATTAACGGGAATTTTTTTCCCCCAGAAAGTTCTTGGTGTGTGTTCAGGGCAGATGCTGAAGTCAGTTCTTATTTTATCCTGTTTGTAAGCCTGGCACAGGGGCCCCATTCTCTAATCCTTGGTGAGTGCCCCAGGGCCAATTCCTGCAGCGCCTCCTGGACAGTGTAAGGTTGCTTACACTTTAGGAGCACCTGTGAATGCCAGGCATTCTGGTAGTCACCAAGATCCCTTCTCAGCCCCATGCGCAGCCCAGGCACAAACCTGGGGACAGGGCTATTTGAGAATTACAGCAGCCTATTAACTAGCACGCCAGAAAGCTCAGCGTAATCAGATACTTTAACAGAGTTACCATGTATCAAACACATGTAGATTTGAATCCCCCCAAAATAGAGTCTAATAAATTCCATGAAAACCATCTCAGATACAGTAAAATATCTTCGATAATTAAAAAAGTGCTTCAGATTCTTAAGTCTCCTGATCATTATACAAACACCTATTTTCAGAGCTTTTATGTATGGTGGCGTGGTTATTACAGAGAGATTGGGTTGACAAAAACCTAAGCATTTAAAAAATATCACCACTACCATCATGTTTTTCCTCAGGCTTATCCTGGGGACTGAAAGTGGAAATTTAGTTCCCTCTGTGGGTTGCAAGCAAAGAGAAGGCAGAGACAGTTTTTAGATCTTTGTACTATATATGGCAACATCAGAGGCTGGAAAAAATCAGGACATATAACATAGCTGCTGCTTAGCCCCTGAAATCCTCACTCACATCATCAACTCTGTTTCAATCTGCCCGACTCAGGTATTGCGAGACATTTTTCTGAAAAAGTTCATTGAAGGCATAAGGATTCTACTCTATATCCTCATCACTGTCCAGTAGCCTAGAACTCGAAGAGAATGCCAATACAAGTAATGACCTCTCAGTGTTGATTCCCCAGCATATTAAAATACATGTGCGTGCACACACACACACACACACACACACACACACTTGCACATGCATACATACATACTCCCCCAAAAACGTGTCTCTCCCAAAGACCTAGGGCCAAGTAGACCTGGGACTTTCCCCTGGGCTCACCATCCCTCAGATACCTTTGATCTAAGAGTTCCCAGCAGAGACCATTGGGACATTAGTGATGTCCCACAGGCTGCTAAAGCTGAGGTGGGCCTCATTAGGGGGAGAAGGACATAGAACGTGGAGTCAGGAGATCTAGATTTATATTCTGGCTTTGCCTTTCCTGGGCAAGTGATATAGTGCCGGTTACTTAACTTCTCTGAATCTCCTTTTCTTATGTATAAATACGGAAAAAACAATCATCATACACATGTAAGAAATAAACAACAATACTATTTATTGGATGCTTACTGTGTACGGAGACTGTTCTAAGCGCTTTGAATATGTTAGCTTGTTGAATCCTTGCAGTATTTCTATGGCATAGGCGCAGTTCCTATCCCCATTTTACAGAGGGGGACACTGAGGCACAGAAAGGGTAAGCGGCCCTGGGTCACTCAACTAGTGCAGGTGAAGGCAGCCTTAGCCCTGGCATCGCACTACTGCTGTAACCAAGAGAGATGATGTTTAGTTAGCGGCTAGATACCCTGTTCAAGATCCTTTCGAGTCTGCCTTAAATAGAGTGGCTTTGCCCCTGGGCCTGAGCCTGGGGAGGCCAGTTATATCAGCAACAGGGTGCGTTGCTGCCCAAACCAGGACACTAGTCACGTAGATATCCCACCAGGGAGGAGCCTGGGCTTCCTTAGTGAGGACAGGGGAGGGGAGGGAGGGCTTGTTGGGGTACCTGTCAGGGGCAAGCTCTTTCTCAGTCTAGGACAGAAATGGTTCCAGGAATCCCATGGGTAGAAAGAAAAGGATATAAGCCTTTCTTTCCTCATCAAAACAATTATTTTGTCCTCTTAACTCCTTGGTCCCCAAACCTGCGTTAGGGGAAGTACTCTGCCAGTTCCAGGGCTGTGGCTGTTGGGGGCTAAGAGAAGAGGCAACTCCTAGTGAATGTCTACCAGAAGTGAGGTCTCAGGCATGGGCGGGCAGCGCAGGCACCGTCGGCTTCTTTCCTCCAGCTAGTTCCGGAAGGTGGCTTCCAACATCTTAATCGTAACTCACTGTGCCCTAGTGCACACACACATACATACCCACACAGAGAAACACAGATTTCACGGGACACTTCTTATTGTTGGGGGAATACTTGGATTTTTAACAAATTTTTTTGTCTTCTGTTTTGTTCTTCTTCACTTAAAAAAATATTGATTCCCGCCCATTAAACTGATTTCATTCTACAAAGATGAGCTGTCACCCCCCAGTTGAAACACCTGAGAGATTTTTAAGGATTAGGAGCTCATATCTTGTCATGTAAGGGCCACCCCATTCTGTTAAAAACCCAGAAGAGCTGACCATAGTTCCTGCCACTCTAAGGGATTTTGCCTGCCACTCTCGGGATGACCATGAAAAGACTCAGCAACAGCCCTGTCTGCAGGGTGAGGAGCTCACTCCCCGACTCGGGGTCTTGAAATGCTGATCAGTCACACTTACATCTGTCACTTGCAGGTTAGGTCTTGGGGTAGATGCTGTGGATACAGGGAAATGAGACACTCGGGTGGCTTATGGCCCATTATGGAAGAAGACCATACAAAAAGCCACAGTGCGAGGGGGTCATTGGAATAGTAGAGCAACTTATAAGGTTCTCTGAGAGCACAAGGTGCAAGAGCCCCGTTCTCCAGGAGAGATGTGGAAGGCATCAAGGAAGAACTGGTTCGTGACAGTGAGTAGAATTTACCAGGCAATAAGCAAGAGCTGGGGAAGGAACTGCAAGAGCAAGAATTTTGACAGCACTCAAGTATTTCCCCACCAACTTCTTCTAAAATTTGGCCTGAGGGCCTCATTCCTTTAGGGTAGGATTTTTTTTCCATACTTGGTTAAGGCCCTCTGGGCAAGTCCTTTAAAATGTTACCAATCACTTATACCTGCATCTGACCAAGTTTGAGTTCTGAGTGAGAACAAGGTTTGATAAGGTCACGAAAAGCTTAGGCAGAAAAAGGGCAAATAAAATGATACCAGGAGGCACCAAGCTCAAACTGCTGTCCAGTTTGGCTGAGTCTAGCTCTGGAAGGCACCGGGGTGGTGCGGGGTACGTAGTTCATTAGAGGTGTTGTGTAGAGGCTTGCTGAATGAATGACATGTCAGATGAAATGTTGTCTTTGAGAACCATCTAGAATGTTCTGAACACTTTACTTCAGAGCTGTGACTTTCTAGTGATGGGACTCATACAGCTGGTAATCCCGATACCCAGTTGGCCATTTCATCCACAAAATAGCACATACTCACTTACAAATGTCAGAATACATGGAAAAGAAAAAGGAAGGCAATAGAAATAACCACCCAGAAAGAAACACAGTTCAGTTCACGTTCTGAGAGATTTCTCTCCCATATTTTCTGTCTGTATATAAACATTACATTTTTTCAAAGGGTTTGTACCATATATATAGTTTTGTTTCCTGCTTTTTTCATTTCAGTGTATTGTGAGTATTCTTGTGTCATTACAGAGTTTTATATTCTTGGCAAACATAATGTTAATGCTGGCCTAATATTCCATTGTACGACCAAGCATATTTTTAAGATAATTGGTCTATTTTAGGATGTTGACACAATTTTCAGAGTTTTAGAAATCTTTGTCTGTTTAGATTTTCATTGTCTAGTTTTAACAGAAATTCTTTGATTTTTTTTTCTAGCTAGATGGAATTTTTCCATAAAATTATCTGCCATTTACATTTTTTCCTCCCATGAATTATTTTTCTGTGCCTTTCCCCCAGTTTTCTATTGAGGTGTCAATGCCATTACAAAGGGAGTTGCAATTTTATATGCTGTTTCCTTCAGCCTCAGCCAAGACAGTACGCGGAGTTACACCACAGTGGCCAAATTCTATTAGCATCACAGAACTGAGACCCACGAGGAGGATCTGCCCAATGATTTCAATTTCTTCTTGCTCTTTTGTTTCTTGCTTCTACTTCCCCCTTGAAACTGCAATGCAAGCCACTGCTGCTATCATGTACCCCACAAACGTTGCCAGAGAAAGTCCTCCAATGTCACCAATCTCTCTTGGGTTGGAATGTTTGAGAGGTGGTGTGCTCTAAAACATGGGCTTCCAAATCAAATAGACTTGGGTCCAGTTCCCAAGAAGTCTGTCTGTGTTCATTCAGGCTCCTTGTTGGTAAAGTGGAGACAGTGGTGGTGTGACGATGAGTTAGCATGGCAAGAGCATGGCTTCAGGCACACGGAAAGTACTCGACAAATATTGACAACTTGCAGCCCATGCCCCCCTTTCCAGTCATGATTTTAGACACCACCCAGCCTAACCCCGTCACTTTACAGACTGAGGACACCAGGCCACTCTCAGAGAGCTCAGGACTGGTAACACAGTGCCGTGTTGCTTATTCACAGCCAGCTGAGCCCCAGAGAGCAGAAGGCACTTGCCCGTGCTCACAGATTCTTGATGCCTGCCCCCCATGTACAGCTCTCCCTCTGATCACCAAGGCTTTGCCAGGTCTGTCCCTGATACACTCAGCCACTCCGCCCATGCCATTTATGAACTAGGCCCCTTCCACATTCTCAGTCACGGTGAAGTCTGTCTTTGAGGGGTGCTTCTGGTTTCCTTTTAGCTCCTAAACTTTTTTCTCCACGGAGACATATGTTGAAGTTCTCCCTCTGGATTGGAAGCCTCCTGAGGGCAACCTGATTCAAAGCAAACTTGGGAATAGAGGAGGTAGAAAAAGCAATTGGAATCAAATTCATAAGGACAAGGACCAAAATCTGCTTGTGAGTCAAAAACACAACTGGATGAATGATCTAAGGGTGTGACAATGTGGCGGAAGGGTACCTGGATGGCAGAAGGAGTCTGAGTGGTCTGTGTATAAGCAATATGGCATCCATATTAGGAGTTCCTAAGCTCCCTGGAAATGGCATTCTAAACATCCAAGCCAGGTGTGGTAACTGTTTACTTCTTCCTGTCCCCACCTGCCTTCACACGGATATTATCCCCAAGTCCAAGGCCCACTTCCTTTCCTCTACACCACTCCACTTCCAGGAAAACAGCATTCCAGCCTGAACAAGAAGAAAGGAAAAGGACCAAAACTTTTTCCTAGGGAGCTTCATGCTCACATAGAAACAATGTCATGGCTACCTCAACATCTCTAGAAGGAAAGGAGAAAGGAAACATGCATGCACCTCAGTGTTAGGATCTCTGGGCATTCTATATCACATCTCATGTTCAAAGTTGATACTATTAACTGTGTACATGTGTTTTGTGGGAGTGACTAAATAGACCAACCTGTAACCAATACACATTGTATTGGATTAGGAGAAACCACGGGGGATCTTCTCAGGCAAGTTACGGAATGGTTTAGAACATGAAGATAAGTAATGTGAATCCCTGAACAGAAAGATCAGTTCATCAAATATGCATTGCTCTTAGCAGACTCTGAGTCACGTTAGCATGAATGCATGAATGACCGAGTCCAAGGACAGATGATGAACATGCCGTGCTTTCTTCATCGTGCATGGTGACAACCGCGTCGGTTGTTTAGGGTAAGCTAGGTCGCTTACACGGGCAGGCAGCCTGGGGTCTTGCAGGAATAGCCACGCCACCCGGGGAGTGGCATGCCAGGTTAACCCGGTGTTCCTGGTATTTTTCAACAGACCTCAACTAGGGTGTGAGGTCCAAGGCTGCTCCTCAGCGTCCCCCTTCCTGCTGAAGGAGATCCCACTTCCACTCACCACATACAAGCTGCTGCCATCCACATACAACCTGCCTGGCGGCTTTCTCCTAGGCCCTCTTAGATGCTGAATGCAGCATCATCACATAAAATGATTGGAAATGGCCCGTCTACCAAGAGGGAGACAGCTTGTTGTTATGACCAGTTTTCCAGTGCTGGTAAGCAGATTATTTTCCAGTACTTTTTGATGGTGATTCTGGCACAGACTACTCATTAGGCCCTGTGGGGGGTGGGGGAGGCTGGTTCCACCATGTTTAGCAGAATCAAGAATTAAAATCCTAGTCAATGTAGGGCTCCGGGTTCTGTTGCTATTTAAGGAAGTCTCTTGATACTGCTGCTCCCAGTCTACCAAGCTCCCTAACAGACTGAGCTCCCTTCTCTATTCAGAACTGAGTCTCCTAATCAATTTGCATATCAGTGAAATTTCTTTGGCTGGGAGTGAGTGACACAACCTCTTCAGACCCTGCAGTATGCCCAGTGTCACTGACATGACTCATGTGCACTTTCTGAGTATGGAACTTCAGAGCCCTCGTATCCAACTTCAGAGGAGGGAGCCATGCTCAGGAAAAGCAGACAATGGGAGCTCGGAGTGCCCGAAATTCTCTTACACTTGCTTTTTGATCCAGAGCAAGTCACAAATCGGGACCTCATTTCGCTCAGGTATTAAATACTAATTGTGTACTTTCTCTCGGTGAGTTAAAAGACTTAAATGAAAGCAGATGAATAACAATTTCTGATAAAATTATAAGAAGCTGTACAAGAATCAGATGTTATTTTGTTATGTGATTGCTGTTTAGGAGATTAATCTATGTAGAATGCCTAAATGAGTGCCTGAAGTATACCCAGTGTTATCAAATGCTAATTCTCTTCACCTGTTGCTTGAAATCCAGCCCATGTTCTTGGCCCCTTGCATTAGTGCTCAACCTTGTCTGCATACTGGAATTACCGAAGAGTGTTTTAAAAATGCTGGCACCGAGGGGCGCCTATGTGGCTCCGTTGGTTGAGCGTCCAGTTCTTGGTTTCCGCTCAGGTCATGATGTCAGGGTCACGCTCTCAGGGTCATGAGATAGAGCTCTGCATCAGACTCTGTGCTCAGTGGGGGGGGTCTGCTTGAGATTCTCTTTCTCCCACTTCCTCTGCTCCCCTACCCCCTGCCACTCGCATGTGCGCTCTTCCTCTCTCTCTCTTTCTCTCAAATAAATCTTTAAAAAAAAAAATACTGATGCCTAGGTCTCCTCCCCCCAGTTACTGATTTAATTGGTGATGGGGTAAGGGATGAATCCAGGTGCTACAGTTTTTAAAAGCTCCGTGGGTGAGTCTCATGGGCAGTCAAGCTTGTAGACACTTGAGACTTGATGCCCAAAATGCAGACCCCAGGACAGCGGCAAAGGTGTCACCTGGGGGCTTGTTGCATTTAAATGGGATTCTCCAAGTGAATCATAGGCTGCAAAGCACAGAAGTGGTCTCTTGGGCTAGAAAAATTTTCCAGACGACCAGAATCGTGTTGTAACTACTTGATCTTTGGTCTGTTGACTCTCTCAAATGGTGTTGGATCTGTAGTGTACCTTTGGTTTGAACCGCTGGCATGAATTGGTTCTGGGGCTGTCGGGGTTCAGGTCTGCTCTAGGACTCAAACAAGCCTCTCAGTATTCTCCCACTGTCCCCTCTCACAGTCAGTGACTAACATTTTGGACCTCCTTAAAAGGGCATGCTTGGGCCCATGGGAAGCCTTACCCTGCTTGAGAAGTTTCCAGTTGAATTATGGGGCTTTCTAAGGCCAAATCAGAGGGTAATCTTTGGTCAGGATACAGGATTTACCTTCAGAAAGGAAAAAAAAAAAAACATTTATCTGGTTGCTGTGTCACATTGCCCTTTTCCACAAAGAAATGACAAATCTGAGAACCCTGGAGCATATGGGATACTAAGGTGTTAACGTGTTTGAAAGGAAACTATGGGGGAGCAGCTTAGAGAAAACTAGGGAGTATTCTACAATGTGAAACAGCCCTGTGACCACCCAAAGAGAACTATTCCTTCTTTATTTATCCATCACACATTCACACCTGCTTCCTTACAAGATGCAGATGAGCGGCGCCTGGGTGGCTTAGTCAGTTTAGCAGCTGATTCTTGATTTTGGCTCAGGTCATGATCTCAGGGTTCTGGGATCAAGCCCTGGGTCAGGCTCCGAGCTCAGTGGGGAGTCTGCTTGAAGATTCTCTCTCTTCCTCTCCTCCAGCTCCCTCTGCCCCTCCCCCCAGCTCATGTGCTCTCTCTCTCTCTCTCAAATAAATAAATAAATCTTTTAAAAAATCCTTAAAAAACCCAAAATGCAGATGACATGGCTCCCTATAGCTAAAGAGATGTTCTTTTATTAATGCTAAGAACTCACTTCCTTCAGTTCTTTGCTTAAATGGCACCTTATGAAAGAAATTATTCCCCTGACCACCTACATAGCTCACTCTCCAAGCACTCCTTTTTTTCCATAATAATATTTTTATTATATTAGTCACCATACAGTACATCCCTGGTTTTTGATGTAAAGTTTGATGATTCATTAGTTGTGTATAAACACCCAGTGCACCATGCAATACGTGCCCTCCTTACTGCCCATCACCAGCCTATCCCATTCCCCCACCCCCCTCCCCTCCGAAGCCCTCAGTTTGTTTTTCAGAGTCCATAGTCTCTCATGCTTCATTCCCCCTTCTGCTTACCCCCCTTTCTTTATCCCTTTCTTCTCCTACCGATCTTCCTAGTTCTTATGTTCCATAAATGAGAGAAACCATATGATAATTGTCTTTTTCTGTCCAAGCACTCCTTTTAACCTCTCTTCCCTACTCAGTCTTTCTCCATAGCACTCAGCTGACGTGTTGCCTGTTGCCTGACACCCTTACAGAATGTAAAATCCACAAAGGCAAAGGCAAAATGTTCTCTTCATTGCTGTATGCCAGCACCTACATCAGTGTCTGACTTATGTTGGGCACTCAGCGGTGTTTGTTGAGTGAATATTAAACGAACAGAAGAGAAGGAGGAGAAGGGAGATAGCACTTATTATCAATTTACCATAAACCATACCCAATATGGGTGCTTTATATATGTTATTTTACTTAATTCTTACAACGTTTTTTTCACAATGCGTGCAAAGAAATGATCCCAAAAGTTCAGTAGAAATTGCCCAAAGTCACAAACCTATAAAACGGCAGAGCAGGAATCAGGATTTGAACTCATATCTATTTGGTTCCAAGTGACATGTTCCTTCCATGACACCAAGGAACAGCTGAAAGTGATTGCTTCGTGTTTGTAAGCAGTGCCAAATTACAAAGGGACAAGCGTCTTTAGTTTGTGTTCTGGATTTTCACCCACACTTGAGCAACATTTAATTGTACAGTTGGACTATGTTGAACCGAGATGACCAGTGTGAGCAAATGGGCTAATGCTTCACACCTACTTGGGATTTAATAAAAATCCAGCAAACACTGGATGGATGGATGGATGGATGGATGGATGGATGGATGGATGGATGAAAAGAGAGAGAAGGAAAGGCAAGTAATTATAAATCTATTACCTATATTAAAAATATATTTCTCATTGATCTCTTTTTCAAGTTAAATTAATTCAATAAAAGCATTGAGGGGAAAAGTATAAAATTAGGTTGACTCTGTCAGATTCAGGGACGTTTTTGTTATCCTTGCTTAATCCCACTGAAAAATGGGCAAAACTGATGTGTTTTTTTAAATCACAGGACACTCAGTCCCAAGTATATATCCAGCATGGGCAGAAACCTCTGGGCTCTGTAAGGCTGACCCTGCCTTCAGACCTATTTAGCACTGGCAAATGTCCCCACGATTGCATTTCTAAACCCCAAGAGAGGAAGGCAAAATGAAGTTGCTGGAGTCAAGTGAATCTGCAGATGGGATGATGTGGGAACCGTGGGCAGAGAATAGCAACACACACAGGATTCAGGTATTTCTTCCAACTGTTCACTGCCCAAAAATGGCATCCTCCAAGCTTGCACCTGCTGCCCTCTGTAAAATCTGATGAAGTCAGGCTTATTCTGGTTTGGCGTTGGGAACAAATGCTCCCCTAGAGCCAGTCCTCTCTCAGACGATGTATACCCATGCCCACTCTGAAATTGCAGATCTCCTTAGAGCCCCAGTGCCGCCCAAATATTTGATGAGAGTTTACTGTGCATTTCCCAGGGGCAGATGGTGGAAAGACAGAAGTGCTGTTAGGAGATTATGGCTTGAGTTGATGGAAGGAGATTAATTCTCCTTCCACCTAGAAAATTAATAGAGATTTTACAAGATGGCAAACACACTGTTGATTCAGAAGTTTGTAGGCCATTGGAACTTTCTTCTCTCACTCTAGTATTCAATTCCAGATAAAGTGTCTGGCCATTATATCCCTTAGGTAGACCTTCTCCCAATGTTATACATTTTTAAGCGAAGACCTGAGATACCATGAAAGTCACCACTATAAAACTATTATAAGGTAAAAAGTCAGAAATAAAATGTTTCGGAATCACATGGTTTTTCTTTAAAAACAGCAACCCCAGTCTCTTGTAGTTTGAGCTTCCCAGGTTGGTCTGGAGGATTTTCATCTCATTAACAGCTCAGCGTTAGCATCTAAAATGACTTCTTCCAGCAAGAAAGCCAGCCCTCCAAAGTATTGAGTCTGTGCCACAGAGCCTGGGAGGCTCCCTCTTCTAGCAACTGGATGTGATTCGATCCAGATAAGCTGTTTCTGTTTGGACAGCCATGCAGGAAGATGGCCAGCGCGCCATCTTGCAGTGTGCTGGGCCGGGCAGGCCAAAGCTGCTTCTGAGTGCCCGCAGAGCCTGTTCCAGGAGTGCCCGCCTGCTGCCTGCCGCCCGCGCCAGGCAGGCCTCTCCTCGCCATCTGCTGTGTGCTGGGCAGGGAGGCAGACCAGGCAAGCCAACAGGTACTCCCTCACACGCTCACCTGCCTCTACTTCACACCAACACGCACGGCCAACTTGGCACAGGACACCAAACGAATCTGACTGCACACCCCCAATTTGTTTATGAAGGAAACAAGAGCGTCCCCCAGACTCAAAAGAAAAAGCGAACGCAATGCATGAACGCAGCCCTCAATACCGCCTGGCAAAGAAGCACAGGCTTTGGAGTTAGACCCACCTGGTTGGGGTCCTTGCGGTAGCGTGTGACTACAGGCGGGTCACTCGGCTCCTCCGGGCTTCCTTTGTAACACAGTACCTTCAGCACAGAGTCTTACGAAGAGAAAAGAGGTGATGTGTAAAGTGAGTGGCCCATGTGTCGTGTGTGGCAAAAGGCTGTTGTTGAGATCCCTGTGTGTGTGAAAGCATGTCTCGAGCCCCAGCTTGCCCCACGCACTGGCTATCCGTGGTTCGTTGTCATTAGCGGATGCTACCAAAGTAAGTACAGGTCACACATTTCATAAAGTTCAGCCAAGCAGTGACAGGCTTCTCCTCCGCTTTTCACAGCACACCGTGGAGCGACAAGTCAAAGAGCTCCTGGTCTCGTCATTGTTTTACAGCCTCTCCATCAGCTGAAGCTCCCCTCTGCCTTTTTTCTTTTCTTTTCTTTAAAGATTTTATTTATTTATTTGACAGAGAGAGAGAGAAAGAGAGCATGAGCAGGGCGGGGGAGGGGGAGAGGGTGAGGGGCAGAAGGAGAGGAAAAAGAAGGTTTCCCACCAATCAGGGAGCACGACGTGGTGTTTGATCCCAGGACCCTGGGATCATGACCTGAGCTGCAGGCAGACACAACCAACTGAGCCACCCAGGTGCCCCTTCTTCTCTTTTTCCCTTCCTTTCCTTTCCTTTCCTTTCCTTTCCTTTCCTTTCCTTTCCTTTCCTTTCCTTTCCTTTCCTTTCCTTTCCTTTCTTTTCTTTTTTTTTTTCCGATGAGATGCACCAAACTATAGAAGGTTTAGTTAGAAAAGGGCTGATCTCTCCCTGGCTCCAGGAGTGTGGTGACTACTTTGTGGGGCTCTTGAGACGGGCTGAAGAGGGAGCTGCCAGAAGAGGTCAGGTTTGGGGCTGCCAGATGACATTGTCACCGCCTCTGGGGCACAGAATTCTGCTGAGAAAAATGGTAAAGGGCACGGCCTGGTCCTGTGTCAGCCAAAACCATTAAAAAAAAAAATTCCATTGCAATAATGCTTTTAATATGAGAAGGAAAAAACCTGGCCTCTCTCATTCAGCGGGTTTGGACATCATCAGATACATGATAAAAGACTGTGATTGGAGACGGTTGTAAAGCAGCAGTTCTCAGTGTGTGGGCTTGGGTCAGCAGCAGCATCACCAGGGATGTACTTCTTGTCATAGAGATGGGGCTTGGGTCCCATCCCAGACCTGCTGAATCAAAAACTCTGAGCTGGGCCCAGGAATCTGTGTTTATACAGAGGCTTCCCTCCAGACAATGCTGAAACTGCCAGCTTAGTGTCACAGGGCTGCCCCAAGTGAATTGAGAGGGAACAAATGTTCCCTAAGCACTTGCTTCCATGCTACTTCTATAAGAATTAGATCTCACTTTTAAAGATTATGTATCTATCTATCTATCTATCTAAATTGAGAGGGAACAAACATTCCCTAAGCACTTGCTTCCATGCTACTTCTATAAGAATTAGATCTCACTTTTAAAGATTATGTATCTATCTATCTAGCTAGCTAGCTAGCTATCTGACAGAGAGAGACAGCACAAGCAGAGGGAGAGGTAGAAGCAGACTCCCCGCTGAGCAGGGAGCCCCATGTGGGGCTCAATCCCAGGACTCTGGGATCATCACCTGAGCAGGAGGCAGATGCTTAACTGGCTGAGCCACCCAGGTGCCCTAGATCTCATTTTTAGATTAGAAAATTGAGATCAGAGAAGTTGGGACCTGCTCGGAGTCTCACAATAGCAGAGCCAGGATTTGGGCCTGGGTCTCTCTGAGGCCCAGGTGTAGAGTGGACTGTAATGGATGAGAGCCTGGGCTCTGGAGCCTCAGTGTCAGGTTGGAACCCAGCTATGCTACTTAAGTGCTGTGTGGCCTTAGGCAAGTTGGTTGACCTCTCTATGCCTCCATTTCCTCATCTACAAATGTCTGCTTTCTGTGGGTTTTGGGAAGATCCAATAAGATAATCCATGTAAGGCACTGGAGCGGTATCTAGCATATAGTAAACACCCAATGGGTGCTATTTTTTATTATTGTTATACTCTTCTCAGCATGGTGGCAAGAACACAGAGCTTTGGTCCTTGGGTCTCTTCCTTGGCATTGACCAAAGACAGAGCCTAAGAGCACCGGTAGAAACAATCAATAGCCTCCCTCTTCCCCAAAGCTCTCGCAGAGGCCAACCATTCCAGCCTCAAGAAGCCCCAATATTTACTTCCATCTCATAAAATAGCTGTTCCACTCCCTCGCCTGCCTCCTGCATGGAGCCATCACGTGCCAATGCCCAGCTAAACATAGCCCGGGCCTCATCTGAGGGTGGCAGAAAGTGACAGGAGATTACCGGGGATAAACGTCAGCTCTCCAGTTTCAAGGGAGGACACGCAGTTGTTGAATTGCTTGACATGTCGCCAGATGGTATCAGGGACAGTGGGTGAAAACAGTGCACTTCTTGGCTTACATGGAAAGAGCAGGATTGCAGCCAGGGTATTTTTAATGACCGGCCCGAGGGACATTCACTTGGAGCAAAGATCTGTGACATTTTTTTTCCAGGCTCCTCAGTCCTCGATTTTGTGCAGATTCTTGACCCTGCAGAGGGTACCGCCCCCCCCCCCAACACTCAGTTTCCTTTAGCGGAACTGCTCCATGCCTTCCCCACCTTCCCTCTGCCACGAGACGTGGTACTAATGTAGCTTTTCTTCAGTCTGTCCCCGGAGTTGAGGAGTGCCACGAAGGGACTGCACTTGGAGGGGCAAACACGGGGCCCCTGATGGTCTGCATCTGCTGTCCCAAGGCCCAGGGAGTGGTCACGAGGCCCTCAGAACGTGCCCCCGGTGCTGCTACATGACTCTCTCTCACCTTTCATGGGCAAACTTCTTGAACCAGACCCACACCTGCTCTAACATGTCCTTGCCACCCACTCAACTGCTTAACTCCCAGTGCTTTGGCTTCTGGCCCGGCTCTTCTCTAAAAGGTCACCAGTGAGTTACCAGTCCTGAAAGGAGAGACCTCATGGTGGTCCCACTGTCTGAGACTCCCTGCAATATTTGATCCGACCACCTGCTCCTTCTCTCCTGCCGTGACTTTGGAGTCACCACACTATGTTCCCTGTCCTCCTCCGATTTCTCCCCCCAACTCCTCCCTGCCTCCAGGCACGCTCCTCTTCCTGCTCTTTCCTCCTATGAGATGGCCAGTCTTCCACCCTGTGGTTTTCTCACACACTGGCCTCCCTGAAGATGGCACCTGCCCTCACGCCTCTACCTTTCACCTCCACCGCTCCATTTGGGACCTCCCCCCCTGAGTGCCAGGTTGGCACTTCCAGCTCTTGGCTGGACTTCAATTCCCATGAACACATTGCATCTAAATCCAAGCTGAGAACTTCACCTCCGGTTTTGGCATGCCCTCCTGATGTCACTGTTTCATCCTCCAGCCTGTTCCCTGGCTGGGGACTCTGGAATCATCTTGCCCCTCTTGTTGTGAGGTCTATCTCCTTTCTCTTTCCAAAGCCACGAAGGAGTTGCCAGTCTGACTGACTCTTCGCTTGTAACGTCACCTCCCACATTACACCCGTCCCTTGCCACTGTCTCGGTCTGAGACCGGTCCTTTACCATTCAGACAATGGCATCAGCCTCTCATCTGGTCACCTTTCCTTTTCGTCTTTCTGGTCTATGCCCTCAGATGGACCCTCCTCAAACTCCGATTTGCCATATTGTTCTCCTACCCAAATACTCTCAGCTGAGAACCGCTCATCCTCCTATTCAAACCCTTTACCTTCTTTTTCTCATGTGCCTTCACTACACCACTCCATTCAGCACCCTCAGATAAGCTCTCTGCTCAAGTAAACCAGCCTGTTCTGTACCCACCCTGCACATCTGCGTCTCCAAACCTCCACCTCTGCCATCTCCTCTTCCCGAGACGTCCTCGCTGCTGGCCTCTGCCTATCCGTGCGCGGCTCCTTGGTCAAGGTCTAGGGGGCCTCTCCTCTCCCAAGGAGTCTCCTCTTGCATTCATTCATTTCCTTGAGAAACTAATTGTGTTTTTAGTTACCACAAGGTAGCGATGTGGTTCCAGCTCTTTTGATTTTTCAAGGAAAAGCAGAAATCTCAATTTCCATGTGAAATTGCTTAATTTAAAAATTTTCACACCAGGCTGTAAAGATGGTACCTACCAGAGGCACATAGTCCCTTAACATTACAATTTATAGACACTTCATGTGCAACATAGATGAGAAATAGTAATATATTCAATGTACAGAGACAAAAAAGAGTAACAATTCTACTTTTCAGGAAGGGTTTGGGATCTATAAAAGTAGATTTTCTTGCAAATTGGAAGTTGGTTGTTCATCCTATGAATTTGGGATTTAAATGACAGGACAAAAATATGGCAGTGTTCATCACTTCTTCATTTTACAGGGGGATTTAGTAATACAATATTTCTATCAGTTAATGTAACCAGATGACTTTAAAATCTTCTTGTTATTTTTATTTTATGAAAATATTCAATGAGACAAATTTATTATTTTTTTTGGAGAGGGAGGGAGAAAGGCAGGGGAGGAGCAGAGGAAGAGAGAGAATTTTAAGCAGGCTCCGTGCCCAGCATGGAGCCCAACCCGGGGCTCCATCTCACAACCCTGAGATCATGACTTGAGCCAAAATCAAGAGTCAGAGGCTTAACTGACTGAATCATCCAGGCACCCTTCAATGAAACTATATTTATTGTGATATAACTGACACACAACATTGTATTAGTTTTAGGTGTACAGCATAATGATTTGATACATAAGTATATCATGAAATGTCCACCGAGGTAAGTTTATCTAACACATCCATCACCATACATAGTTACTAATTTTTTTTGGTGATGAGAACCTTTAAGGTCTATCCTCTTAGCAACTTTCAGACATACAATACAGTATTATTAACTATACCTATTATGCTGTATATTACATGCCCAGGACTTATTTTTCTTATAGCTGGAAGTTTGTAACTTTTGACCCCCTTCATTCGTTTCACCCACCCCCCACCACCTCTGACAACCACTCATCTGTTCTCTGTATCTATGAGTTCAGTTTTGGTTTTTTTGTTTTATTTTGTTTTTAGATTCCACAATTCAAATGAGATCATACTAAGGGCAAGGAACTAGTATCTTTTGAGATCCGTTCTGGTCAAGTACTGTACTAGGGAGAGCATGGGGAGAAAAACAGACACGGACATGGAACTTACAGCTATCAAATGAGTAGGTATAGCTAAATGATTGTATAAGTCAAGCTGTGCTTGTGAACTGAGGAAGATGTGTAAAGGAAAAGCACAGGATGCCTTGGACAAGAGTACAGAAGGCACCTGATTTAGACTGGGGGTCAGGGAATACCTTTTGAGGAACTGATGTTTATGTGTACACTTCAAGGATAGTGGAGTTGGTGACAAATGGAGAAAAGAGTCTTCTAGAAAGAGGGAAGGATGTAAATGGAAGCAGAGCATGTTCAGTGCCTTTCTGTGAATAGAACCAGGCATTCCCTGCAGGCAACTGCAGTTGGTGCCCAGCCTAGGGCTTGGGGACACAGCCAAACAGGGACATCCCATGCAGAGACCTCCTGAGGCAGGAAAGAGCTTGATAGTTTGAGGAATTGAAGAAGAGTGTATTAAGTTAAGAGGCAGAGTGACCCCAAGTGAGGTTGGAGAGGCAGGCAGGCTGGCCAAATGGTACAGGGCCCTGTTGGCCGTGTTAGGGATTTTAGATTTCATTTTGAGTGCATGGAAGTTAAATCCATGCTGCTAATCACAGTCCACTAAGTTCTGCATGATTTGACCTCCCAACCCACGAGCTCTCTCTCCATCTAATTCTCCATAACCTTTGTTTTCTACCTTTTGTCCTTTCATACCTACCAGTTACTTTTTCATTAGCTTCCTCCTTAGTGAAATCATGGTGTCCTTGACACTCTAACATGTCTTACACGCTTTTGTTGAGCATGAACCTTGATCATAGCACGTACTTGAATTGTTTTTGCTTTCTTTCCATTCCAACACATTAGGCTTTGGTCCTTTTGAATTGGCACAAGGTCCAGAACCTTATCCAGCTGTCATAAAATTAAGAAAAAATTATAACATTTGTTAAGCACTTACTGCATGCCAAACACTGTGTCAGCAACTTTACATGCATTATCTCATTTATTCTTCAAAACAGCCTCATGAAATAGATATTATTATTGTCCATATTATATAACAGAGTTCCAGCACTTGTGATCCAGTCAAGCATCCAGGTCTCTGATACTAAGTGTTGTATTCTTAACCATTGGGCTAAACTATTTAAAGATGGGATTCATTCATTCATTTAAAGACGAGATCTGCTTTGATCCATCATTGCAGAGATAATGATGGTGCAATAAATACATATAAGATGCAACATAAAAAGAGAGAGAAAGGGTATACTATGAATATCTACTTATTTAAACTGACTTGTGCATATTACTTAGTATAAGCTTTTTTTTTTTTTTTTTTGTAAGGTTAGTTTGTACTCAAAAGAATCATCTGGGGGTCAAAGCAAATCCTAATGTTTCTGGAAAGAATGAGCATTGCACCAGTGACCAGGGCTGTGTGTACAACCAATAAGTGACAACCCCATTCTCTAAGATGGACAATAGACAAGACCATCTGAGAAGTAACCAAACAACCAAACAAACAAAACCAGTGGGGAAAAGATTACAAGTCAACAGGAGAAAACTGCAGTCAGATCGAAAAAGAGTATTACAGTTTTCTGAGAACTCAGGAGAGATATTGACTATTTTTTTTCTCTTCCTCATATTTGTAACTATTAGTGTAATTAGTGACAATTGCCTCTCCCCACTTTGTCTCAAAAGTCCCTTGAACTTAGGAAGTGCTTGGGCCAGTCCATCCATTCATCCAAAGTATGCTGAGTGTCTCTAAGGAGCTATACAAGAGACCAGGGGCACAAAATGGGGTCCTTCTCCTTAGGGAGGAAAGATCGACAACACAGAGAGACTTATACATGACTCTAATAACTGCAAAATCAGTGTCAGAGTGCCATGTCCCTGCCATGGGCTATTGGAATTCACAGAAAGGAGGCTAGGGTGAAAGATGAGCCTGGAGCCGGCTTTACAGCCAGAGGTGCCAAGGCTGGCAGCAACTGGGAGTGCACAGTGAGACTGGGCTGCAGGAGAGTGGAGAAAGGAACATATGAGCTGGAGATTTAGGATCAGAGTGAAGGCGGAGACAAGATGGAGCCAAGTTTGAGAGGCAGACAATGTCCGGCTGGCCCCATCAGCTTGGCCCAGATTCTTGGTCCGGGGGACCTGGGTCATGTCAGGACTCAGCCCAGAAGGGCCTGGGCTTTCACCACAGATGTTCTCCCCCAACCCAGTCTCACTGCTCTCTCTTGGGTTGCTGCCAGCACTGGCCACCCTTGGCTCAGCTCATGAAGGGTGCTTGCTAGGGCTGATGGGAGTGATGACAGAGCTCAAGTGCGCAGGCTTTGGGCCTAATCAGGATGGGAGGCGAGAGTGACGGGGCACTGCAGGGATTGTGCCTCTGGGTACCAAGGAGGAGGTGGGCAGGTCTCAGCTAGCATGGGTTTCTGGCCCATCTGTGACTGCCAGCTCTGTGCATCTGTCTGTTTTTAGGACAGTGACTGGCTATGCTTAGTTAAACAGGAAAACCAAGAAATAGGACTGAGCTTGTCAGAGACAGCACCTCTCATTCATATGGGTACAAAAGTCACGTATAAATATGGATAAGGTAACTAGAGGCCATGCTTTCCATGCCGAGGGGAGGCACGCCTTTGCATCCACTTAAAGCCCAACAAAACATGGTGATGTGTGCCTAGGAGAGGTCAGGGTAAAATTCTGTTTAATTCTCAGAGTTCATCACTTATATTCTTACTATTATTAATATTTCTCTCCTATGCCTAAGGTAGAGGGGTCAACAGAGCCAAGCATGGGCCTGAGGGTCACAGTTGAAAAACATGATACCGTATCACTTTTGGATGAACTGGCAATCATTTAGAGCAGTGCTTTCCAGAGTGTGGTATGCGGCCTGAGATCTGCTGTGTCAGAATCATGGCGTGTGGTAGTGCGGCTTATAAAAACGTACATCTCTAAGCCCCACCCCAGCTCTGTTCTCTACTTTCTGGTGCTGAGGCCCAGGAAGCCCCATTTTAGCCAGTGATTTAAATGCATGTTTCGGACCCACTGCTGGAGGCTCATGCTCCAGGAGTGGGGAAACTTACTAATATCACAAAGCCATTAGATCTCTCCATCATTCATTTTCAATGATAGACAAGGGGACATTTAAATAAACATTTTGAGAGCACTAAGTAGGGCACAGTGGCTTATATTTCTACATTTCAAAAATGACCTTGTCTAATGAATTGAATGCAATAGACAAAAGCCAAGTGACTTTGCAGAAAGATTGGCCTGTTTAAGCACTGCAGAAAAGCTCAGATGAGTCATCACATAAACACTGATGATGATGTCTTTCATCCTAAACCTTCCCTAGTCTCGCCAAAATCCAAGAAAGGAGCGAAAACTGCCCAAGGGTCAGGTGGTGCCATTTGTTGCCTGCCCCTCCACCCGCAGTCACCCGGGGCACTCCACAGAGTAGCTTTTATGCTGTGACCAATATCCTTAGCCTTAAAGGAACAGACATGGTTAGGAGCAGAGGGAAAGAAAGAAAATGGGGAGCATGTGAGAAAGTTAAGGAGGGAAGAATGAAGAGGCAGAGAGAGTCCTCAAAGAAGTTATAACAAGAGAGGAAATCCAAGGGAGAAGCCACAGATGCCGAAACAGTGAAGGGAGACATAGGAATGAAGAGAAAATGGGAGAAGCAACCACAGAAGAGGAAGCAGAGGGGTTTATAGCACAGACTGTAGAGCCAGATAGATCCAGGGTCACTCCACCAAGAAAACAAGACATCTTAAAGGTATGTGCACCAAAGAACAGAAGCACAAATACGTGCAACAAAGCTGATAGAACTGAAAGGAAAAGTAGACAAATTCCTAAGATTGAGAACAAGACATAGATGTCCACTTTTGCCACTTTTATTCAATATAATGCTGGAAGTTCTTGTCAGTGCAATAAGGAAACACACACACGCACACACACACAAAACACATACGGATCAGGGGGAAAATTATCCATATTTGTAAATGACAGAATTGTCTATATAGAAAATCCAAGGGAATCTGAAAAAACAAAACAAAAAACTCTTTGGATTAGTAATAGCTTAGCAGGATTGCAAGATGCAAGATAAACATGCACAAACCAATTATATACCTATTTACTGGCAATAAACACATGGACACCAATATTTAAAATACAATACTATTAAAAATCACTCAAAACATTTAAATAGGTATAAACCCAACAAAACATGCACAAGACTTGTATGCTAAAAACTACATAATGCTGATGAGAGAAGTCAAAGAAGATCTAACTAAATGGAGAGGCATACTATCTTCATGAGTTGAAAGACAACATAGTAAATATGTCAATTCTCCCCAAGTTAATATACAGATTTAAAGATTCAATGCAATGCCTGTGAAAATCCTAGAAATACTTTTTGTAATTATAGGCAAGATTATTCTAAAGTTTATATGGAAATGCAAAGGAACTAAACTAGCTAAAGCGATTTTGAATAAGAAGAATCGTGTGGGGGGTGCCTGGCTGGCTCAGTGAGGGAAGCATGCAACTCTTGATCTCAGGATTGTAAGTTCGAGAACCACGTTGGGTGTAGCTATTACATTAAAAAAAAAAAAGAACTGTGTGGGAAGAGGCAGTCTACTCACCTTCAAGTTCTGTTATATAGCGACTGTAATCAAGACCATGTGATATTGGCAGAAGAAGAGAGAAAGCAGAAATAGATCCATGTAATTATGTCAACTGATCTTTGACAAAGGGGCAAAAGCAATTCAATGGAGGAGAGATGGACTTTTTAACAATGGTGCTGGACAGGGAAAAAAAAAAAAAGAACTTCAACATAAATCTCATACCTTACCAAAATATAGCTCAAAATGAGTCATGAACTTAAAAGTGAAATCAAAACTACAAAAATTTTAGAAAAAGAGGGGCATCTGTGTGGCTCAGTTGGTTAAGCATCCGATTCTTGATTTCAGCTCAGATCATGATCTCAGGGTCCTGGGATTCAGCCCTGCATCAGGCTCCCCCTCAGTGGGGAGTCTGCTTCTGGATTCTCTGTCTCCCTCTGCCCTTCCCCCTGCTTGCTCACTCTCTCTCTTTCTCTAAAATAAATAAATCTTTCACAAAAAATTTTTAGAAAAAGAATTAAGAGATAATTTCAGGCTCCAGGGCTAGACAGAGTTCTTAGACTTAACACCAATGGCACAATCCATAAAAGGAGAAGCTGATAAATTGGATTTCATCAAAATTAAAAACTTTTCTTCTGTGAAAGACCCTATTAAGAGGATAAAAAGATAAGTTGCAGAGTGGGAGAAATATTCATAAACCACATCTCTGACAAAGGACTAATATTAAAAAGCTCTCAAAACTCAACAATCAAAAAGCAACACTTTTAGTAAATAGGCAAAGACCTGAGCAAGAATTTCATGGAAAAGAAGATACAGATGTCAAATAAGTACATGAAAAAATGTTCGGACTCATTAATTTGCATTAGGGAAATGCAAATTAACACCATAATGAAATATCACTACACATCTATTAAAATGGCTAAAATTAAAAATAGTGACAACTCAAAATGCTGGCAAGGATGTGGAAGAACTGAACCACTCATAACTACATTGCTGATGGGAATGTAACATGGTACAGCTACTCAGGAAGACAGTTTAGCAGTTTCCTTGAACATTAAACATGCAATTACTATACTCAACCTTCACACTCCTGAGCATGTTTTCTCGAGTAATTAAAACCAACCTTCGCAAAAAACCTGTAGACTAATGTCTGTAGTAGATTTGTTCATGATAGCCAAACACTTTAAACAACTCAGATGTCCTTCAATGGATGAATAATTGACCAAACCGTAGTACCTCCATACCATGGAAATACTATTAGGCAATTAAAAAAATAAATGACCTTTTGATATGCACAAAAATCTCAATGAATCTCCAGAGAAATATGATGGCTAAAGAAGCTAATCCTAAAAGGTTACATACTACATGACTCAACTTATGTACATTCTTGAAGTGAAAATGTTATAGAAATCTTTTTAGGAAGGGGATGAAGGTGGGAGCAAGCCGATATGACTATAAAGGGATAACATGAGAGGTACTTGTGGTTATGGAAATATTCTGTATCTTGACCATATCAGTGCCAGTGTCTAGTTTGTGATATTGTGTTACAGTTTTGCAAGATGTTACTTTGGGGGAAACTGGGTAAAATGTACAAGGGATCTCTGTTTTAGATCTTAGAATTGCACGGTAATCTACAATTACCTTTTTTAAAAAGCTTAAAGAAAAGTGATATAGATCATTTCATGACCTCTCTCATTCACCAGATGACAGGACCTAGACCTCAGTCAGTTAGGGCCTCCCTGCTTCCTTAGATCTGCGTTTCAGGGAGGTTAACACAATGCCAGTCCCACACTTGGAGTCATCATCTGTGCTGGTGTCCAGAGTAGCTTCCAGCCATCTGTCCACCTAGGACACTGCTGCACCCTCTTACCTGTTGTGGCTGATGGTTCCATTCCAGTGTTCTACTGGTTCTTCCTCTCAGTGGGCTGTGGGAACACTTCAGAGGCCATCTTGGGTCTATCTGCCAGACACACCCAGTGCACATTCCTACTCCACAAGCCCAGGGGCCTGGGGAGCTCAAGAACTGTGCTTGGGTAGTAGGGACACAGGTTTCCTTCGTTTTCGGTTTTCTCAGCTTTTCTGGCGTTCTTTGGCTTTTTCAAGGATGAGAGAGAAGATTTAGATGGGGCACGGTCAGGTGACCACACAGGGAGCATTGTGATTTCGTGTCCCCACCTGACTCCAGGACCAGTTGGTGGCTAGGGAAGGGCTGTGGTCCGCTTGTCATGTATCCACAGTCATCCAAGTACTCTTTGCTTTCTTTTTGATTCTTCTCTTCCCAAATTCAAAGTTCACCCACCCTGAGGGCAGAGGAGGGTATGTGACAGAGGATATATTCTTCCAAATCCTTTGTCTTAGTTCTGGTCCTCACATTTTCTCTCTTTGGTTCCCAGCATTCTGCTAAACCATCCTTCCCTCGGGAGGATGGCACGGAATCCCTTTGTTGCCCCTTGAATTGGTCAGAGTAACAGGACATATGGAGGAAAATCCTCTTGTCAGTACATCATAATACTATCCTGTGACATTTTCTACCATCTTTCTGCCCTAGGCCTGCTCACCCTCCAGCTTGTCTTTCCTTTCAGCTTGTGGCCCAGGTCCTGGAACATAAAGATATAGGCTTTGTGATGGTGGATGCCAAGAAAGAAGCCAAGCTTGCCAAGAAACTGGGTAAGTGGGACTTTTTGAGGTATACCAGGAAGAAACAAATGTGTCATGCAAAAAAAAAAAAAAGTACAGTTTCATTTCTTCGTGCGTGATAACTGGACTATTTTTAAATAAATACAAAGTGATTCTGCAGACCTTAGTCTTGGGATGGGGAAGAGTTTCATGAAAGCAGTATCGGCCTGAATTGAATGCTTTCACATAAATGATCTAATATATCTTTGTATCGTTGTAGAAACCGATGCCAAAGAATCAAGCCTTTCTTTTCGGCTCCTAGAGAGGGTTAAAAGCCCAGCCTCTTTATCTCACTGCCGTGGTAGTCTCTCTGGGGGAGAGAAAAATCTCTTCTTCCATCACCTCTTATTTCCTTACCTCTTGGCTGAAGCGGCCAACACAAGATAGCATGAACAGTAGGGACTCTTGGGTTCCAGTGTTTTCATAATGTAAAGCTAAACCCCAGCTGGACATTATCATTGAGGGCGAGAGGGAGGATTTAGATGAGGCATGGTGAAGTGACCGACAGTGCATGTTGTGATCCCCTGTGTCCATACGTCATGCTTAAGCGCGGGGCACTTTAAGACTCTCACACCCCTCATCCCAAGGAGAGAGAATATGGGGAGCTCCTCTGCTTTCCGAACACCCCCACATGCGTACTGTCCATTTTGCCTTTTCTGCGTGACCAGTGAAGAATGGCTATTTAAAAATAGCAGGAGGTTATAAAACAGGACCTTTGAAGAAAGGTTAATTGGATTTGGAGTAGTAAACACAGGGGTGGGGGAAAGATTAGTAGTGGTGTCAGGTACATGAGAGTTCATTATCTTAGGGCATTACAAACAATTGTCCTCTATTTTATTTTCAAGAAGACCCCCTTTTTTTTAAGATTTAAATTTTTTGAGACTGTATTTAGGTTAGACACAAACAAGAACTCATGACTATAAAGTGATAATGAATTATTAAGAATGTCTGGGCTATCTTTTTCCCTGAAGATAAATTAAGGAATGTGTTTTCCCTTTGAGCAGGAGAACAAAGTATGTTAAACTCTTTCCCTANTCAAAAGCAATTCAGTGCCTCATTTCTCTTCTCCCAGAACCTATTGATTCCCTAGTTTTCTTTCCTATTGTTTTCATGGGAAGCCGAATTTGGGGGGAATTTCCAGTGAATTTAGTTAGAGAAAAACACTACTATTCCAATGGTCTAAAAATCTAGCAGGGAGACAAGCTGGGTGAGCTTTCATAAGAATGGACCAGTGGATAGTCTCACAGTGGATGGAGCTTGAAAAATCTACATGAGCCTTTCTCCAAAAGCTCAGCCGGGAGGAATTGGGGCAGGTTCTTTTGGACTATTTGGTCCCCAAAGTTTACAGGACAGTCGTGTTTTGTGAACCTGCTCCTTCACCTTCATCCTCTTTTCCATTTGCCCGAGTTTCGTCTCCATCAGGCTATGCCTGAACTACTACAAAAGCCTCCTAACTGATTTCACTTAGAGCTAAATCCGACATCGGGACACCAGCTGATTTTCCCAGGGTACCCTTCATGATCTGTCATTGCCGGCCTCAAGGATACCTGGTACATCAGCCCTTTGGATTTACAAATGGTGCTCCAGGGTGTGCCCAGGGCTCTTCAGACGCGCTCTGGGACACAGCAGGCAGTGGGCCAGCCTCCTTTTCCCTAAAGGTTCTGCAGGAGAGTTCATTTGGAGAAAGCATTCTCTAGCTAATAGAGAGCTTGCAAACAATTAGTCTGAGGAATTAAGGATGCCATGCAGTTGGACGAAATGCCAGCCTCAGTTATTTAGCATTCCTGGGGGGAAACACAGTTTTCCAGCAAACATTTGTTAAAGCACACAGGATTATGCCAGGAGCAATGGAGGATAGAAAAGATGCAGAAACTTCCCTTGTGGCATTATCTGCTAACTGGGAAAAGAAGATGTGCAGAATTTAGCTACGATAGAAAGGGAAGCTGTTCATTCTGGCCATGGACATTTATGGGGTGCTTGATGTGTTAAGGCTTTGTGCAAGGTCCTGGGGTACCCAGCTCTGCCTTTGAAGAGCTTACTGTTCCAGTGAGTATTGTAAATGGAGCCAAGAGAAGGGCAATAGTGGCAAGAGGGCGGCCTTCTTGGGAAAAATGAGTCCTAAGCTGAGACCCGAAGGAACTGAGCAGGATTGGGGGGGGGGCAGGAGTAGAGGTCACTGCAAATTTGGGGAACCAGGAGAGCAGCTGTGACTTTTCCTTTACACACTCTTTCACATCAGCACAAGGGCAAGAAGCAAGGAAGCTGCCCAGAGGATTAAGAGAGCAGGTCTGCCGAGGGGAGAACGTAGAGTGTAGGACTGGCACTAGGTTGTGGAGGCACTGGAATGCCTGGCTAAGAAGTCAAGTGGGCAGGGGACATTGAAACTTTAGATAGGGAGAATAGGGTTGGCAGTATTTTTGGAAAATTAAAGCAGTGGTAGGGTAGAGAATAGATTTTTCTTTCAAATTGAAGTCCAGGTAGAGCTGTTGGTTCTTGACGGTTTCAATTTAAATGTGTACTTTGGGAGCCTTTTACAGGGGTGGTTTCAAGGGAACCGATCCTAAGTTGAATGCTAGCCCCACTGATCCTGACCTCACTGTCACCCAGGGATCCCGAGCCAGACCTCAGCCCACAGGATGGCTCTTCTTGCCTCAGGATGACCTTGTCTTGGGGACTCTTTGTTTCTTCCAGGTTTTGACGAAGAAGGAAGCCTGTATGTTCTTAAGGGTGATCGCACAATCGAGTTTGATGGCGAGTTTGCAGCTGACGTCCTGGTGGAATTTCTCCTAGATGTAAGCATTTATGCACAGTGGCCCTGCATGGAGCTGTTTGGGTTCAAATATCAGGGAAAGTAAAATCCCAAAGTAAGAACAGAGAAGCTGGATAATCTGTTCTTGTCTAGGACAGATTCCCCACACTTCACAAAAAACTACGGAGTGCCTACTCCACAGGGCCATTTTCTCCCACTGGGAAGCTGGTCCTTAAGTTACCTTAGAAACTGTTTTATTAGTGACTAGAGGGTCACTAATCGGGACTGTGTAGTAACACATGAGTCTCTTAGCCATTATACACCACTGTCCCCTGAAATCCCCTTGGCTTTGTTCCAGGGCTTCTGAAGAGGAGCGGGGGAGAGTGGGAAAGAGAGGTGCATAATCACCCAAAGATGGAGTAACAATCCACCGACTTACCCTCAGAGCAGAATAACGAGCCCCCCAATATCACATTCCCTCTCAGCCATGGGGGTACCCCACTCTCAGATCCATCTGCTCAGGCAGATAGAGGAACAAACACCATAACAATATGTTATCCATAGATAAACTCACACTTTCCATAGTAGCTGTGAAGCTCAATGCTTTTGAACAGATTCCTGTGCAGGTAAAGGACGTCCATACTGCTGACTCCCTGTCTACCAGCTGGCCCTCAGCGGCCTGGTGCCATTTCCTCACAGCCTTAAAAACTCAGAGACAGTGAGTCAGAAGTGAGTTGAAGGCCACCATAGATTCTGCTCGGCTCTCTCATGGACCCATCCCCGTAAGCCCTAAAAAAAATTGAGGGAGGCAACAGAAAATTCTGGGCCAATCTCTGTCAGCCAAGTGGAGACTTTTAGATGCACATAGCAGAAACCGTGCTCAACTCCCTGACACAAAAACACAAATGCAACAGCAGAGGGGGATAGATTTTAAACTGACTGATGAATCACAGATAGTGCTCTGAGCGTGTTGGCTTTTTTGTCATGCTGACTCTTTTCACATTGGTTGTGAAATAACCAGTGGTTGGAGCTGATATGTCACCTCTCTTCATTCATATCCAATGAGGGGTGGGGGGTGGGGGACAGGATCTAGTTTCCGTTGTTCCCTTAAAAGGAAAGGAGAATTTCCCCAAAGCTTTCAGCAAATCTACCCCAAAGAGTCATTGGCCAGAATTGGGTCACACGCCATTCTTAAATCAATGATGGTCAAGAGAAATAGAATTGCCTAGTCTCAGCCTACTCCTTGAGTTAAGCCAATTCCTCAGAAGGCACTGCTGCTGTGCACACTGGGGGAGGATGGGGTCCACAGCTTCCTGCCAAAGTGTCCTATATGTGTGTCTGAAGTCCCCACTGAGGAGGGGACAGTTCTTTTATTGGAACATATCTCGTGTACGTGTGTGTGGCATTCCAGCTGATTGAAGATCCCGTGGAGATCATCAACAGCAAACTGGAAGTCCAAGCCTTCGAACGCATTGAGGACCAGATCAAACTCATTGGCTTTTTCAAGAGTGAGGATTCGGAGTGTAAGTTGTCTATCAGCCCCACTTGTGAGTCTAAAGGCTAGATTCCCAACCAGATCTGTTAGAATGTTGCCGATAAAGAGGATGGGCCATCAGCATATCCAGTGCTGGGTGGAATAGAGGGACAATCTTCCTTGCACCCTGTGCAATGGGACACATCTGCAAAAATTATGCAAAGCAGGCAGGGATTCCTGAAGAGCCATTAAGGTTGAGCCATGTTCTCTGGTGTTGGGGGGGGGGTGTTTTACGGAAGAGAGAATAGTCTTCCTTGTCCACCTACCAGTGGGACTCTCCCCTAAAATAGGTAAAGAGTGGCCTCTCTCCCTGATGTTGGCAGCTCCTGTGGTCACCAACTGGAGAGCTTCTCAGTCACTTGGATGTGATTAGAGGAAAATTTAGGTAGGCAGGGCTCAGCAGCTGCCACACAATATGGAAAAATGCTGGCCAACCCCACAGCCGACCACCAAGGCTGCCTGCAATAGCACAGCCTCACCCCTGGGTGTAATCCCTTTGAACACTTTGTGGCCAGGTTTTGGGTGGGCACGGGAATGCATCATAGCATCACCACAATCCATATGGGGATAAGAGGGTGGAGAGTGGGAGTCAGGGAGAGGCGGGACTGGGCAGGCTAACTCCTTGAGTATGTCTTTTTAAACAACTTTAGCAGCATGGCCCAATGAGGTAAGCCTTTTTCTGGAGCCTCAGCTGTGGCATAACCACGAAACAGGATCTGGTAGCATTAGTACATGGGCGACATGCGAAGGAGGGCTGCTTATGATGTTTCTGGATACTCCAAAATACTTTGAAAATATTTTGAATATTATTTGCAAAGCTGTTTCTTGACCCATCTGCCAACTGGCACCCTTGGGCATCTCATCAGCAAGCCACCTATTTTCTCTCTCCTGTGACCAAACTTAGCTGTCTTCTGTGCTATATAAAAGCCTCTCCTCACTCTCCTTAGCAGTGTGCTGGGGGAAGGTGGCTAGCCAGGGAAGTTTGCCCAGCCCTCTTCTGGGTGACTTCACTTCAATTTTTATGTTTCCTATAGATGCTGACTACTCTGGGGTGCCCCACCTGCCCCCTTCTTCTTTCTCCTTAACTTCTTCCTATTTCTCTTTATCCTCTTCTGTCTCCATCCCTCAATTTGTTTCGTCCTCTGTTTCTCTCCCCTCCATTAAGCTCAGCATAGCAGATAAGAAGGCAAGGCAAAGATTGGGATAAAGAGCACATCTTCTAGTTCCTCTCCTCCCTACTAAACCAATGACAAAACCAACTCCATTTAATCAACACACGTCATGTACCAGGGTCTAAGCTAGGAGCTCCATATTGATGCCTCACCTTCTTTCTCACTTCTGGCCTGTAAGGTAGTTACCATATTATCAGCATTTTGATGAGGAAGAAATGAAAAGAACAAAAAAAGTTAAATTAACACACTATCACACGGCTAGTAAGTCCTAGAGCCAAGATTGAAATCCTAGCAATCTGACTTGATAAGCTTACACACTTAAACACTGTATTGTACTTTCAAGACTTTACACACTTTTTCAGGTCATAGCACACGCAAAATGTGGTGATGCTCGTCCAGCCCAGGGGTAAACTGGAAGAGATTTGGACTTAGTGGAAAAACAAAACAAAACGTTCTTTTGTTTTATTTATATACTACTACTACTATTACTAAAGCAAGATAATAGAAAAGTTATCAATATTGCATTGTATAAATCTTTCAAATAAATAAAATATTTTTAGATTTTTTGAATGAGAATGTTGTACTTGCTTCTAAAACTATAGCTTTTGAAACAACGACATGCAATGCCTGGTGAAGGGTTTAACTGATCTCTTCTTGATGGTCACAGTCGATCAGAGACTTTGCTTGGACACGTGGATGGTGGCAAATGACAAGGCAACAGTCATTGCTTTTCCTTTGATTGATAAGCAGTCTTTTCTTACCACTGAACAGAATTTAGGAAATCTAATTTCTAAATTGTCCTTCAAGGGTGTGAGCCTTCTTTCAGTCCTAATGACTATTACTTTCGTTTTCATCGACAAATGTAATATACTTAAGATAATTTGAATAGATTTCAAATTCAATCAAAGTTTTCCATATTATGTATTTCAAAATAATAATGAAGCATTTCCTTAGGGATACACAGGTAGAACTCTACTGGTCTTACCATTTTTTTCTGAAGATTTAAATCATAAAATCTCTAGCAGGCCACTTCAACCTCCTTTTTAAGGTTGAATTTTTATCTTTAAATTGACAAACTTTGTCTTTAGGAAAGCCTAATACCAGATCATGTTAATAATACTGATTATGATGATGATGAACATGATAAAAAATAGCAATCATGCATTCATTCCATTGGTGTTAGTAGACAATATGAACATGAGAGTATATTAAGTCAAAACAAACAAACAAAAACAACCCAAAACCCTGAATATTTTACAGAGTGTCACAAACTAAAAACATCACTGATGATAAACTAGCCTGGACTGTAGTCGTAGTCACACCAACTGAGAAGACCCGGTGAGGAAGTCAGGGGAGCAGCCTCTCTCTCTCTAGCTGTCATGCTTGCTGACATCTTACGCAGAAAATAATTGTTATAAAATACAAGAAGTTTATAGAGAGATCAATTACTTTCAGATATAATATTAACCACTGCACAACTTTAAATGGTTGTAGAAAACATGTAGAAAGCTTTATCGCCACAAAAAATGTATGTCTGTTATGACACATCGGTGGCTGTCACATACTGACTGAAAGCATCATGATGTTTTATCAGACACCCACATCTCTCTGTCTGTTTTTTCTTTCCCTCCAAAAGAACACAGGGCCCGTGGGTGGGGAGTTGGTAAGGCACCCAGGGAAGCAGTCATGAAGAATCCTGTATTTCTGCTGTAGCTTGAGGCTGATTGGTCAAGGAAGTTTAACAGCACAGAGGCATTGGCTTTGCAAAATGATCCCAAGCTATCCTATAGAGCAAGCACAATGGAGGGACAGTGGAGAATGGGAGGGCTTGAACACATAGGTAGACTGGTCTTGGGAGAAAGGCTCCCAAGAAATTTGGGATCAAATTAGAAAGGACTTGGAAGAACTGGGGGGCTACATCTTCCAAGGAAGTTGGATACGAAGGTTCACATCAACTTGAGCATGTAGCTATGGACGCAAGTGTTGAGAGAGGGTGACAGGAACTTCCTGGGGGAACTCAGCTGATAGTTAAGATGTCAAACTGGGGGAAATCTGGAGGTAGGGGACCGATATCCAGTATGGAAAACCCTGAGAGATGGGAGTGTGAGGAAATGCTAAGGTAAGTCTGCAGTAAGCTGGAGGTTGAAGGCTGAATGTTCAGGAGCCTGTTCCGGAAGGCGAAACTGAGGGTCAGACTGGAAGAGCCAGGAAGGAGCTGGTCAGCATCACAACAGGACATGAAGGCAGGAAACACCTGGGATCACATGAGATCAGACAGAGCAGGAGATTAGACCAGGTACCCTAGAAGACAACCGCTGTTTGGGCAAGGCTAAAAACTCAACCACAGTTTGAAGCGCCACCCTGGAGAATTACCTTGCTCTACCCCTTTTCAGCTTAAAAGGGATATAGACTGGTTCCTTAGGTGAAGAAGGGAATTCTCTGGACACAGGTGTAGGCCATCCTTCCCAGCAGGGGAGGAGTTCAAGGAGGTAGGGACAGATTAATCAGGGACAAGGGGGTTAGGGAGAGAAGATAGAGAAGATTCTGTTGGAGACCACTACAGCTGTAGATGGACATAAATGACTTAGGTATGGCTTTAACCCTTCCATTCTTTCTCACCTTCTCTCTATTCATTCTCCAAATCTCTCACCCATCTTCTTCCCCATCCACCCAGTTCTCTACCCCAGCTATCAGGCTATATGATGTATTTTCTGACTACCTAATTACTTTTATGGGGATGAGTTTGTGTGACTGTGTATCAGTATGTATAGGCATTCTTGTAAATTTTTCAATCCCCTCTCATTTGTGTTTATTGCACATACCTCTATTCTAGCAACTATCACATTACATTGTGGTTCTTTAAGGGTCCATACCCTCTCTGGGTTGTGTGCCTTTGAGATCAGTGTCTTTGTCTTACTCATCCTGGTGTTCCCTGAGCCAGTATTAGTCTTGAAATGTTTTTGATTGAATATTAGAAAATTCTTCATGCTCCTGGAACTCTAGCAAAAGCTTGTGCCTCTAAAGATTAAGAGATAGGGGAACTCCACAAAATGGAAAATGGTTAATCTTCTGAAGAATGAATCAAAGGATCACCAGCTTTCAGGATTATAGAAGTTATGCAGAACCACCACCACCATTCCCAGTCCCATCACCCTCACCTCTAAGGTGTCTTTACCAGGTGACTGACAAGATGTGGTAAAGCACAGCATGGCCATGCTCATGTGTCTCATGCTTAACTTGACCAGTTCGGATTCAAGTTTGGGACCAGAGTCAAACATCGGCTTGATTGATTTTAAATCATCTTCTCAAGGGATCAGAATAAAAATGAAAACTTAAAAAAAGGCAAAGAAAAATGAGGATTTACCAAAAGGGGGACTCCTGCTAAGAAGTTTGAAGTACGTTTGTGATGTCATTTTTGATTGAGGTTGCTTTATATACCAAGGTGGATTTCCTTCTCACTTAGTGGTCATTTATAGGAAGCTGTGCTTACGCACTTACAACTAATGGTTTAACTTTGGGTTTAGAGTCTAATATTCTATTTTTCTCCCTCTCTCATTTTCCTTCACTTTCTCCTTCCCTTCTACCAATTTCTGAAAACACATAAAAATATGGTTAAAGGGCTCTTCTTTAGCTCAGTTGAATACCAGTCAATTCAAACTCCTTGGGAGAAATTGTGGGTTTAAATAGTACTAAATAATTTTCTATCTAAATAATATCTACTAAATAATTATCCAGTCAGGATTAATTTTGGCTCCCCACTCTCTCTACATTATTTAAAAAGAGAACTGTCTTTAGCATGCATCTTAAAAAGGTCTCTTTCTTTGATCTTTTTTTTTTCCCTCTCAGATTACAAGGCTTTTGAAGAGGCAGCTGAACACTTCCAACCTTACATCAAATTTTTTGCTACCTTTGACAAAGGGGTAAGTACCTATGAAACCCCAATTTGAATACTTCTGTAGGCACAAAGGATTAAATTTGAACTTTGCAGTAACTTTTTAAAATTTTAGAAACATTTGCCATCCTCCATCCATTAACACTTTCTCCAGAAGTGTTAGAACTACAGCAATAAGTCACTGTTGAATGTGTGATGAATACAAAGATGATTAATTTAGAGGAAGTAAGCCCATTTCTGAAAACAGCCAATGAAAAATGATGACCCCATTTAACCACGTTGAA
Organism: Ursus maritimus; assembly: GCF_017311325.1. Taxonomy (NCBI): domain Eukaryota; kingdom Metazoa; phylum Chordata; class Mammalia; order Carnivora; family Ursidae; genus Ursus; species Ursus maritimus. The sequence goes on from NW_024423564.1 coordinate 8,753,067, forward strand.
CACTAGGAATAGGCAGGGCATGAGCAGAGTGTGCCTGGACACTGGTCAGTGCTTCCTTGTCTTTAGAGCTATTCTCTACCTTCCCAGGGTTGCATACTCCCGCCTCTGTTGGGTTAGAATGGGGGAAGGATTGGGGAGGACCATTGGTCATCTAAAGCCTGGAGTGTTTCCATAAGTTACCAATTATCTTTAAGAGATGTCATTAACATACTCATCTGCAATTCAATTATTCTTTCTTTCTGGTTGTGGCACGTGCTTTTGTAAGCCAAAGAACATCATATACAAAGGACCTTGAATCAGTGGGTAATTTATTTGGGATCCACTGTGGGTGGAGTACACCACTCTAACTCCAGTTATGACTAAAATGGCTACTATTTATCAAGTGCTTTCCTGTGTGTTGGGTACAACTTGATATTGTATGTATATGACCTCTAATTCTTTAAACAATTTTGGGAGGCAAGAAGCCCCATGTCCCATATCATAAAACAGATTTAGAAAGATTAAGTGATATCCAAAGTTTCCCATGAATTAATGGTAGTGCTGAGATCCTAGTCTATGCCCTGGTCTAAAAACTCTGGATTGAAAATAATCCAGAAGAGAGTCTATAATCTGAGTAATATAATCTAAACCTGAAGAAAATTTACCTTAATTGGATGGATTAGAGTCAAGAGAGATCTTGAGCAAGAATACCGAGAGCAATAATAACTATCACCTGTTAAGTACTTTTTACATGCTAGGCTTTGTGCTGAGATCTTTACATAGCTCTTTTAGTCATCTCAACGTGCCTATAAAGGACGCATTAGTATTCTCAATCTACAGAGAATGAACCAAGGCACCGAGAGATTAAGTGACTCGCCCATGGTCATATAGTGAGTGAGTAGTAAAGCTTGATATAATCTCAGGTCAGCCTGACTTCAAAGTCAAGTGCTCTATACTGCTGTACCCCAGAGCCAGGAAAATACATGTGAAGTGCTTAGCTGCATCTGGCACCTGGTAAGCATTCAGTAAATGTAGCTAGTCCTCTTGTGCATAAAAGGCAGCCATCGAAGCCCAGGAGAATGGAGGTTGGGCAAGAACTTTAGCACAGAAGGGGAGGTACAGGGAAGCTTAAACTGAGTACATCACTGATGTTCCGTTATGACAGGCCAGCAGTGGCTGAGGTGGCTCCTGGGTGTAAGAACTCATCTGAGAGAACATAGCCAGGCAGACAGGCTTGGCCAAGCAACAAAGCCTCAGTTCTTCGAAGGCTGGCCCAATGCTGAGTTCAGGGTAGTATCTGTTTTCAGACCTGCTTCCCAGCCCAACCATATGGCTTCGTGTCCGTGGCCCATAAAGAAGGTGAGGTCAGGCTATAATTAAAAACTCAGAAGCCTCTTCCCTCAAAACTCTGTAAGTCACTGAGTCATAAGTGTCCCCATTCATGTAACCTTGTGGGATTTTATAACATTTAAAAGGAGGAAGACACACTCTCTAGCTCTACGTGGAAAGAAGAGCCGTCACAGTCTGAGGACGCAGTGCCATTTAGGACTTGAAAATTGCATCCATTAGCTGTGGGGGAGCGAGGGAGCCAGAGCCCAAGGAAGCCTCAGTGGTGTCCAGCAGGGGGCGCTGGCGCAGAAGAGGGAGCCGGAAAAAGCTTTTGTTGAGACTTAGGGAATCCCGGAGGGACCAGGGGTAGGGGAGGTGCTTTGTGGAGGTGTGAAGTCAGAAGAGGCCAGGGCCAAAGAGGCACTAATACAGTCCCAAAGATGAAAAGCCAACTGGCAGACGTGGAGATGACAAGAGGACTTGGTCACTGTTGAGGTGGAGGAGAGAAAGCCAAGAGAAGGCTCAAAAATAACAAGATTGCAAGTCTCCTCTTTGAGACAGCAAAGATTTTGAAGCTCCTGAAAACATTAGGGAATCTAGGAAAAGCATCTACTGAGGAACAGATGATGGGGTTGATGAGTTCTCTTTCTCCAAGTGGGGAAGACGTACAACTAGAAGTATCTTTCATTTATTTATTCATTTGCTCATTCAGAGAATATTTATTGAGTGCCTTTTATGTGCCAGAAGCGCTTCTAGATGCCAGAGACACTACACGGAGCAAAACAGATTCCTGCCCCTGTGGGATTTAGAGTTTAGTGCAGTGGGGGAGGGGCAAGGAGAAGATGGGAAGACAGAAAGTAAGTAAACAAACCAATAAATATGTTGTATTCAATGTATTATATGAGTCAGAGAATCTGCTGATGTAGATTTGGGAGTTAGTAGTTTCCAACCACTGTAGTGGTCTCCCCCAAAAAGCTTTTAAAATCATGAATTCCTGGGCCCCACAGGTAGGATTTTTTTTTTTTAATGTTGTGACCAGGCCCAGGAACATGCACTTCCAGAGAGCTCCCTGGGGAGTTCTACCTGGCCTGTGGGTTTGGGACCAGCACTGATCGATGCCTACCGATCCTAAACCAAGCCACAACATCTCTGAATCAAATGGAACCAGAGAGCCAGAGGACTAAAGATGATATGCTTACTGGCCAAGTTACAACTGAAAAAAAATGAAGGAAAGGCCTTTTCTGGGATATAGGCTGAGGGCACTCCATGGTGGTGGCAGGGAATAATGAATAGGCCTCCAGAAATTTTTTTTCGGGTTTCCCAGGACTTAAACTTAAGAATATCACAATCCAACTTTACATTCGTGGTCTTAACATTGCACACCCAGACACTGGCATTCAAGGACCACACACTCACACACACTCACACACACTCACACACACACACACACACACACACACACATCAGAAGTTGAGAATGAAAAGAGACCCCTATTCAAGGTGATAGTTTAGAACACTCCACTGCCTGGGTTTCGATTCAGGCTCTATCCCCTCCACATATGAGAGCCTGACAAACTGCATACACAGATTGGGCCTCTGGTTCATTATCTGTAAATTAAGTAATGGTGATGGTTCTTACTTCAGCAAGCCAAGTGAGGGTGCGTGACAGCACCGGTTGCCCTAGCTCCTGACCCAGAGTGAGCACTCCGCGAACTTACTACTATTACTGTTTTCCTTCATCTGGTCACTCCCTTCTTCCTTTAAGCAGTTTCCTGATTCCTAAAATATGTAGTCAGTGAAGTCAGAAATCCAGAATCCAGTGTCATTTTAAGCCCATTCTATGATGGGCCAGCTTTGTGAAGAACAGTGTGAAAACCCAGACACTGGTGGTGTGGTTGTTGGTTCCTTCCCACGTTCCCACCCCGTCATCCACACCACCCCCACCCTGCCGAAGAGGAGGGAAAGGAAGAAAAAAACCCACACTTTCCTGTCCCTTAAAACCAAATCAACATGGTGATAAAATCTCTTTTGACTGACTGTAGCTCTTAACATGGCCTGTTTTCTTGAGCTCTGGATAGGATGCTGGAGGTTCTTTCCCCGAAGTCCTGTAAGAAATGTCTTTTGGAATATAGTGACCTGGAATTCATAGCAGTTGATGACAAAAGCCATAGGGACACCAGTGTTTGCTCAGAATGGCCTTCCTTGTGTAACGGCTTATGTAATACCCAGTTCCTCCCCCTCCCCAATTAGTCACGGCTGCCCTGGGCCTCTGCTCCGTGGGTTACCACCACAGGCCGTCAGCTCTTAGGCAATTCTCCTTTAGTTTCAAGGGAACCACTGTTCATCCCTGTGCTTTCTTGGACCACAGCTCAAACGAGAAAAGAATGGCATTTGGTTTTCTACAAAGCGTTGCACATTCCAAGCCTCTCAAATCATTTCACAAAAAGAGGTTTGAGCTCAGCAGCTCTACAGGCAAACACAGCAACCATTCTGCTCCAGCAGCAGACTCTGTGGCCACTTTAATCAAGAGAGCAGATGTCTTCCAGGCTGCAGGCTGGCCCCCCAAGCTTTTTATCTGGTAGAGGGTGAGCAGCTCCTTCTAGTTTACTGGGTACTATCCTAGTTCTTGCACTAAGAATCTGAACCCTGGGAAAACCCTCCACTCTGGACAAAGCAGAATGGTTGGTCACCTTCTGACTGGTAACAAAGCAGGCAGCTCCCAGAGTCCAAGAAACCATCAGACAAGCCAGTACTCAGAAATAACCCTGGGGCCAGCGCTTCAACCTAAATCACAAGTCGGGGTTGGGAGCTGATCGAGGACAGATTAATGGGTTGATCTCTGATTTGGAGTACTTGTATGCTTTAAATGGTTTCTGTCAATTGCCTGTGCTATCAAAATTGGTTCAATTAAATCCACGCATCTCAGAACACTGAGCTTGCTCTCTTGACATTTGTTTCTTCCTCCAGCCCTGGCACATACAGTGGAGTGATGATGGTTGTACAATTAGATTCCACACTTTTCATTCCTACTGCTCCTGCTTGGACCTCATTTGCCAGAGAGGGTTTTTCCTTCTTATCTGTCCTTCTTTGATTGGTCAAGCTAGGGCTCAGGCACTGAGTTTCTACCACTTCAACATTTAAGTTAAAATTGTAGGTAGATTCTCCTATCTTTGCCAGAAAACACACGCACTCCTTATAGATGGGCAACTCTAGACTAGCATTCAAGGAAACTATTGTCGTATTTCTAATTGTTACAGGTTGCAAAGAAATTGTCCTTGAAGATGAATGAGGTTGACTTCTACGAGCCATTTATGGATGAGCCCACTGCCATCCCTGACAAACCTTACACAGAAGAGGAGATTGTGGAGTTTGTGAAGGAACACCAAAGGTGCCCCAGATGGCATGCAAGGGATGGTGGGTGGGTGAGGGGGGTTGGTCCAGGGTCTGGGGGATGGAGAAGAACCTCTTAGTCCTAACATTTTTAGGCCTCCCAAGACCAACAACCTGGAGTTACTACTCCAGCAGAACGGAAATCAGTAGAATGGCTTTGTTGGTCATTGATCAGTTGGGCAGTGATATTGCTACCTTTTCTGAATATGGGCCTACACTTGCAAACAAAGTAGACCCACTCCCCACAATCAGCAAATTCCCTCCAAGTCAGAGTAAGTTACAAGTCAAATTCTACAATAGTAACAATAGAGATTTAGTGCCGGCCTATTATATGCCAAATACCATGCTAGGTGCTTATGGAAGCTATTTTATCTAATATTCAACATTATGGAGTATTATTATCCCAGTGTTACAGATCAAAGAATTGGGCTCAGAGTAGTTAAATAACTTAGCCATGGATGAACGTTTTATACATAGAACTTCTGGGAGAGGAATATTTGATACCACTTAGAATAGCTCTAGCATGGATCTGCGAACTTCTTCCGTAAGGGGCCAGAGAATAAATATTTCAGGTTCTGTGGGCCAGATGGTTTCTGTTGCAATACTCAACTCTGCTGTTGTAGTGTGAAAGCAGCTGTGGACAGTATGTAAGCAAATGGGTATGGCTGTATCCCAATAAAAGTTTATTTCTAAACACAGGAGGCACTGGCTGGATTTGGCCCACCGGCTATGGTTCGCTGACCCCTGTTCTTGAGGGAGGGACAATATTGAAACATGGAACGTGGTAGTGGGTCCACTACCTCACCACGCCACCCACCCTCTCCAACACATGCTCACATATGTCCTCTGAACCTGGAGCACTATGATTCCATCACCTGGTTGTCCTGGTCCCCATAGGGAGGCAGCATTTGAAGAAGCAAATCTCAATGTGTCTAACACAATTTGCCAATTCAGAAAGAAATAAAACCATGAGCAAAATATCATTTTACCTGTTCCTCCAAACATCCCTAAAGAGCTTTTGAATGGTAGTCCTGATGATAAGACAATGCAGTCCTGGGCTGGGAAAACCAAGACTTCTGTTTTCTCTCCCAGATTTCCTCATTCTGGGCCTGCTCTGGGCTCTCAGGAGTGGCCCCTGTCTATGAGGAAGGAAATGGCTTCTTGCCCTAGGAATAAGCTGACCCTGCACCCTCTGACTCATTTTTTGTAATAGACTTTATTTATTTGTTTATTTACTTACTTATTTATTTATTTAGCTCCACACTTACTGTGGAGCCCAACACAGGGCTTGAACGCATGACTATGAGATTAAGACCTGAGCTGAGATCAAGAGTTGAATGCTAATTGACTGAGTCACCCAGGAACCCCTCTAATAAGCTTTATATAATCCTTGGATCAAATGGGTCTGTGAAAAGGCTAGGAGCTTCAGGCCCAGCTCCCTGTGTGATGCAGCAGGGTAGAACATCTCCATCTCCTTAGGGGGGATTTCTAGAGCTCTTCGTACCCTTGCAAATGAACCACCCTCTCATTTTACGTTTCCCTATGCTGAGGCTGCGGTGTCTGCCTTGGTAATCCCTACTCAAGGAAGCTTATCTTTGTTTTTTTCAGACCCACCCTACGTCGCCTCCGTCCAGAAGATATGTTTGAAACATGGGTAAGAAATGGCAAACTCTTCCTGCTTTGTAGACACCAGTATATTGCCCAAGAGAAGTACCCCTTTGAGTCCCCAAATTTAAACCACACTTTATTTTGCTGAAGTGGATGTCTAGATGGTGGAGTATTTGAAACATGGACAGCATCACGCTCAACTGAAGCCCAGTTCTCTGTGGATCTAATTTAAGCCTCTTTGGTGCTACCCACAAGGCAAAATTACTCCATCTTTGAGTTCATTTCCCACAGTGACTACTGACTTCTGCTCACTGACTACCAGAGGCCCAGGGTAGCATAATGGAAGGAGCTAAGGCTGTGGAGTCATAGAGACTTGGGTTCACATCCAGAATCGGCTGGCTCTGCATCCTCTATCAAGTCATGTCATCTTTCTGAGCTTTAGTTAGGTTCTGCTTCTCCAATCAGGGCTTTTTGGTGAGGATGAGTGGTTGCGAAGAGCCCAGAACCTGGTAGGTGTTTGGTCAATCAATGGTAGCTATTTTCATAAATATCAACTCAAGGCACTGGAAGGCACTGAGTCACATTATCCCTTAGGTCTACGCCATAGACGATGTGTCAGGCAGGTCAAACAGTATAGAAAGAGGGCCATGGACATACAGCCTCCCATCCCACACCAGCTTTATACAAATTCCATAACCAATAACAACCAAAGTCTGTGGAGCATTTTTCAAAGCATTTCATGTATCCTTCTAACCTGGATGTCTCAAGAGTTCTAAAAAGTGATGTAGAACAAGTATTATTTAACCTCATTTTACATGAGGAAACTGGTGATCATACAGATTAAGTTAATTACTTAAGGATACATAACTAATAAGCATTAGATCTTGGGATTTAAATTTCCATCATTTGGAGCCAATTCTCATGTTTTCTTCACTATAGTTCCCCAGAGTAAGCCATATCCCCATGAGGCGCCATTTTGTCAAGGGCCAGAGAGGGAGAAGAAAGGAATTAACACGGAAGCGTTTATTTATTTATTCTTTGATTCAGAGTCTAAAATGACAGATGAACAGAACCATGAAGTAACTTAACAGTTGATGTCTTACTGGCTGGTAACTTCTTTGTACGTCCGAAGGCAGAACAAACATTTCATAAGACACTGAAGAGCAAGTAATCCAGTCTGGAGCAGTGGACTATTGAAGAACAACCCAACACAATGGCAACATATTTTCCTAACACTTAAACCTTCCAAAAATTTAATCTTTAAAAGGTCTTGTTACTATATTTAAAAAGAATGTAGCAGTGCTTTAAAAATAATATTCCTTTAAAAAATATCATTACCTTTTACTTAGAATTATTTCAGACTTACAAAAAATAATGTAAAGAATTCCATGATCTCTTTACCAGATTCTCCAAATGTTAACATTTTATCTTCTTTGCTTGATCACATACTTCTTGACAGATAGTGGATATAAACATTTTTCCCCTGAATTATTTGAGAGTAAGTAGCAGATGCAACTCCCCTTACCCCTACGTACTTCAGGTGTTTTCTAAAAACAAGAATGTGTCTCATAACCACAGTATACTTATCAAAATCAGGAAATTAGTATAACTCAAATTCATCTACGGACCTTATTCAAATTGACTAGTATCCCACTAATGTCCTTTACCGCACAAGAAAAAAAAATTTTTTCCTGGCCCAGGATCTGATCTTGGATCTCACAACTGTAGTGTGTTGTTATGTTTCTTTAGTCTTTAATCTGGGATAAGTTCTTGGTCTTTCTTTGTCTTTCATGACACAGGGTACCATTTTAAATTGAGAGTGATTATCACTGTTCTGTTCTGCTATGTCTCTGTTCTTCGTTCTTTTTATTTTCTTCATCCCTAAGAGAGGCCTTTCCTTCAGGCCTTTTCTTATTGACACAGCAATATCACATTCGAGATACCATATGCCATGGCGTGAGAACATGTGTCCTGCCCCCTCCCCCTGACCACAAACACCCCTTGTCCCCCACAATGCCCAGCAGAAATGCTCCCTCTCATATATCACAGGCAGATGTTCAGAAAGAAGTTCACTCTCTGGATTCACTGGAACTCATTCTCTGCTTCCTTTTCACCTAAGGAAAAAGAAAAGTTACAGTCTTTTGCTATAATATAACAATGATGGCTTATATCTTCCACATTAGTATATATTCAATTGTTTCCTAATCAGGAAAGGGCTGTGAATTAAATTTAACCTGGTAGAGAAAAGGGCAGCTAGACTGGTTTACTTCCTTCCTGCCCATCATCACGGAATACTCACGTGACTTCCCCAGAAGCTGTAACCAGACCTAACCAGTCCCAAGTCTCCAACTAGGGAGGGAAGGCAGGATCGTCTTCCCATCCTTAAAAAAGAGAAGCAGAAATCAATCTGTCAGAGGGATCTCTGGGGAGCCACTTCCCATGTGCCTTCCCTGTCTACCTTCGTCACCTAGGAAAGCACTGCTCCAAAGAGCAGCATCTCCATGGACCACTTGGCCTCAGCAAATTAAACCACAGAAGCTGGGGAAAGTGACCGGTTATGAACTTGGAAGACTTTATCTTCAACTCCCACTTCCCCAGACATTGCAAAATATTTAAATAAGATAGGAAAACTAAGTTGAGCTAAAGCCATATTGCCCTTTTTCTTTCCCCCATTGTGTGGGTTTCTATAGAGCAAACCATAAAAAACACATACTTGATCATTACTAAAGAAATTGGTGGCTAGCCACACTTGCTGTGTGTAAATTGAATAGCTATTTGCTTATTTAGAATATTCAAAGAGCATCAAGGTGGAGCAAGGTGGTCTGGACTGAGCGCTGACCTGTCCTTCCCCTTCAATACTCTACCTTCCAACCAGCTCTCCATCCTGGCAAGTGGTCAGAGTCCTGGGCAAAAGCCTACCGGGATGGGAGTCAGCAGTTCCTTCGGAAAGAACTCCTCTCTGGGGCAATAACAAAGGAGTACTTCCAAAAGGGGACCAAAAACCTCCAGATAAGCCCCTGGAATGTTCCATTGCACCAGGGAGTCAGCAGTTTTAAGTGCATGTTTTTTTCTCTGCATCACTTCATTCAAGAGAACAAACATTCAACAGAACCTGGAAGGAAACAGAGCAAAACAGGAATAGTGGTAATATATCTGGTTAGTGGGTAACTGATGTGTGGTTTCTTTGTGGTTTCTCTATTTTTTATTTTCTTCAACTAATGTGTAAGATTTTTATCACCATATTCTTTTTTTAAGTGAGTTAAGGCATTAATAAGAACCTATTACATTGCGCTAAGCACGGGAGTTATGAAAATGAACACTGCTGTTGTGTCCATAGGAGTTCAGGGCTGAGCAAACGAAACAGTCTCAAAACATACAACGCCACTCCAGTATGCTCCTACTGTGACAGATGGACATCCAAAGTGAAAGAGAATTCAGAGTAGGGTATTCACCCAAGTAATTCCTAAGTCTTCAGTTCTTTGGGGTTCTGGAGCTCAGTCATTTTACATAAAGGCCCCTTATTGGCCTCCTTTAACTTAAGAGTCACTAATCTGAGTTTGAAACATCTACAAACCCTGCAGGGGACAACAGATTCATTCTGTTGCTATTGGTGATGTCAAGGAAGAAAATTGTTTCTTCTACCCTCTTAGGTTCGGTAGTGAAGGGCTGCAAATTAAACTGACAAAATACAGGTTAGCATGGGCAAAAAACACATTTAATGACCTGTTTACGCAAGGGCGTTTAGAAGGAAATGTGACTCAAGAAAGGGCTTATATGCCATCTTCATTGGAAATGGGAGAGGCAGGAGACACTTCTGGGAGAACTAATGACTTGTTAGAAGGTTGGGGAGAAAGGGAACTTATGGAAAAACAAATGACTTCTTTGGAAAGAGAAATGGGCCTTGGGGAATAGATGGGAGATTTGCAAGGTCTGTGATGTCTGTCTGAGAAGAGAAATTAGAGCTGCTCTTGGGGACGGGTTTATGGCAATTGAGTTCTTTTGGGATTCTCTGTTTTTAGGTAGATAAGGCATTCAGGAATTCATATGGTTTCAGCTCAAAATAATTTTTATGCCACAGTGGCTTATTCTGGACCCCTTCGGTGAGAAAGAAAAAGCACGTGGGGCCAGACAAAACGGGCTTGAATCCCAGTTATGTCACTAGTTCTGTGGCGTTAGGTAAGTCACTTCAATTCTTTAAGCACTAAATAGGAATAAGACTTCCATTTGAGATTTAGAAGTAATGTACTTACAAAGTACTGATACAAAGAACGGCCGTCAGGGGGCAGATCCCATTGTGGCCATTGTAATCGTTGTTATTTTAAGGCATGATCCTTTCCCTCAGAGAGCTTGCCCTCTGGTTGAGAAGGGAAGATTCGTGTTATTAAAAAGATAGTTTCCAAGACAATGTGATCCAAAGACCAAATGGGTGATCTGAAGCAAAGGCTGTGGGTTTCAGAGAAAGCCCCGGGGGTTTCCGTCCTATGCATGGTCAGCTTGGCTCTTCCTCACCCCTGCACATCGGATTCTCACTGAGTAACCCTGCTTTATACGCTTGCCCGTGGATTCTTGCTCTGTGAGTTTATTACTGAAAATACCTGGCACCCTGCCCGCACCTGCTTCTCTGCAAGTATTCAGTACAGGTTTGTACGCTGACTCTTTGATCCCGACAAAGAGAAGGACTCTTTGCCTTGATTACAGCCCTCCATCCAGGCACCATCTCAGGCGTGGGGAGTGACAGCCGCGTTATGAGTGGCCTCTTAGCAAACGAATATGGATTCTTAATTCCAAAACCAATTTCCAAATGCATTCTAGAAGGGCACACAGAAATGAAGGCTGCTTCACAGAGTTAACACTGCTCACTTCCAGCTGATGGCAGGAGACAGAGACACAGGGCAGCCTAATGAGAACTGATCAGGATATTCTGCTTGGCGATAATAGCAAATGTAAAACAGTGAAACCTCGGACTCCCCTTCTGGTTGCTGTCGGATTTGTGTAATAAACCTGCACACACACACACACGTGCACACGTATAGATCTGTAAAATTCAATTCCCCAGAGCATCTGACCAAGCCCGTGCCCACTCTCTTGTTTTTAATAATAATATTTTCCATTTAATCTCTCAGAATTTTTGGAGGTTTTGTCCATTCAAACTCAAAGGGGAAAAATTAGCATTTAGATAGGATTGCACCAGCATTAAAATCAATTGAAATGGAAACGGGGATCGTGGGAGGGTGGAGACGCCTGGAATTTTTTTCCATAGGATGATTCTGACATGACATCCAGGGTACCCAGTGACTCCCTTTCCCTGTGTCAGCGATAATCTGTATTCACTCAGATTTGTCCCCGGTGCCTCATCCTTACACATCTTCCTCTCCACGTTTTTTTTGGGAATCACCTCGCTCATAACAGAGCCTCTGCCAAAGCTCCTGCTCTTCCTTCTGGGGGATGAATTGATGCAAAGGAGACACAGGTGTATGGTTCTTTCTGTCCAGGACATAGAACCATGCAATGCCGCTTGCTTGCCCAGAGATGTGAAATACTCTGGATTCTTGGCTTTGCCCCCCCACCCCACCCTGGCCTCCACAGCCACACCCACTTGTCACCGTCACACCCTGAACTTTCCGGAGCTCCCAAATGAATTCTTCCCATAGCCTCCCGCACTCAGAGAAATGCGTTAGAGGCCCTCAGCAAGCCTTGGACTTGAGCAGAAAGGACCCCAAGGAAGGAACCTGGAAGTCACAGCCAGCAAGGCGTCCCCTTACTGACTACAGGGGTTCTTTAGTAGGAGGAGGGTTCACAGAGAAGCCCTAAGCTTGTATAGGATTCTTGTGTGCACAGAACAGACCCACGTCCTAATTTACCTAGAAGATTGCTCTCTGCTGCCGGTCTGGGGATAGTTTCAGGATCCGTCCACAGCATTCAGAAGTTCCTGTAATTGCTGGTTGCTGGTGGTGAATTCTCAAAACACAGACTGACAATTGCATTTACGGAGCTATATTCAGAGTGCTTGTTGCCCTCGGAGCTTCTGATGAACCAGACTCATATTCTTTTTCCTTTCACCTTTTACTGCTGCTCTCCTGGACCCCACAGCCCACAGGAGTGAGGCCCATTCAGTGCTGATGTCTTGTGTGTAGTGGGAGTTTTCCTGTCTCGCAAACCCACGTGTCAAACAGCACGCATTCCTCCCAGTTGCTCATCAATATTTCCTTCCTTACTGTGCGCCCCCCTGTTCCCCTGCCCCCTGTGTTCACTGCCCCTCCGCCGCCTTCCCACTGCCTATTTCCATTCCAGCCTCTGTGTCTGTCCCTGACCTGTTTCTTTCTCTCTCTCTCCACCTGGGAGCGTTAACCTCTGATTCTTCTCTCCTCCAGGAAGATGATTTGAACGGGATCCATATTGTGGCCTTTGCAGAGAGGAGTGACCCAGGTAGGAAATCCCCAATCTGTCCCTTGCCACCTTAAGCAAGATCTGACTTCTCCCTTTTGCCAGCCCTCATTCCTTGCTCTTGCCTCACTTCCTGTCTGCAAGGCCTCTGCAAGATATTGGGCACCCCCTGGTGGTTGCTGGTTAGGTATGACTCCGCTGTCAGTTGTGCACAGGCTAAGACCAGAAATGTGGATGGATCAGAACCTCATTCTAGCCTGCTTAGCTGTCCAAGCTAGGAAGAAGCACTGAGTACTGGGGGGATATAAAAACACCATAACTTTACAGGGTATGTGTGTGTGTGTGTGAGAGAGAGAGAGAGAGAGAGAGAACTTCTGTCCACATTAAAAGTTTATTTAACAGTATTGTGGTCTAGCCTACATAAATAGCAATCCTACATTACAATTACAACCAACGTATGCTTTGGTTTGTAAAATACGGTGTGTGCTTGGGACACTTAATAGAAAATATTCCCTCAAATAGTGACACCTGGACAAAACTAGCCGTTAATTTCTAAAGTGCAAAATAACCCTATAAATGGATGAGTAGCTCTGTTTTATTTTGGAACCTGGATGACTTTTTCCTGGCCTCAATCTTTTTAGCATCGGTGGAGAGGAAAGTGCAGGAAAAATCAATATTGGTGGCCAGTAAAATGCCAGGTCCCTTTGGCAATGCTCTGTGACAGAAAGGGTCCCCAAAGGGAAAGCATAAGTGGGCATTCTGAGGTGCGTACGGGGAGACCGGGCACGATCGAGACCGCACACGTAGAAGGCAAGGAACTTCACTTACGATGGCTCAGGGGCCAGGCCTTGGGCCATGAGGTGCCTGGCCGGGGTCCCCACACCTGACAGCGCCGAGAACCACAAGCACCAAAGCCGCCTGAGGCTGAGTGTAACATGACCTTCGGAAACCCATAATTTCACGGAGCTCGGAGGCGAGCGTGAAGACAGCAGCAGGGTTAGGACCCGCTGGCCCGGGGAACGCAGCACTGTGGTGTTTGCCTGAGATCTCCTGTACACTCATAGGGACAGACAAGGAATCTTCAAGAAGTTGAGCACACTTCCTGAGAGGGCACGAGGAGTTAATGGTAGGTCATGAAGGAGCCCTAGGCGGTCTTGGTCATCAGTACGTACCTGGGCCTTGCACAGCACCGTGACGCATAGTAGGTACTCCATAAACAGCTGTCGGGAGGTGGTCAGATAAGGGGATGACTGACCAAGACTGAACCCCAACACTTCACCGCCGCACCCATTTTTGTTGTTGTTAATACATTATCAGCCTCCATTGTTCTTACAGACAGAAACCTAAATGCTGTTATCATACAGTTTTTAAACTTGAGAGAGAATCCACACGTGACAGTATTCACCTTTTTAAAGTGTGCGAATCGGTGGTAATTTTAGTATATTCACACAGTTGTGCACTACCTAACCCCAGAACATTTTCATCACCTCAAAAGGAAACCCCATGCCCATTGGCAGTCACTCCCATTTCCCCCCCTCCCCCAGCCCCTGGCAGCCACTAGTCTACTTTCTATCTCTATGGATTTGATTATTGTGGACATTTCATGTCAATGGAATTATGTAATCGGTGGCCTTTTGTGCCTGGCCCCTTTCACTTAGCATAATGTGTTCAAGGTTCCCCCATTATGTTGTGTGTATCAGTAATTCACTCCGTTTTAGGGCCAAACAGTGTTCCATTGTATCAAAACCAAATTGATGCTCCAAATTATCTGAAGGGTTCCTCCTCTTTTGTTTTTATTAACATTTTTGAATGCTCATTGATGTCTCAGTTTTCCCATCATTGACTTGCAGAGTTGGCAAAACTCTTCAAGGATATCTACCCTTTGTCTGAAAAAAAAAAAAAAATGCCAGTATGGTTCTAGCAGTTTCTGGCCACCCCTGTGTCCCCTCAGGGGAAAATAGCGAAGGAAGCCAATTGCCCAGGGTTTACAAGCTACAATCAAACAGAGTCGGATCCCTGGTGTTGTGTGAACAGAGATGAAATTGCCATCAGCAGCAGACTGCTGGCCAGACCCCAGCGGGCTTCCTCCCTCGGCCCCACCTGCCCCCTTCCAGGATTGTGGGGAAGCCTGTCTGGCTCTCTGGAACAATGGAACAAAGAGGCCTCCAAGAAGTTGCAGGAACCTGTTTGACGGAGATTGCTGCCGCAATGAATCGAGCCCCTGAAACTACTTCCACCTCCTCCCTGCACAAATATCCTTGGGCCTGAAGCTGTGTCTTTCCCCAGAGGAGCCCAAGCTGGGGCTTGTTCCTGGGAAGCTGCAAGAAACGCACTGAAGGGGGGGGGGGGGCAGGGCGTGGGGGATTGAAGCATATTTTTTCATCCAGGGAGGGCCTGGCCCACTTGGGGCTAGGAAAGGGAAAGGCTTTTCTAGCTGCAGCTAGTCACTCATTACCCGAAGGTCACTGATGTGTGACCCGGGGCGGAGGGGCCTGGCTGCAAGACGAGGAATTTCATTCCCGCCCAGACAGCGGTTCCTCATATACCTTTGCTCTTCCTACTAAGCTGGACGTGGTCGAGTGCCCCAACCAGACCCCTGCTCACTGGCCAAACAAAGAAGGTTATCTATCCGGGAAGTCCTTACAGCTCTCCTTAAAGAGCTAACAGTCTTGAGGAACTGTGCTGTACGGAGAGGATCTCACTTGGTCCCTAAAGCCACACTGTGATAAGTGCATGATTATTACCATCCCAGCTCAGAGGAGAAAAGTGGGTCTTCGAGGTTAAAGGGCCCAAATCGCTTGCTAGGATTCACATTCCAGCAGGCGTTCTTGACCTCTGAGCTCGCCCTGATGATGATGAAGATGGTGATGGTCACTTTATGCTGATCCAACAGAACCCCATGAGGGTGCTGCTGGTTGATTCCCATTTCCAAGTGAGGAGACTGAGGCCAAGACAGGGGGACCTGCTGGGGGAAAGCAGAGCAGGAACGAAGCTGAGGGTGGTCGGGCTTCCTTCACGGTGGCACCGGGCCTTGCTGCAGACGTGTGGGCCCCTCCCAGTTACTACCCCTGGCACCCTCCTCCGCTGATCCTTCAGCCCGCCCTCCTTCCTCTCTGCTGCCCTTCACCACCCCCTCCACCGTGTGAAAGACCCAGAGAAGTTCAATGGCGTACTCGAGATCACGTGGCTAGGGCGCACAGCGGACCCACGAGCTTAGATCTCTTGCGGGCTCTTCTGGGCACAGTGCCGCTGAGCACAGCACCTGTCCGGCTGCCGGGCCCCAGGCCGGCTCTGAACATGCGCAGCGATGCTGCNAGATCGCGGGAAGTGAGAACAGGGGGCAGCCACCTGGAGGCTTGAGAGCCAATTAAGGGAGAGAAGTCAGCCGTCCTCCCTGCTGTCCACTGACGTTCCCAGATTTGGAATACAGTGACTATCCGAGTGACCTGAGTCGCCTGAGGGCGCTTCTCCGAGCTGTTCCGACACTGCCAGCTGCGAGCTTGCTCCCCAGGCTGCACTGTCTGCTCTCGGGGCCCGGAAAGGACGGGTCCGGCGCTCTGCTCTTGCCCCAGGCCCTGCGAGCTGCTCGGTCTTCCTTCTCCAGAGCCTCTCCGGCTCCTGCGCTCAGGATGCCCCCCGGAGCCACTGTTTGACAGGTTTGAAAATGAACACCTCTCCTCTGCCGTCTCCAGATGTGCCTGCATCAGGCTGACATCTTCTTCATAACACCTGCTGAAAGGTTCGCAGAGCGGCGTTTCTACATGAGCGCATGCTGGATGGATATCCTCCAAGGGCCCAGGGAGTATTAGCACTAACAAGCTGGAAAAGCAAGGACAGGCGGCTGTGTGCGCGCGCGGACTGGCCCTGGAATGAACGTCTCCAAGCCCGGTTCCAACCGGATTGCAACCACCCGGGGTTCTTGGAAAATGTTTTTGAGATCAATTGTCTCAAGTAGGAGTGCTGACTGCTTATTCGACCTTCCCGATGTAAATCTGGTTTATCAAATTTAACGTTTTTGGTTCTTGCTGAGTGCTACCAGAGCATGTGATCTTCACAAGCACCTTACTAGGTACCATCCTTACGGTCTCCCCCCATGTACAGATGAGGAAACAGAGGTATGGAGAAGTTAAATAATGTCACCAGGTCACATAGCTACTAAGTGGTGGAACTGGGATTCAAACCCAGGCTCCCAGCCCCTAGGCTGCACCCCGAGATACACACTTCTCTCCCAGACCCGGCCCTGGCTCCTGACAGGGCTGTGGCCTGCCTGGAACTGGTCCCCCAGGACTTGGTGTGGCCTCATTCCCACCAGATCCTCCCTGCTTGGGAAGGAGGAGAGCATAATCACCGGTTTCCCCTCCCACAGAGATGTGATTCCCAGAGGCCTCTTGCTTGCCGTGGGAAACCTGGCTCCACACGAGCCCTCAGCCCTGCGTCATGGGACTTCAGGTTCCAAGCCCATGTGGCAGGGAGGGAGTCGTGGTTCTCACAGCACCAGGTCCCTCTTCTTTATTTAGGTCGATCTCTGAGACTCTAGTCACTTAGGGACCTCACTGAGTTAACCGACCCAGCACAGTGTGGCCAGGAGGAGGAAGGGGTGGGGGGGAGCTCCGTCCTCTGGAGGATGTTGCCCCTGCACTGCCTTCTTGAACCCCTTGCCTTCCTCCTATGGAAGCTTTCACACTCGGCTCACAGATCTCAAGCACAACCTTGAGGAAGGAAGATGGCAACAGCTTTGGTAGGAATACCAAGACCTCAGAGGGACAGTGATTGTGGATATGGTTCTGGATGTGCAGACCAAAGAACTGAGTTAGATTCCTGGCTCTGCCACTTGCTCCCACACGGGGCTGGGCAAGCCCCATACTCTCCCTGGGTCTCAACTGCACCCTCTTTAAAATGGAAATAAGAAAATCTTCCTGACTCCATCGGGACTAGAGGTGAAGATTAAAAGCACTGACTAGTCCTGTAATTTTGGTGGCTAAATAATTGCTAACCCCCAAATCACAGAATAATATTTCCTCCCTTTTTTAAAATCTAGCTTTTTGAAAAAAATTATGGACTCTTCCTTCTGAAAGATACTTGGCCACAATTTTAGAAGGCCTCTAAGCTTAGTGCATCACTGATACAAGGAAACATTTATCCATTTCAAATGCATCCGTTCATTCATGCAGTTGCAATTGTGGCCTCATCTTGGTCTTTACACTGAATTACAAAAGTGAAATATGACTTCCTGCCCTGCCTTCCTGGTCAAAAAGGGAGAACCCACAGTGACTGTTTCCCTTTTCCAAGACACCTGCCTGGACACCTGTTTTACAAAGAAACAGAAGCTCTCACTAAGAGGAATTGAACTCATAACTTGCAATTTCAGGAGCTAAATACCTGGGACACCTGTTTAGCTGCCTTAACACAGCTTTCCCAGATGCGGGAGATTCCGTTCCAGCAGGTCCGCGTCCAAGGCTGGGACTACAAGGGGATAGAATGTATCGGGCTTGTGAACCTTGAATCAGGAACATCCAAGTTAGCTTAAAGACTTTAAAACAAAGGAATTAAACCTTGCTCTAACCCACATATTGGGGCAAGGTTCTCATAGTCACACCTGCTGGCAAGGCCACCCCTGAGGCCTTCAGTCACAGAATCATGAGCAGGGGCCAGAAGGAACCGCCCCATGACATACTATCTCCTGGCGTAACTTCCTATGAACCTGTCTTCTTTACCGCGTGGGGCCAAGACTGTATCAAATACACCGCTTGTGCCCAGATCATTGTACTTATTACCTGCGCCCTGAATGGAGAGATGAATGGCCAGGTTCCTTGTATTCAGGCAGAAGAATCCAGATCATTTAGGGATGATGGCTAAAGCTTATTCTGTGCCAGGCACCGTCTCAGGGACTTAGAGGTCCTAACTCATGTAACCTATAACCCCCTTATGAAATAGGTATTTTTATTATCATCATCCCAATTATATTATGGAGGAGGAACCAAGACTTAAATAACTCGCCCGAAGTCACACTCGGAGTGGCAGACCCAGGGTTTGGACCAAGGATGTTTGCCCCGCGTGTCTGTGTGTTTACGCATCATGCTGGGCTGCCTCCCTCTGTTTTGCTCTTGAAAATATCCAGGGATGCGGAAGGATTATGTCCATTATGGAATTTGTGATTCTGAAAGTCGAAAAGCTGTCCTTGGATCTGGATGAGGTTTCTCTTGCTTTCATGTCAACCTCATTTATCGATTTAGTCTGTGAATGTTTTCTTGAGTTTTCCTTACTCCTCTGTAGATGCAAAAACTTTTTGTATTCCTAAAATTAAGCACTAAGCCAAAATCTCAATTTCTCTTGTTTATGTAAAAACTGCCACCCATTTGATTTTTCCAGCAGAACCCAATTTTTATTCCCTTAGTCTTTTCATTTTTTATAAAGATTTTATTTATTTATTTATTTGACAGAGAGAGAGAGAGCCAGCAAGAGAGGGAACACAAGCAGGGGGAGTGGGAGAGGAAGAAGCAGGCTCCCAGCGAGAAGCCTGATGTGGGGCTTGACCCCAGACCACCAGGATCACGCCCTGAGCTGAAGGCAGATGCTTAACGACTGCGCCACCCAGGCGCCCCATCAGTCTTTTCATTTTTATCTCCAAACCTGCTCTCACGTGTAGAGTAGAAAAGGTTTTTGTATGTAGCATTCCTGCTCGTTAATTCCAACCCTCTGTGGGGCTTTCCATCAGAAACCTAAGCGCTGTCATGCATGTTCAGCTGTAGTACTGATGACGCCTTTGTCCCTTTACAATGTGGTGCCTAGATGGCTTCTCCCCTCCCTTTACACAAGTCTGTTTTTTGCACCTCAGATTTATTTTCTATGTGAATCAGGGTCTGTCTTTGAATTTTATCCTCTTTGTGAATTTCTGATTTGTCAAGTTCACTTTTAAATTCGGTTCTCACCTACCAGAGTACTTCCTCTGGCTACTGAAAGCAGTCATGCAAAGTGTTTTGGAGAATTCTCCATTGTGGGCTGTGTATTATGATACGCAACCCCCAGATTCCCTGTTCTTACACAGTTCTCTGCCCAGAGAAGGGGGATCCACAGTGTTCAGACAGCAGGGGCCAGTGGCACTCTGGAGGGGCTCGATCTTCTCAGCCACTCCTACAAGCAGCAGAATTAATATCCCCCAAACCCGACCCCACCCAATCCCCACAATGATGATGAACCCTGAAGCGTGTGGTCCTATTCACTTCAGGGGTCTGTTGTACATGGTGATTCATGATATACAGGTTTCCCTCCCTCTCACAACTTTCTCATTAAGTCATTTTGCTCTTACAAAGTGCCTATATTTATAAGTACCTGTTTTTGCTGATGAAAAGAAGTCCAAAGAGGATTTTTGATTTTATGACATGTTATTGCTTCTTTACTATACAACATTTTGGTTCCTAGGAACGTTCTACTTTTGGATATCAGGGGAAACCTGTAATTCAGAAATAGATGGAAAAATCACGCAGCCAGAGGTCATCTCTGCAGGAAGGGGCTGTGGCCTCTGCTTTCCAGGTAGCAAGGCCCGTGGGGCCCCAGCCTGGATCGTACAGTTAGCAGTCCGAGTTAACGACACTGGAAGTGACTACACCCACTCAGAGCAAAACCGCCAAGGATGGCATGCATTTTGCCCAGAATGTATAGGAGATGAGGAAGTGCAGAGAAAAACTTTTACCCAGGGGCCCCAAGTAGCCAAACAAAGGCTAGAGCTCTCAGGGAGAGGAGAGACTTGTTAAACAGAAGGGCTCAAAGTGGCTGGGACCTCAGGCAAAAGAAGAAACCTTTACAACGACGGAAGGGCAATTGCCGGACGGAATTCCGAGGCAGGTGGGGAGCAGGTGGTAGAGAAGGTATGCATTTCAGGCCACGTGTTCCACCAGTCCAGAAACCAAACCTGTATTGTATCCAGTGGGAACTGGGTCTGCTCATGGATGGCTCCCCACCCTCACCCCACTGTCCCTAAAAGTTTGGTGTCTCGCGGCTTCCCAGGCATAGATGGGTGGGAGATACATCTGGTCGGAGTGGGCTGTGGTTCCTTGTGGCCTCTAGCCCTTGTTCCTTGTTCCCAGGAGGTCACCACTGGTCCTGTCCATCCCAGCTGTGGCTTCATCCATGTTCCTCAGAGCCACAGAGAACCGGTGGGGCCTCCTGACAGACTTTTCCGTCCCCATGCTCCTGCACCAAGGGGTTCTCCAAGAAATTCTGGGGCCTTTCCATTTCCCAGAGTTTCATTCCGAAACAAAGCATGGGTGCCCTATGCACTGAGGTCCCCTGGAACTATGGAGTTTCTGTGTGTGGACGCACGTGCACACACTGGCTTGCATCTGTGCGCCCGCGTGCACACACACGCACACACGCACACACACGTACACACAGGCCCAGAGCTTCTTCTCAGGGACTTCCCAGAATCTAACGCTTTGTTTCTAGTTGGCAGTGGGGTGGGGATGTTGAGGGTTTAGGGTGTGCTTTCTCTTACTAAATGTTCTCCCAAAACTTTTTGTTTATGGTATAAATTTCATGCTCCCAGTCCATAAAGCTTTAGACTTTCATTTTTTTTTAATTAAAAAAAAATTGCGTTCTTGAGGCTCACAAGGCTTGTCTCTGCTTTTCTTATGAATCATCCCTCCCCTGGGGGCCGTAAATGCTGCTGCCTGAAGAGGGGGAGGGCAGAGCATACAAGGAAATGGTGAGACAGGGAGGGAAACCCCATTTACTATCTCAAAGCTATGAAGCCAGCTATAAATCAGAAGCTTCGTGTGAAGGTTTTAGAAATTCCAGATTGCAGAAGACTAAGGGTCCAGGCTGCATGTTCTCGGTCCGTAGAGTTCTGAGGGATTATTGGTTTCAAGAGAGGGCACAGAGCACTGAGGACCAGGCGGGGGTTCTGGTGATCTGGGATTACACTTGGCTGACTCAAGGCTGGTCGGTTTTCACATGCAGATCTGCAAACGCAGCCCGGCTTTGAGTTAAGAACCAGCCACTTCCCTGTGAACTTTTAATATTTTTTTATTTAAAATTTTTATTGTTTCCTTTGAGTAAGCTGCTTCGTGGCTGGAGTTCTCATCTGACTTATTTTATAGAATAATCCTATAATTGCGGGTATACACCAAAGGGCCTAAGAAACCCTCGTGGAAAAACCACACTCCCTGCTCCTCGTGCCGGAAGCCATGTATGTGCAGGGGTTACTCAGACTTCTCGAATCTTGCTTCAGATGGCTACGAGTTCCTGGAGATCCTGAAACAGGTTGCCAGGGACAACACCGACAACCCCGACCTGAGCATCGTGTGGATTGACCCAGATGACTTTCCTCTGGTGAGTGTGTGTTCCGTGTGAGACCCGGATGCATGAAGGGGGTGTGAAATAGAAGCACGTGCAGATACACAGTAACCCCCCATCCGGTGCGGAAGACCTTGGCCACATTGTGGGGCGACATTGAACTTCGTACCTGGTGCTGGCGCTGACGTGGTTAGACCCACCGTTCTCACTCCCTGGAGACCCGGGATCCCAGCCGCCCACATGAGTGAGCTGGGGGAAATTTCTGCTGGCACTTCCATTCCTGTCTCCCCGTCCCACCACCTCCCCTGCTACAACCTCCTTCATGTGCTGGGTGGGGACCGTCATTCTCAGGAAGCCTGAGTTGCTATGTAATAAAAATCGGACTTAACCATTTTGCATAGAGCGAAAAACTCTGGAGAGAAGGAGCAACCTCTCGGACGGCAGAGACCCTGTCTTGTTCATTGTGTTCTCCCAGGTCCTAGCATGTTGGATATGTAAGAAACTTAAAGTCCAAACTCTTGCTAGTGTCAGTGATCAATGGCCTGAAAGCCTTGAATATACTGAATTTTAAAGAGAATAAGAATGTGTATGGTACACGAGCCCAGTGGTGATGACAATGGATGTAGCTAATATTCTGTATGCCTGGAACTGTAGTAAATTCTTTACAGGCCCCATTTCATCGAACCTTCCCATCAACCCTATAAAGTAGGGACTGCCATAATCCCATCTGACAGATAAAACAGTAACTGCTGGCAAGGTTAAAGCTACTAAGTGGGAGATGGGATATCCCGACCCAGGTCTGTCGGATGCCAAAGACTCGTCTACTCATCAGTCAATAGACTTTAGTTTGAGCTAACTGCTGGTAATCGGTACAAGTTTGGTTATCATTAGGTTACAAATGATAACTTCTCTTCTTCCAAGAATTACCATTTGTTGCATAAGACAGGACTGATCATGTCATAATTAAATAGTCAAAATTGAGGGAGTTTAATGATTTCAAGGATCCTGAAACCCAATCCTACATACAGAATAACTCAGGGGCAGAGACTTCCGTGATACCTGAAGCCGATGTTGTAATTCTGGGTAATCATAACAAAGCAATGGCCTCATAAGACTCTAAATACTATAACTTAAAAAAAAATTTATTTATTTGAGAGAGAATGGACAGTGGGGGGGGGAGGGAGAGGGAGAAGTAGACTCCCTGCTGAGCAGGGAGCCCAATGTGGGGCTCGATCCCAGGACCCCGAGATCATGACCTGAGCTGAAGGCCGATGCTTAACTGACTGAGCCACCCAGGAGCTCCTACTGTAACTTTTGAGTTAGCCTTTGCCTGGCTGTATTTTGAGTTTATCTGGACTATTTTGTTATGCAAGCTGGCGGATGGTCTGCAGTTTTCCCAACCTGCTCTATAGTTTCTTCGCCTTGGTTTTTACGAAGGAGAAATCTTCAGACCGTTCGGATTTCCAGGTTCCTGACTGCCCCGGTCCCCATCAGGCCGTATATCTGCCTGGGAGACTTTCTGCCACGGAACATTAGCATTGCCTTAGCCACATGGCCCCTAACTCCTTTAGTCCCGCCCCAGTCAGAGATCAGTCCTTAGTATCCCAAGCCTGGTGAGAGAAAAAGTCCTCTCTTCACTTGCGTGACGCTTCACTGCCACTCCATCCCGTGGATCCGAGTAGCGCTAGGTAAGGGATTTTTAAATGGGACATTGAAAGAGAAGTGGAGGAAAATAGCTCCCACCACACATGAACTATAAAAAAGCCACAGTCATTTGGGAACCGACATTGGCCCATCTCTGTAATATTCTTCCTTACAGCTGTAGAAGCTTTTATATGACCTGTTTTCCTAGTTGGTGTTGGACCTCTTTTTTTCATACTTATTTAAAGTGCTTGAGGGCTGAGGCCAAGCCTTCAATTTCGTAAGTGCCCACAGCTGTTTTGGAGACCTTTAAGCAATGGTGACCGATGATGGGATGGCAGGTGGGTCCAGCCACAACACGTGGCTTCGACAAGGAATGCCCTCTGCCTGCTGTCTAATCTTATCTTTTGTTGCTTCAGCTCGTCGCCTATTGGGAAAAGACCTTCAAGATCGATCTATTCAAGCCCCAGATTGGGGTGGTGAATGTGACAGACGTGAGTATACCCCATGAGCATGAGCTCGTCAGTCACCCTCAGCCTGTCCTGTTTTCTGCCATGCAGCCCAGACTGCGACACCATGTACAGGAGTCTAGCCTCCCCTGAAAGGAGCAGGACTCTCGGCCCTGCCCAAGCTCAGGAGACTTGCCAGTGTGGCCCGGAGCCTAGTCTCTGAGCCAGTCCCAGTATGGCTTCAGGACTGTCTTCCGTGGGCACTTCCTGGGAAATGCATGGGCACCTTTCCTTGCTTGTGGGGCCAGCCTGTCCTGTTTTACTGACTATTTGGAACTTTCCAGCCAAGTAAACTGTGTTTTCTCCTAAAGCCCAACAACAAACTCTTTTTACACAGAGGAACCCACACGTGAAGATACAGTTGCACAGTGGGTGATTGGGGGGGGGGAGGCTACAGGGGGGCAGGAGGAAGATCACGGAGGAGGAGGAGGGGCCGCTCCTCACCGTGCAGACACCCTTGAACTAAGCGAGGGTGGAAACAGCTGGTGTGGACCGGCAGAGCCTGAGGAATTTCAGACCTTAGTCTCGACGGCTGATACAGCCCCACCACAGCAAAACAGAAGGGGAGACAGATACCGCAGATAATGAGCAAGTAATGGACAGAAAGAGATGGGCACAGAGAAGTCTTTAGAGCCATAATTAAAAAAAAAAAAAGAGTTGTTGAGCCATTATATGGTACTCCTACAACTAATATAACACTGTATGTTAATTGTACTTCAATAAAAAAGAAAAGCTAATAGAGGGGATAAACAGGAAAACATGTACATAAAAGCTCAAAGATGACTTAAAAAAAAATAGAGCCATAATTAATTGTGGTGGAAATGCTTGCGGATGGGGGCCAGTGAGCAATGTCCTGTTATCCTGTTGGTAGGTGTCCAGTCACCTGGGGGATTCTACATTTATTTATTCTGTACACTGCTTTTTAAATTAATAATAATAATTAATAATTTTAAAAATTTACTCCAGTTAAAACATTTGTAAATAAAACAGTAGGCTGTAAGGTGAAAAGCAAAAGTGTCTCCCACTGCCCTGATCCCTTTCCTACTCCCATGCCCCGACGGAAGCTTTGGCGATAGTTTCATGGCTATCCCACCAGAAACGTCATATACATGCTTGTTGTTATTATACAGGTATCTTGTAGATATGCTCATGACATCAGAAGGGAAAAAACAGTGCAAATATGGTTATGGTTCATAATAATACTTGATTTCAATACCCCTGTGAATTGCCCCAATCCTGGGCTAGCTCCCACCCCCAGCACTTTCCACAGTATCACCCTACTGGCGGGGCTCAGGAGGGCAGGCAGGGCTCCGCCAGGCAGGGCTGTTGATCTGGTGGAACTACTCCAGGGTGGGGAGGCAAGGCAGACATTCGAGATGGGTAGTAGGGGAGGTGGCATCTCAAGGACGGGTAGGGTGGGAGCAGCTGCCGGTCCTAGTGTGCTGGGCCTGGCTCATTCCCCTGCCAGCCTTCCACAGCCTTGCCTCCACACCCACTCTCCCTCCCCAGAGACATTTGTGGGCAAATTACACACACAGACACACACACACACACAGACACACACACACACACAAGATGGAATAGAGGTTTCCTTTGACATTG
Organism: Ursus maritimus; assembly: GCF_017311325.1. Lineage (NCBI taxonomy): Eukaryota > Metazoa > Chordata > Mammalia > Carnivora > Ursidae > Ursus > Ursus maritimus. The sequence goes on from NW_024423564.1 coordinate 8,778,799, forward strand.
CACGAGCAGGCTGCTACACATAGCGTTCTGCATGGGGGCGTTCCCATGAAACAGTGTGCCCATGTCCCTGATGACTGGGCCCAGCTGCTCGGAACCCTCTGGTCTGGCTGGTCCTTCCGGCACTCACTCACTCACTCACTCACTCGGTCCTTCGCTGTAGGCGGATAGTGTCTGGATGGAGATCCCTGATGATGATGACCTGCCCACGGCTGAGGAGCTGGAGGACTGGATCGAGGATGTGCTTTCTGGAAAGATAAACACTGAGGATGATGACAATGAAGATGGGGATGACGGAGATGACGATGACGATGAGGATGACGATGATGATGGCGAGAATTCCGACGAGGAGTCTAATGACGACAGCGATGATGATGACGAGTAGCCCGGACTCTGGGTGGTGGATGAAAGCACAATCACAGCTGCCCACTCCCATGCAGACAGCACTGGGGGGCGGCCAGCAGCCCCAGCCCCCTCCCACCAGCTCCTTCCCCCTTTCCCATCCCTTTTCCCATCCCCTTCTCATCAGGAGCTGTACCATTCAGCAAATGCCTCTAAACCTAGTAATCCCGCTCAGCAGGGGACAATCAGGGAATTATTCCCATGTGGACTGTCTTGATTGTCTTGGAAAAGCCAGACCATCAGTGGTCATGGCAGTGCCAGAATCTGGAGGTCTGGGGCCAACAATCCCCTGACACCTCCACTCAAGTTTACTTGTTGTCTCTGATGTGACGGTAACAGAATTGACAGCTGGCAAACTCAAAGCATAGAGTGACCTTACAGTCAGAGCCCAGGGAGACCCACGATTAATCCGTTTAGCCCCCGTGCCTAGAACATCAGTGACGATCCCACCTTAAGGCAAGAGGTTCCCTCTTAGGAAAGGCTCAGCCTTAGAAACAGGTTTCTAAATCAGGTTCTCTTGACTCTATTAAACTTATTATTTCAAGTGTATGTCACACCGTTATGAACTCAGATCCAAGTGTTTGGATACCTATCAGGAGGCCTTGAAACCCATGTGTACAGATGTCACAATTATTTCTAGTACTTTAGGATATGGAGTGGGAGGTTGATTTGCTTTCTGAACTTCCCTTGAGTGACGAGTCTCACGTTATAAGCAAGAGAGTGGGAGAACTGGAAGGATTAAAGGTTTTTAATTTTTTCTGCTGGGTTCGTGCCCCTGATTGAGTCAGCTGACTTCCTAGCCTGAGCTGGGATCTGGATACCCTTTTCTGTTGCTGCTAGAGAGTCCTCCCATTGGGAGTGAAAGTTGGTTTATCCAGAGGTCAATCAATGTTCCATTTGTCAGCCCTCCCACACTTGAGCAGGACAACAGCTAGAGTTCATAATGGTGCCCTGAGGCACAGAGAAAATCCCAAGTGCCTTCCAAACTATCTAGAAGTTACATTGTGCTCAGTAGTTTTAGCATTAAGTGTGCATTATCATGTTCTAATTTATTTTCTCAATCTTTCAACACATGTGTAAGACACTGTGCAAATTCTTTGGAAATAGAGTAATCCTTTTATGGAATAGTAGCCAACTAACTCTGTCATTAAACTTATACTTTGAAAATATTGAGACTATCTTAAAAGTCCTCTCTTGGTTTTTCCCATCCTGCTCATTCTCTCTCGGTTCCCGACCTACGTCTCTGTTCCCTCTCTGTTTTCCTTTCCGGCCCCTCTTCCTCTGCCTGTCTTTTAAATGATAGTGTTCCACAGTATCTCTCGCCTCTAACATTCTTCCAGGGTACTACTACTACCATGCCCATTAGCTACCACCTGTGTGCTAATGACCTCCAAGTCTGGGTCTCTAACCTTGACCACTCTCTTGGTTTTAGATCCACTCATTCATCTTGGTTTGGAGGTTTCACAAGCAATTCAAACAACAGAGCGAAACCCCAACTCATTACCTTCTCCCCTAAATTGAAGAGTGATATCAGCACGTATCCACTTGTCTAGGTGATCGGAAGGGGCATTTTGCACATACCCCCAATCATGGAAATCGTGCTTTAAACGGTAGTACATATTTACCTGTCTGTCCTTTCGCTAAATTGTAGCCTTCTCAGAGACAAGGACTTTATTTATCTTCGTATCCTCAGCAGCCAGCACTTTGTCCAGCACAAAGTAAATCCTCATTTATTGAATTGGTAGGTGAATAATTGATAACCAGAATATTTATAATTCCCCAGCACTGTTGGATAGCAATGCTTACGAGCCTACTTATTTTTATTTCTCTCCCTCAAAAAGCAAGGCAAACACTTCCCCAGCTGGACTGTGCTGCCATCTAGCCAGATCCAACCACACCTCTAATAAGCTCCTGGGGACGTACATTTTCAAAATAATCTTTGAAGCTACTCTTTCAAATGGCCAAGCACTGTGGTCTGTCATGAAAGTCGTCTATTCTCCAGCCCAGGAAATTCCCTTGTTCAGAGACCTGAGTAATATGCATTAAGTTAAATCGTGTTGTGGTACTCCCCTGTTAGAAGTACTGAGTCGTAAGCTAGTACTCTCTGTAAGTAGTCGTGTTGCTTAGTTATTGGTCCAAACCTTTTTAAGCTGATATTTATTGAATGTTTGGTATGTGCCTGGAGCACTAGGTTATGTGCTTTACAAGTATTGGGTCATTTAATTCTTACAAAGTTCTTATGAAGTAAGTCTTGTTATTATCCCCATTTTACAGCTGAGGAAACTAAGACGCAGAGGGCCGAAGTAATTTTCCCTGGGTCACACAAACACTTTAGAGGAGTATAAGTATAACCCCATTTTTATACTTAAATCAAGGATTTAGACTATACATTAAATTCCTTAAATTAATCAATCAAAGGATTCCATTTCTTTTCCTCAGATAGTGTCCTGAGATGGACTCAAGTGAATTTCCCATAATCCTTCTCACTGCTTACTCCAGGATACTCTTTCTCCTTTCCTTCTAGGAGGCCATAATCATCTTATCCCGTATTGGAAACAGAGGCTAATTAGAACTGCAAGGTCTGGCCATCCTATTGGGGAAAAAAATTCATTGTGTCACCAAGAATGCACCATCATTTTCAGTGTATTTTTTTAAAAGGTTTTATTTATTTGAGAGCGAGAGCGAGCGAGTGAGCGAGAGAGAGCATGTGTATGGGGGGAGGAAGAGAAGGAGAAGCATATGCCTTGCTGAGCATAGAGCCTGATGAAGGGCCTGATCCCAGGACCCTGAGATCACAACCCGAGCCGAAACCAGAGTCAGATGCCCAACTGACTGGGCTCCCCAGGCTCCCCCCCCACCCCCAAGTGGATTTTTAAAAAATAACATCTCATAACTAGAAACAAGCTTGTTGTTTCCATAAGGCTCTGTACTGTCTAGGCCCTAATTCCTATAATGCGAGAAGCCCACACTGGTAATAATGTCACTTGTCATCGATCATTACTAAGTAGCTTTTGATCACCAGTCCCTGAGACGTGCAGACACCCGCCCCCAAAGTGCGGCTGGGTCCTGGGGCTCTGCCCTCCACCTTCCCACTCTCACCAGGACGTCTCAGCCCTGCTCAGTGAGCATCAGAGTACTGTCTGCCGGGCTTATTTAGCAAACGCAGACGTCTGTCCTCAGCCCAGACACCGTGACATGCCACTTCCACGCTGGGGCCTGACTGTCTGCATTTTAGAATGGGTCACCGGGGACTGACACAAGCCAGGGCGGGGACCAAAGCTCGTCCACTCCCCCAGGTCATCTCACCCAGCCCGTGGTTACCAACATCATCCGTCTCTAGCCAGGCCGTCCTGTTTCCAAAGTCCTCACCCCAACTGTCTCTCCTGAACAACTTCATCTGGAGTTCCTATAGGGACCTTGGATCAACACAGCTTTGGGCTTTTAAGATCTCCCCAAAATTAGGTCAAGAAGTCAGCAGTGTAACATTAATAATTAATAATAATTAGTAATAATCACCGTTATTATAGAAGAACAGAAATTTGGAGACCAGAGATGAGGAAAATGGGCTTCCCAGCTTCCTACCTCCAATTGCAGGCCACCCAAGGGTGTCAGACTTGTAGAGCGGACCCAGGCCATTACCGCTCAGCAGGCAAGGATGGAAGGGAGGAGGAAAAAACCAGACCATCACTTCACCCCAAAAACTTCACCCCAAGAAACATGGACAAAGGGCTGTTGCCCACTAACCAGGTAACTCACTCTATCTCTGGACGGGAGTAAGGTTTAGGCAAAAGGCCCACAGCGTTCAGGAAAAGATCCGTCTTTGTAGAAGCAGAGGAGCTGGGAAGAGACACCGGCCTCTGACGGTGCTCAAGCCAGAAACCTTAGCGCCATTCCACTGGGTCCCACTTCTGCCTTGAATAGGGAGCAGGTGTCGTGCTCCCCTCTGCGCCCACCCCACTGCGTAACAGAGGCTTTACAGTCTCTCACCTGGCTTGCCACAAGTTTCCAATTGCTCTCACATCCCCCTTCCAGCCTGCATGCTGCCATCAAGTGATCTTTCTAAAATGAGAAGCTGATCATGTCACACACATGCTTCAAATTCTTCAATGGTTCTCTATTCCCAGGAGGTGTGAAAAAAAATTTTTTTTTAAGACTAAGAGGCCGAAGAGTGAGCTATGAATGGAGAGGTTGTTGACTGCTGAATGTAGAGCTGGACCATGTGGTGGGAGTTTGGGGAGGAGAGAAGGGACAGGTCTTGTAAAACCAAAAGTCCTCCAAGTGCCTCTCCTCCCTGTGACGAAAGCAAAGTCTGAGTGGGGCTGCTGCTGCTGCTGGCGATGTCTGGGCTCCAGGAGTAGGAAAGCATCGGACTGAATGGGGCACTTTCCGCTGCATGCATGGAGTATTTGTCTTGGATTAGGGCGTCCACATGCCTCATTTGGGAATATAGCACCCAGTTGTTATTTTAGCAGAAGTTGGGTCAGCACCCCTGGCACCAGGCCAGGGGTCGGGCGTAGAATGTAACTGGTAAAAACCAACTCCCTTCGCAGGGCACTCAAGGTCTGTGTGAGCTGCCTTTTGTCCACCTCTCCAGCCTCATCTCTCACAATGCTTCCCAGACACCTGCCTCCTCTACTCTTACAATCAGAAGCTGGTAGAAGCTGCCTGGCTCCTTAACAACGCCAAGCCTTGGTTCATGCTATTCCATCCACTAGAATGCTTGTCCTTCCCCATCTGTGCCTGTCTGGCAAACTTCACCTATATTACCTGAAGTGTAAACTCAGGTACATTCTGTGACTGTTCTAGTCGTACCCCAGGTGAATTGGCCACTCACCCACTGAGCCCTCACTGTACTTACTGTGTGTGTAGAAAGCTCTCTTACAGAAGTTACAATGTATCATGCATGTGTGTCTGCTTAGGGAAAAGACTTGAGCGGATTCTGTTCTATCCTCAGTGCCTAAGTTCTGATAGGTACTTAGTAAACTTGTTTGACTAAGTACTCTCTAAACCCTATGTAAAGCTAATTTAACAGTGATTAGTAGCATTAAAAACATGCTAGTGATTATCAAAAGCTCTTAGTACCATTAAAAATAAGCTAGTGATTATCAAAAGTCAACCAGAACCTTTTTGGCAATGGTATCATCTGTTCAGATCTGCTTAGAATAGCAAATTGGGATTATTAAAAAAAATCAGAACACAGAATCTCTTTGGCTCAGTGAGGAGTTTCTGATGTGCAATGCTCTTTATCCAGGTCAGCAAAGTCTCCTAGAAATATAGGCATCACGAGGGCAAGCAAAGCAGCATGGGGTTGACAGCAGAAGTCCCAGGCCCCATTCCCTGGAAACAGAATGCCCTCAGCCACCTAAGTGCCCATGCATTTATTTTACTCTATCTGCAGGCCCAAATGCTTGCAAGGACCTCTTTTGAACGAACCTGGTCTTTTACCAATCTGAACTCTTCAGAGTAGTGACAGCTAGAATTCTTACTGTTAACTTTAGGATCCTGCAAAATCTTAGGGATTCCCGTAAAATAATCATAGATGATTAGGTTACAGATGGTAGGTTCCGTGCTGAGTAGATCTTCATGTTCTCATTCACTCATTCATTCCCATAGTCAATAAATGGGCCCTTAAAGTGTGTTTAGTACATGCAGATCCCAGAAGGCAAAGGTGAGATCAGAGGCCTGAGCAAACATCTAGAAAAGGAAAATGTTTAAAGTACCTTGTGTCATCATTATTTTGTCTGAACTATTACAAATATTCAGAACCTCAGTTACACATTGAGATGTAAATACAGAGAACACACCCAAAGGTCAAGCGTAGCTTTGTTTTTCCATGTCCACGTTAGCCTGTATAACTAGAAGATGCTTGCATGACCCGTTGACAGCAACAGGGCATTGCCCAGTCTCTGGAAGCTGGGGTACTGGCCGTTGCTATGCCATAGCTAGTGGGCCCCACCTCTGGCCCTGGGTGCACCGACAGTGACTTAATTGGTGCCATCCTGATACCCCTCACTCCACGTCCATAATCTGATAGTTTATCGTCTGGTCGTCTCAAAACTCTTCCAAAACCCTATAGCTGTATGAAGGGTAATGAATGAAAAAGAGAAGAGTCCTTGGCTTATGTCTGCAGTCAATTCGAATCTTTTCCCTAGCAGGGTTTGCTTGGGCAGATATAAATTTTGCCCATCTTGGTCGATGGCCCAGAGAAACAGAGCTTATCGATAATCTATACAATGAATATCTTCAAATCAATTGCTTTCTCTAGCCCCTGTCCATGGAATAGGTAAGAATTTGTGTGCTATCAGTACTCTATACAGATAAAAAATAGCCGAGTGTAGCAGAAGGCAAGTTCCAACATTTTTAAAAATTAAGTAGGTTCCATACCCAATGTGGGACTTGAACTCACGACCCTGAGATCAAAAGTCGCATGCTCTACCAACTGAGCCAGCCAGGTGCCCCCTACCCCCACCAACATTTCTTTGTCATATTATCAAGTTCCTTTTAAATAGACCTATTTTAAAATCCACCGATAATCAAAATTGAATTACCAAGCCACTCACCAAAACAATCCAATATTCACCCCCTCACAAATCCAGAGTCTGACACTTTTATTCCTCCTTACTCGACTCAAAGATCTTTATTCACTTGCCGATTTATTCAAAAGGCCGATTTCATCTTCATTTGTAGAGCCTAAGATTTTAAATTTCAGTAACCTATTCATTTAAAATATTCTCTTAAGCATAAAATGATTGCAACAGATCATTTTTGTTACAATGACAATCCACTTTCTGATTCAATCTATCATAATTATATTGGTTTTCATAGAAACTCGACAGACCTTTTTTTTTTTTTTAAGATTTATTTATTTACTTGAGAGAGTGAGTGAGTGGGAGGGGCAGAGGGAGAGAGAATCTCAAGCAGACTCCCCACTGAACACAGAGCCCAATGCAGGTCTCAATCCCAGGACCCCGAGATCATGACCTGAGCTGAAACCAAGAGTTGGACGCTTAACCAACTGAGCCTCTCAGGTTGACAGGTTGTCTTTAAGAGGGGATGAAAATTATGTAAGAGTGAACACGCTCCCGAAAAAAGCAAACAACTTTTTCCATCGAAATAATCACATGAAAAAAAGAAGCAAAATACAATTTGGGATTTCAGTTTATTTTTCAAGTTGTACAGTATAAAAAAATGTAACATGTAAAATGTTTTACAGTTAATTGGGAAGGGGGACCCAAAGGGGGACCAAGTGACTTGGCTGCCAGGTACACCACGTCAGTTGTAAACGCTAACATTGTTACTGATGGACGTCACGATGAGAAGACATTTCATAGCCTACACCTTACGAACGTTCGTAAACGTGCTTGTGCAGATGGCTGCTGGTAGAATCATTCGTTTAGATGCTTGAAATGCTGCAACAGAGCCCACCACCCGCTTACGCCAGTAATCCTACATACATACTGACGGAGGAGAGACTGATGAGCAGAACTGCCCCTCCTGGTTACAAAGTGCAGTATTAACTACTAAGAAAGACCACAAAGACCTCTGGCCACATCTTTGCACGAACAGTGCTGACTCCATCAGAGAGAGACAGATGGTTTGTCGTGGAACTTTCGGGGTTCAAGACCCAGAAGTGAAAAGTTCTTTCAACACAAGAGCAATTGTCCAATGAACTTCTCTGAAGAAGACCTGATTTGGGCATCCCTGGCCTTCCCTCTGGCATCTTGGTTGAGGAACTGTCATTCACAAGGCGAGTTATGTCGACCACCCCAGTGAGCCAGTATCCACCCGTCCTCATTCTGGCTAGCGTCCTGTACTCTCCACAACAGTTGTGCTCAGAAACAACCGCTTGGAAATCACATTTGGCTAATGTCATAATTCAGGGGTCTTGGGAGACTGTGCTATATAACTAAAGCCTGCAGTGAATCCATTATAAAAATAAGGAATTACCAGCAACGTTCAAATTTTACGTTTCTTTTTCTTAAGAATGATGAACAACATTAAAAAAAAAGGAACGACATTAAGTGAACATTCCATTATTTCTATGACTGAGGGGCACTGGCAGATGAAAAGCCACTGCCGCCTCTTTCTACCTGGACCCTGGAATGGTGACAATGTGCAACAGTCTAAATTCCTTACGACGTGAGTTAAACTATTGTCACCCACAGACCAGCTGCCTGGGTCCCATGCGAATTCCCTGAGCAACAGTTGCTGGGCCTCAGAGATGAAGCTTTCCTAGGCTTTGGGCTTAACAACTCCTAAATGATCAGCTCCTTCAGAGCAAAAGCTCACGGTACAAGGGAAGGCCCCGATGAATATAAGCGAACACAAAACCAGACAACCATACATTCAAATATTTTTATGAAAATATTATTTCAGTGCCAAAAGAAGTGCCAAAGACACTCTTCAGATAGAAGTCTGGGCTTTGTCACATTTGTTCCCCAGGCTGAAGATGAGTAAGTACTTTTATCCCACTAAGACAACACACTGGTGTTTTCAAGCTGTGAGACATATAAATTGTAGATTCTTAGTGTCGTATTGGAAGTGACCTTTTCTTGTATTGCTTCAGATGTTAGAGATCTGTTGTTATACTGGGGAGACTCGAAAACAACCCATTAAAGAGATTTATTCTACAGGTGAAACAAAGCAGATTGGGTTATCTAAATAGAAACGGGAAAGGGCCTGGCAAGGGAGAGCCACCGAGTCCCCAGATTCTATTTTATCAGTTTTATCATGTCTGTTCTACGCTTTGAAAATTTTCCTGATTCCAAATGAGCAGCCATGCTGAGAAGCGAGTATCATCTTCGTGTTCCTGTGCTCTACAGAAAGTGAACAGCCCGGGAGAAAATGGCAGTTTGTGCACAACAGAACAAAACTTTAAAGACCTTGGAGGAGAGGAAAACCGTGTTTTCAGACTTCTGTTTTATGTCTATTCTGTTAAAACTCATGAGGGCAGTTGTGGGGGAAAACAGTGGGATGCAAGTGCTTGCTGAGAACACAAAGGTCAAGGAGGGAGGTCAGGGGACCCCAGTTCCAGACTTCTGGGGGCTGGGCCTGCAGGTGGTCCCTCTCGCCTGCTAACCAGGGTAATGGAGCACGAGCAAGAAGCTTCCTCCGCTCGGAAAGAGGCCAGGTTCACCCCTGCCCAGCTCCCTGCGCCCAAGGCCCGAGATGCCCGCCTGCCCTTGCCAGCAGGGGCGGGGCGGAGGGCCAGAGGGGCAAAAGCAAAGGATGGCCGCTGAGCCACAGCCCCTGGGTCTACCAGCAGATGTGGTGCTGGTGGGGCTGGTTTTCCTGGGGGAGAGCATTCTCAAGTTCTTTCAACTAGAAATCCCAAGAAATCTGCCAACGCAATGGAGAGGTTCCCCTGGGGCCACAGCTCTGGTGCAAAGTGGAAGGACAGAAGGGATCCCACCACCTCGCAGGATATCTCACCCCAGGTTCTGATTCCAGGTTAAGTGTCCTCACGTTCCAAAACACCAGATCATTTAGACCACACCTCAAGGTGCAGTGAGCAAGGGGCTGGAGTCGGACGTTAGATCTGAAATCCCGTTCGCTAGCCAGGAGACCCGGGACAAGTCCCTCCCTCTGTGACCATCTTCTTCCTCACCTGTTCCATTGAGAGAACCCTGCCTCAGAGGAGTTCACGTTCTAGAACTGCACCTAAACACACAACACCAGATAAACACGTGTTGGTACCCTTCTCTTCCTCATTTGACCGGAATACGTTTTGTCAGAAACATGACCTGAGAGCTAATGGTCTCAGCATCCCCTCGGTTAAAGTGCGAACAGCAACTTCGGCGTAGTGTCTGAGCTACCCGGGCTCACTACTGCACTGAATACCATGCAAGGACTGTGCTGTGGGCTTCAGAACAATTCATGTTTTATTTGTGATGGAATATGACCACAAGGTTACATAGTAAATTCACAGTAGTGATTTATTATTTTTTTTGTAACAAGATCCATAAAGCATAAATGCTACCCAGAAATACTTACATCACTTTACAATCGCAGGAAGGATCTCTTTTGGACGACTTAAATATTATGTTAACATTCTGTGCTACTTTTAGTCATCAGTCTTATTTTTTCTCTATGAAGCTCAATGTTTAAGTTATATGGAGAAATATACAGTAAGGCTTCCAGGGTAGTAAAGTTGGAGCAGTAATTATCACAGAGCTTGACCTTTCTCTGTTTCTTGCTGTTTTCACGTCATAGGGTCCTGATGGGCAAGAAAGAGTCTAATGGATTGCCTGCAGGACATCAAGCTTTCCAGAAGACTCTTCTAGGCTAAACCCATTTACTCCTGGGGAGAAGCCAGTGTAATGAAGGGAAAGGAATAAAGGAGCCAAGGGAGAAGTAAACCGGCTTTAGAGCAGCCTTCCAAAAGACGGGGGCCGTTAGGAAATCTCTCCAGCACAGGGCACACTCTGAAGACACTCATCCATACAAATACATGCACTAAGGTACCTGACATGACACCCACCAGCGACAGACGACACAGATGTTCGGACGGCTAGCATACAGACGTGCCGTCCATGTGGTAATTACACTCAGAGCCATGCACACAGATATGGAAACGCACACCCACCAACACGCATGCGTCCCCATTTAGGGAGCCTGACATCGCAGGACCCGGCCAGAGGGAGTGTGAACCGAGGACCTGATTCTCCTGGTTTCACAGAGTGACTAACACGTCCCCCGGTGGGGGTGGGGGTGGGGGTAGGGTCATGATGTCTGGCACCCCCCCCAGGCAGGGGGCTTGCCGCAGAGCTAGAGACCTATCTAAATACATGCGTGCAAAACGAAGAGAAGCCACCAAGTACGGTGAAACCTCATCTCCTCCCCCCCACACCAGCCCAGCCACCACCTCCCCACGGAAAAGGAGCTCCAACTCCAACAAGGAACCCCAGTGTGACGCGCGCATTCGCACAGACACCCCCCCGCAGGGGGGCCACCTACTCCCACGCACTTCTGTACAGAATTCGTCCTGTCTGTAGATTTGAAAGGGAAGGACAGAGAGGGAGAAGGGGATGACGATAGCTGGGCAAAAACCTGCTCAAACATTTTCTCAAGGGCTTACCTTAGAGTGAACTTTAGGAAAAGTCCTATGAGCTCTGACTTCACGGATAATGCAAAGGATGGGTGAACTATAAAACAGGAAAGTTCTTTCCAACTCTAAGCATGCAGACGTTTTCACATTCAGTTCCTGGATGATGAAAAGTTATCATCCCCTTCAGAAGTAGACACGGAGGAACAATAGTTAGCCACTGGTTAAAACACCGCCAGGGGAGGGAATGATCTCAGGCCTGCGCTCGCTCGTCATTAGTCTCCTACTCCGAACATTTAACATTCACGTTTTAATAACTTGGGTTGAAAGTTATAGAAAATCTATAAACATTTAAGGCAAATGAAATCTTGCCTCCTCCACTGTGAAGTCTCACATATTTCACTAGCCCTAGGGCAGTCTACCCTCTTTTTAAAAAGAATGGCCTATTGGTTCCAAGGACTGAAATAAAAATGCATCACGTTCGACTGGGTGATGCAGCTTTCTGAAACCTTAACTCTTTTTAATGCCATTTACACTGTTCCCACCGCACCAGTCACTCAAATTATTAAGATTTTGAAAGTGCAAAGGCTTTATACAAAGATCCTGCATTTTATTTTGTTATTCTTTCAAAAGGGACTCAATACAAAGTCAGTGTAAAAAAATCGATATCCAATTTAAAACTGAAACAATAATTTCAGAAAGTCTGACGTTCTCCTATGCAAAGACTGGGGAAGACAGAAGAGGGGAGAGAGAAAATAAATTCCTTATTTTAAACCTTTCTTCACCCTGCTGGGAATACAGGCACCAAAGCAATGACTCCATGTTAACCCCTTCTGGCCTGGCAACTTAAGACGGGGTGAGAGCACAGTGTTTTAGAATGCAGATGAACAGTGTCGTCGTGAACTCCATGCTCTGTGTATGACCTAGAGGAAGTACTGACAGCATCTCCAGCTGCTGGGCTCCTGATGCAGAAGCCTTAGTCTGGGGCATGACAACCGTGACCCAACCAGAGTCCCATACGCGTTCACCATCCCTTGCCCTATCTCCCCAAGTATATTTCCTGAGAAAGACATCATCAGCATAAGGAATGTCCAGTTCAAAAACTAAGAAGAACAAAAGCACCATGGTTACATGGTATGTGTTTCCATCCACGGAACCACGTAGTCACAAATCTCATCTCGGCTCCACGCCATAAGGACTGGCTCCTCCTTTCTTCTGTTCCAACATATCTTTTCGAGCTGCAGGCTGTTGGTTCAAGAATGTTGTTTAGTTTTGCAGGTACAGGTGTCTTACAAATGTCCAAAGCCCATTTTGATTTTAAAAAAAGATACATAAACACTGCACCACTTTTGGAATGCACAAACCAGGAAGGGTCCTCGCGAACGCGAAGAGCATTCTGACAGTGTCCTCCTTGTCTAAAGCGAGGTGATTGGCTACTCCCGATCCCTGGGAAAAGCAAGGCCAAATACTCTGTAAATGTTGGCCATGGATACAGGAAGGCAAACGGGCTCCCTACCTTTCCTTTCCCCAGGCTCTGCTGCTTACCCATTCCGTCTCCCACTTCACAGTAACTACAAGGACTTCCAACACCGGCGCCAAAGCAGCCCCTTCCCTGGTAGCAAGCGGCAGAGGTCATGAGTTGCACAGTGATGGTGGTCAGAAATCGGGGCCGGACAGCAGCAGCTGTCACTGCAGTGGGCACTGTTTGGTCTCCCTTGGCAGGGCAGCTTGCCACGAAGCTTTGTGAGGACTTCTCTCCCCGGGAAACGGGAGGCTCCAAGCTGCACCTGCCAGTCCCTGAGTCGAGGTGTAAGTCCTCCCCCCCGGTCCCTGCGAGCAGTGGGGAGGAGAACTGGGAGGGGG